>NC_139348.1:135347055-135854555 GCF_055883805.1 Amblyomma maculatum
CTGGGAACAGTCGTCCGCGTTTCATGCATAGCTTGACACACTGAGCGGCTTTGACATCGGCGCGTCTCTGTTCGAAAACGCATTGTTGCGTTGCTTGGAAAAAGAGGTCAGCGCTCTTTAATCTCTTGAAGCAAATTTCAGCCGTGGTGATGTCGTAACAGCGTCTTGCTTCTATTTTCGTCTTTTTGAGTGTTAACTCCTCTTCCTGGCTGTTCACGCCGTTAACAGGATGCTTCGCGTGCGGCATGGAAAACGGATTCAGGGTGTACAACTGCGATCCACTCAAAGAAAAGGAAAAACAAGGTAAGGCATCTACACTCTTCCCGTAGCTTCATTCAATCAGGTGGCCCGTTCTTCATCTTTAAGTTAATCGTCGGCCACGCAGGCAGTGCCAAAGCGAGGGCGTTGTTTAATTAAGCAAAACATGTAACAACTCGATGCTTGTCATATCGACTGCTGTCTGCAGTGCTTCAGCAGCCGAGCCAGTTTTTTTGTGATTGCTTTGATTTTCACATGTTATTTGGCACTGTACTCATATCACTTGGGGAAAGAACGACACAACAAATAACATTGGCAGTGTGGAAAGGACTACATAAAGAAAGGAAATGGTAGTATAGCATCCAGATTTAAAAATGCGATCACAGAGTTGTCACATTTGTCGCTATTGGGCACTGAGTTAGGGTAATAATCGCTCAGCACACATGAACATTTTTGTTTTCTTTTCATGGTCCAGTACTTTCATTCATGGTTTAGTTCTGTCAAATCCTCACTGAAAAGTTAAAGAAAAAAAAAACGTGATGGAAGGGTTGCTTGCACATAACTATGTTTAATCTCCAAACTTTTCTAGTTATCGCACATATTGGATTAATTTGCTGAAACCTCGCCTTTGCAGTGTTCCACTCATTGTGTGAAGGGGGGTGAAACTTGACTGGAATGTTTTGCTGCAATTCAGAATCGAAAGTATGTGTGTAAGTGGTCAGTCTCTTAGTGTGTCTGTGTGCTATCAGACAATATAGCACAGATAACAGAAGCCAGAAGCTGAGTAAAAATAGGTTGCCTGCTGCTATCATTGTGACATCTATCTGCTTTCCGTCAAGTACCGCGGTACGGACATCATGGACAACCGTTCCCAAACGATGAGACAAGAAAAGCTGTGACTGAGTGCATGTGTGTTTCAAACACACCGTTGTACTATTACGAGGAACTAGGTATTTAAGCTTTCTGCACGGGTTGCTCAGATTTTTTACCGTTTGCTGTGCACAGGTTTTCTGCATATACATAATTTCAGTGTGACCTTTGTATAGTAAAAAACTCGTGTCCAGTAGACTCCCAAAAGGCTCTTACAGGCTGCGAAAACGTGTTATACTCCATAAAACAAGTACAATACTATTTAAGTAGTAGAAAAAATATTACATGTTTCTGTGCTCTCTATATGCAAACAGGAAAAATCACTCTTATCTCAAATGATAGGAAGGTGCACTGAAACAACATAATATATTTCTGCATCTAAATTACGCATTCGTACTGATAAATTACTTTGCACTAAGGAAATACAAAATTTGTTCTAATAACTTGAAGCCTCTTTGAAATTTTTTGTTAGGCCCGTATTCGTTTGGAGTTTTTTTTGCCAGTGCTTGTACTCAAAGATGCAACATTGTCCAAATACCCCTGAGCATATTTTTCGTTGCCTTCACCATTTCTCCTCTTATGCGTCCTGTTATGCATACAGTGCTTACTAGTATGTGTTTGTTAGTTGAGGGCCAGCATTCCGAAGAAAGTCTGTTCACCAATGCCACCTGCAACCACGGTAGAACAGTGTGGGCAATTTGTTGGGGTGCATGTGATGAATGCTTATTGAATGGTGTCAGTGGTTAGTTTTGGCTTGAAGTCTATGCTGTACTTGGGAGCAACTTTCAGTGGCGATGCGGCACAAGCTGCAGAACCAAAATGCGCATGCTTACTCCGCAGCAGAGAATAGTCTCTCCCTAAATTTAGTAGACCTTGCTGTGTATATGCCTTAACAGAATTTTCAAAGCTATGAATACATCACCGTGCACCTTCCAGTGACTACATCACCTGGCATGTCTCCCAAGCCTGCCAATTCCTGTATGCTTACGCAATGCCTTGATTTGACAACATAATGCCGTTTGGACTATTGCTTAGTTGCAAATTTATGCTCACAGATGCCTTATGGCGTAATACCTTTTAGCGTAATTTGCGGCTTGAAAACTATTAATTCAACGTAAAGGTGGAACTGAAACTGAAATCTTAACTGAGGCCAGATATGCCTGAACTATCTGGTGTAGTAACACTGTTAGTAATCTGTCCCTTTAACCTTGGCTGCATGTATGCAGAAGGAAGTTTCGGAGTATAGTTGTTCTCCCATATAACTTTTTCCGTTATTGTAAATACACATTAGCATGATTGTGAAATGCGACCACTGCAGTGCTTGACTACTTGAACAGCATAGATTGTGCGGTCACATTTCGATTGAGGCGAAACACAAGGCACTTGTATACTGTACGATGTCAGCGCGCGGTCAAGAGCCCCAGGTGATCGAAATTAGTCCGGAGTCCTCCACTACAGCATTCTTCGTAGTCTGAGCCGCTTTGAGACGTGAAACTCGACATACCTGCCATACTGACATGCATACCAGGGCATGTGACCAGCAAAGTCAGTTTGAACCAGACATAGTGTGCAAAAATGTAGCTATCTCAGGTTGGGCTCACAGTGTGGCTGGCCTCATTTCATTTGGCTTTGACTGTATTGTGCTCTTCGTGAGCCTGCTTGCACATAGGGCTCTTGCCAACTTCTTGTTGATTTATTTGGAATTGTGTTGGCCCAATAGACTTTGCAGATGGCGGAATTGGCATGGTGGAGATGCTGTTTCGTTGCAACTACCTTGCTCTGGTTGGAGGTGGGAAGAAGCCTCGGTATCCTCCGAACAAAGGTTAGTGTGCATGACTTCCTTGCGCTGTGATTGCGGGAGCTCAGCTGCAGCTCCAGCTGCGCAGTAAATTACTCTCATTTTCAGCTCGCTGCATTGTTTTTCGTCATGTCACTTTGTGACTGTGATAGGGTAATTAAATGAACTTGCTTTGGAGTAGTTCTCAGCTGGGGCATATTTGGTGCTTATTGATTGTATTTCAGGGTAACTGAACATGTTTTACCCCTCTTTTGATACGTGTGCATGAAATTTTTTTTCTCCACTTATCTCATCATTGTAATTTAGGAGGGCTGCTTTTCATCAGTTTCAAAGGCAGTGAGTCAGAATCGCTTGAATCTTGTACAGTCATTATGGCACCCGAGGCTCACGCTGGTCATAGCAAAGTGGTATTGGGCATCTTGAAATTGTTTATGCTGAGCCAGGCTTGAAACACATTTGCCTCTAGTGCATTTCAGATTTATTTCTTTTTCAGAATGGTTTTCCAGTTTTTACCCGGGGGATGAAAATAAAAAATGGAAGTGAAATCAAAAGGGCCCTTTTGATTTTACTTCTTTTTCTTATTTTCATTCCACGTGAATTCTTATTTCTCTGTCAAGGGCCCTGAGCAGTTCTTGAACTGGTTCTTATCAGTTTGATTCTCAATAATTTGTACAAATTATTGAGTATTTGCAGTGTGTCATAAAATATTAACTCGCATGCTTTATGCCCTTCAATGCTTTGCTTTTTGTTTGGGGTGCACGTTGCTGTTTCTTTCTGTATTCCTTTTGTCTTACTTCAAGGATGGAAAGAGAGTGCAATTTCTTTGGCTTTGTGATTTCTATAAATGTAACATTAACCTGAGCTTTCTATCAAAGTAGAAATTTGCCTTGCCAGTGTGTTTTTTAATAAATAGCACAACCTTTGCTTAACAATTTATAGTAATGGACTTAGTCGGGAAAACATCCGTATCAGTGAGATAAGAACAGCACAGTGATTAATTTTCGCCTGTTTAAGAGACTAATTTACGCAGACTGGTTAGTATTGTGCAGATAAGCAGTTCATAAAGCCATTGTTTTCTCCTGCGAATGCATATTGGTTGGGAACAAGCTGCAGCAGGTTGAAGCTTATTTTCTTCTGATCCTGATTGTGGTGAGGTGAGGGGTTGGATATAGAGTTGAAGTAAGCGTGTCTGACGCACTGCAACTTGATCAAAAAACCTTTTCATTTGTTAAGAAAGAAAGGTGTTCGCAGATTTCAGATGGCTTTTCGGGAAATGTATCTTATATATAGTGTCTCATTCAGGATTGTTGCTGGGCAAGTTGGCCTGATTTTCTCCCTCTCATAGCCTCCCCAGCAGATCTTGTCAGACCTGGTTCGCCGATCATACTTGCCAGTGTGGATGACTTTCACCTCATTTATTAGTCTGCTTGTTTCTTTAGTCGCTGGCTCAATCATTGTACGAATCGCCTTGAGGGCATTCAGAGCAGCTAAGTTTTCAGCTATTATAAAAGTCAGTAATTCAGAAATATATGTTTCAGTTCTTTCTTTCTTTCTTCCTTTCTTTCTTTTTTTTTTTGTTTTTTTAGCTGTATGGCTGTTATCTTACAGAGCGGAGGTTTTCTTGCCCACACTTTCTTTTCTGTTTACACGGGCTTCATCGCGACTTTGGATGCAAATTCAGTTTCAAACGCGGAATGGCTGGACAGTGGCCTAAATACCACCTGTACCAGAAGTAAACCTGATGCCAGGCAGTTTGACAGCTCTTCTTTCTTTATCTTTGCCAAGTTATAAGTTCATGCTAGGTGTGTTAGCCAAGGTCTTAATGAGTGTTTTTTGTGATTTCATTGTTTTCTTTTCTCCGAAGGAGACTCTCTTCATCCTAATTGAAGACTGTGTTAGAGCTTCAAATTTGCCAGTGTGAGCAGCTAACTGTTACCTCCATTTATATTTTCTTTAAAGCTGCCATTGGAAATCAGCAGACTTGTTAAGACGCTGGCTCTAGTCTACTACATTATGAGCGCGCAGACTGGCGAGCCAAGTTGGCCCTTGACATTAGCAGTTTTCTGTTCTTACTGCAGTAATGGTGTGGGATGACCTCAAGAAGCTGCACGTCATTGAGCTGGAGTTCACTAGTGACGTAAAGGCGGTCAAGCTGCGGCGAGACAGGTGATTCTTGTCTTTACCGCATTTTTTGTTGCTCAGGTGCACACCTGACAACCCTTCATCTATTGTATGCGATCATGCCGGTCAGTGAACTGGATGCATGGAACACCGTGCAGTGTGTCTGTGTTGATATTTTGCAATTTTCATGTATTCTCAACCAGTACACTGCCTTCTCAGATACACTGTGGTTGGTTGCAGGACCTTAGCGAATTAAAAGTTCTCCCTGGAGTGTACCTGAGGACTCGCTTTTTCTCATATCCGGCTCGAGGGAATTGTACAAGAAGTGTTCAGTAGCAGCTAGACAAGCCTGGCTTGAGTTGTAGTCTGTGGTGAACATCTGAGAAAGTCTATCGCTGGGTAACTTCAGTGTTTCTGGAGTCCAGCGCCATTAAAGTGAAATTGTGAAAAAGCTTCTGCTTGGCATAGAGCTTATTAGTTGTTAAGCAGGGTGACTATGTGACATTTCATGGTATGGTACCCTGTCCTAATATTAACAAAAATAATGTTTGTTTACTGTTCCTTGAAGTAAAATTTTTCTCGCACTTCTTAAGTCTGGAAAAATATGCTAACGGTGTTTTAATCTATAGTGCTTACAAAATGAAAAAATTAGCTGTGGTTTAGCTTGTAGTTAAACCTGGAGTCATGCAAAAGCAATCAGCATGGCTACGCTTAGGTTCAGCTTCAATGTAAAGACGTGGCTTTTGCACATAGTAGTTTATTCTATGGTTTCAGCTTTATTTATGCCATAGGGGAATCACTTCACGTATGAGCACCTCTTGCCTCTCGTCGTTGACCATTCTCATTCGGGTGTAGAAGACTTCTAGTGGTATGACATCATCTCTACGTCGAACTCCGAGGCACACCGCCATCACAGCGTTTGAACGAACATTCTGTCCTAGCAACTCGCTGTTGTCATTTGCCTCTACCAACTACTGAGTTATCTATCTTCTTCTTCCTCTTCATCTTTTTCTTCTTTTCCTTCTTATTTTCTTCTTATTTTCTTCTTATTTTTTCTTCTTTTACTATTTCTTCTTTTTCTTCTTCTTTCCTTATTTTTCTTTTTTCTCTTCTTCTTTTTCACGGTGCCACGCCGACGGCTTGAAAACCTACTGCAGTGTAGCTTTCGCTACAAAATGTACTTAAAAAACTGTCATAGATGGCGGACTGTTGTCAATAGCAAGAAAACTTTTATTCGAAAAGTTTCACCACCATCTTAGACATGTCTTGTCAGTTTTCATTAAGACTTAAGGGTGACATGGTGCGGTCTCTGTCATGATGACAGATACAGCGCCTTTTCATCAGTCACTAATTTGCGTGTGCTAGAGACAGCGAAGACCACTGTTCCTAATTTACTACTAAACTTATTCAACTAAATTGGCAGTCCAGAAAGATGCCTACAAAAATTGCAGAGGTCTTCACAAGTGTGTTAGCTTACTGCCAGTGTAAGCATTTCCCTACCGCGGTGGCCGTTTGGTTTTGGCACTTGACTGCCCGTTCCAAGGTCGCGGGTTTAATCACCTGTCTTTTGATAGAGGTGTAAAGCAAGGCACCCATTTAGTGTGTAATTATTAGCGCACATTAAAGAACCCCAGTTGGTCAAAGTGGTCAGGAACCCTTCACTGTGGCGTCCCTCACTTTAAAACCAAACCAAACTTTCTTCTAAGTTTTTGCTTTACTCCTGTTTTAAGCAAGAACTCTATTGCTAATCCTGGCTTTATGATTTTGTCATGAATACAAAAAAAAAAAGGTGATTGTTTTAACTTTTGTCAAAATAAGCTAGTAGGTGTTATAGTCACTGACATTTGTAAATGTGTCACCTTGCTTGTGCCCGGGACATTTTCAGAAGGATCGCTGTCAGCACGCCATTATAATTAGGTACTAAAGCACTTTTTCCCAGCTTGAGGTAATCCTGTGGCAATAGGTAAGGTAATTGGCAGGGTGGGTTTTTTTTTTCGTGTCCTGTTTTTTCTTTTTGTCCGCATTTTTGCTAAATTTGTTGGCATCCAGACTGATGCTTGTGTATTGGTGTGGATTTTTTTTTTCTTGTCTTGTTTTTTCTTTCTTTTTGGTCTACTATACTTATTCACTAAACTACTACTAAACTTGTTGGCACCCAGACTGATGCGTGTGTATTGGTGTGCTCTTTATCCTTGCCAGGATTGTCGTTGTGCTGGAGTCTGTGATCAAGGTGTACACTTTCACCCAAAACCCACAGCAGTTGCACGTCTTCGAGACTTGCCCAAATGAAAAAGGTAATGCATTTGCATGAGCTGGCTTTTGCGACTGGCATTTATTAAGAGTAAAGGAAAACGCTTTTCCTTTGCTCTTAATTCCGTTCTGACACAGACGTATTATATCTCTCCTTTTGTGTTAGATGGGTTTGTGGTGTTATCATATTTATTTCAAATAATGGTTGTATCTTTTCATCGGAGCCGGCTCGAATTGCTTGCTGGTGCATGGAAAGCCATTAGGCATGGATTCTCTGGGGATCACACTGTTCTTATCTCGCAGTTTTCAGCAGTGGCTCTCTGTTTCTGCAGCTTAGTTTCCCGCTTTGTTTTGAGTGAACAATGTGCACAGTAGACTGCATATTTTTTTTCCAGATCACCTTGCTATATGTAAAAAAACATGGGCCAACTGATGCTGCAAGTAGCATCCGGATTTTTTATCGTTTATGACACCAAGCTGGAAATTTGTTAGGAAATGGTGGCAGGCCAACTGTAATACCTAAGTTACAGCCATATCTGAGCTGCTATAATGTACTGATTGAATTTCATTTTGGTATTTTCTGCCTTTTTCGATTGCCCAAAGGATTGCCATGCCCCCCTATCTTTGGACTTGCGCCAGTAATGAAAATGAAATACAGGGGATGACAGCAATTCACCCAGTGGAAAAAAAGGGGAAATACGAAAATGGTCAATTTTACTCGCCCTGATTCTTTGACCAGTGGTCATCCAAAGCAATATTGGTCATGAAAAACTAGCAGTAAACATCATTACACTTGTGCATTGCTAGACTGCTAAATTTTTAACAAAGTTGCCAGAGGTTGAGGCATCAGCCACAGCTATTCAGCGGCTGTGGTGTTTGACTTGGGACTCCTTCCTAGGCTGTAGGTTCAAATCTATGCTGTGCTGTGCAGTCTCAGTGTGGGTTAAGTAAACCCGGCTGATCAATATTAACCTGCAGTCACCGACTTCAATGAAAGCTCGTTTTGACCCCCGTTAACTGGCAGCACTGTCTCTGCCGCCGCTCTTGTAACTTTGTGGCCCCAGACACCCAGTAATTCGGATACTACAGGTCTTGCACTGGTTAATTCGAATGGGCTTCAGAAGTGAGGTTGCGTCCAGGTATGAATGACGTGGAAAGAGTTCTTCAAATTAACCCTGCCCAAACCTTAGCCGCGTGACTCCAGAGTCGCCCATGCAACCCATAGTTGCGCACATGATGAAGAACAATGGACTGCCCTGCCTGCGATAATAGTCAGACCGCGCAGTTTCAGTTTCTTTTTTTTTTTTTTTGAGCTTCAGGGCAGTCTGCGATGATGGCAGTTATTAGCCATGCATCGGCATTGGCCCAATAGCGCATATTTTTCGGATGTTGATTGGCACTGCTGCACTTTTCTCCGATTTCCGCCTGCGTGTTTATTCCGTAGCATTGGTACAGCATGCTCGTCATATGCCGTTCAGTCGTGGGGAAGCCTCCTCGCCCATGATGCAGCGGCAGCCGCTTGTAACGGGGTTCCACCCCTTTTTCATCGCACCATGGAGGATGTCATGGGAACACTTAATGTTACGGAACAGTTCTATTAACTGTCACGGTGTTCGTGTCTCAATCATTGGCAACCAGTTTGATCTTTCAACGAATAAAAATTACTGTGATGAAAGTGGTTCTTCACAGTCCTAATGCAGAAGCATTGCTACATGTATTCTTGGATTTTTCTGAGGCTGTTTGTGAGGCCTACTAAGGTGCCAGTCTTTCATGCTGCGCTTTGGACGTCGTCTTCTTCGTTTCCTTTGTCAGAGTTGCACTAAAGGACTCTAATTAGACCTACTCCATGTTGCGCTTTGGACGTCGTCGTCTTCGTCTCCTTTGTCAGAATTGCACTAATGGACTCTAATTAGGCCTTCTTCATCCTAATAAAAGGCTAAAGCACCCATTAAATACTTAATTTGAATGTGGCAAGATGTGGCAAAGCAAAGCTAAACGAAGCAAAACTTAGCTAAACGAGTGCTAAATAATGCTTCTGCATGTGTATTCATGCTTAGCCAAGATAAACTGCCGCTTCATTTTTTTTTTAAGGGTGATTCGATAAAGCGAACGTTTTTCCGGTTCTTTGAATTTCGAATTAACGTGCTTTTACCGTACTGCGCTCCGCCTATCCTGATAGAGCTTCAGGGAAGTTAAACACCCCATACCACCAGAGGCTGATCTTGTGTTGTAATTTTTTGCAGGTCTCTGCGTGCTCTGTCCGAACAGCAATAACAGCCTGCTGGCGTTCCCTGGGCGCCACGCGGGCCACGTGCAGATTGTGGACCTGGGCCAGACAGAGAAGGCACCGCTGGACATTGAAGCTCACGAGGCGCCACTCAGTTGCATTGCACTCAACCTGAGTGGCACGCGGCTCGCCACAGCCTCCGAAAAGGTGCCTTATTTCGGTGCTTTATTCCGTGGCTCCCACGAACAAAGCCTGTCACGGTCACACTTTGTGACACCATTTGGTTGGTGATGCACGCTGCCCCGTGGGAGCCTTTGTGCTTGAAAGGCCGTGGAACAGCAGATGGGAGTCACGTCTAACAGTTGTGGTGGACGTAGGTGATGTGGAAAATTGATCCGTATGCGTCCATTACATCTAATGCAGAGTTACTAAAATCACCACTTTCGAGAATTCCTTAAATAAATTGAATAATAATTCACTAGCGATCACCTGAGTGTAGCCACATAGTTGCAGAAACAAAAAAATATCCTTAACTAAGAAGAGCCTTACTAGAACGTCGGAGGTACTAGAAAGCTATGTACAGTACAGTCTCAATGACAGGAACGTGGTTAAGTTACTCGGGATGATACAAATTTGTAGAATTCCTTTGGACTTTCTGAACATTTTTTTTACGCCGTTACGGATAAAAGGCCATTTGAGGTGCATCCGAACCCTCAATCTTTTGGTCTGCATGTCTCCAACTCAGAACAGCACTAGCCACTCTGCTGGAACAATAAAGTTGGAACTCCTGGATGCTGGCATTTTTTCACCATTAGCATTTCACTCCTCTCTCTCTCATACGACAACGGTTGGTGAAACAATTTATTCCAAACAGCATGAGCACCGTGTTAACAGTTGCACTGTACGCACTGGGTGATGGTGAGTGGCCTGCACATAATAAATAGATCTTTGTAAATGCATTTCTCATGCTTCTGCGTGTGGATTTTGTTTGATGCAGTTTTGAATGATACAGAATTTTGTATGACAAACATTTTGCAACCTCATGGGAGAATCTGTGGAGAGTCTTTCCTGAACACATTGGTCAGGAAATTCCTTCTCTTCTGCAGCTCAGTTTAGTAATTGCTTTTGGTGGCCTGATTTCCTCGCGAGTTCCACCTATGCTATGTTTGGTAGCCTTGTTGGTATTGTGCTCATGCTGTTTGGGATAAGTTGTTTCAGTGATCATTGACATGTGAGATAGCAGCCTGTGATGTAAAAGTCGCGTTTAAGTCATGTACGATAAGGGCAAGAATATGTCTTTATTAGTCCATATTGAATACATATGAAATTTTTCCAGAGCTGCTGAACCTTGTATGTGATTTGCAAGGCAAATCTCTGCAAGGCAGAAGCAGAGTTCAAAAACAAAGATGTATGCTGGCTAATGGTAATAATATTTTATTTAATACGTGTTTATTCAGTTACACAAAAGGCCTTTATTATGGGGGTATAAAACGTGTTTATTCAGTTACACAAAAGGACTTTTTTATGGGGGTATTACAAAGGAGGAGGGGGCAGTAGAACTTAACATAAAGAATATAAATGGTATGTAACGTCGGGGGAAAAAAAATTACTAACAAAGCAGTAACGTAAACAAGAGCAAAGAAACTTGTAACGTCGTAACAAGCAGAATACAAAGAATAAAGTGTAACTGTAAGAAAAAAAATCAGTTGTACACATTAATGCACCGCAACACTTACTCCAGCCTGTTCCAAGATTCAGATTGCCAACAAGTGTAGCTGCTCTAACGTCATGGTTTTTACAATGTTTCACTGGACGTGAACGAAACTTTAAAGTCATATTGCCCTCCCTCTAGCTGGCTGGCAAAGCTAAAACGAAGAAAGAGTACATGAATTCGATGTGTGGATTCATATGTTATCATGTCTTAAGCAATTTGTAAACAACAAAATGCCCAATTGAAAAATTCATCTCTACTTCCATTGTTCAGAAAGAAAATGTTCTGAACACCTTCCGCTCTTTCTGGCAGGCTTTTACAGCACTAATTTAGCAGGAAGTTGCCTCTTCCTAACTGGGCAATGGTTTTGGGGTGTCACGCTGAGATGGGGCTTGGCAGTAAGTAGATGGCATTTAGTAGCATACTGGGTGTTGCTGCATCTCTTAAAGTTATGTGCCTTTGCTTGGCTTTGCATTTTCTTCTGCCCTCTTGATTTCTGCTTTGGTGGGTATCCCATCAGAAGCGATTTATTTTATGTGGACTAGACTAGCGTCTCAGCGGGGCGCGTTGCTCTTTGGTTCTTTTCCTGTGTGCTGTTCTTCGAGGAAAGGTGTATGCGATGTTTTAGTGAAAACTGGAGCACCGTCGAGGCAGGTGGCGCACATAGGAGGCATATTTAAGTGCCTGGGAATGTCTCCTGCCTTATCCTATTCGCCTCATTCAGTCGGCTGGCTTTGTGTAAGCCGTGCATTCGTCAACGTGTGCGTCATGCAGGGCACACTAATCCGGGTGTTTGACACAACCACGGGGAACCTGGTGAATGAGCTGCGTCGTGGTGCCAACACTGCCAGCATCTACTGGTAAGTGCCCTTGTGAATTGCTTGTGTCTCTCTTGCGTACAGCCTGGCTGACCGAACACCTAGTTCGCTCGGCGTAACCATTGCAGTATTGCAGCACACTGTCTTATCACTTACCCACTTCGAGGTGTCTTGTTAATGCTTGTTATTGAAGTTGAATAGAAAATTTTGATCAGATTGACAATTTTATTTGCTGCGTCCCATCGTAAATTGTATTAAGGAATTTTTTTTTCATCTCAATCCAATAAACTGTATAATGGGTCACATGGCCTCTTTATGTGGTGGGTGGTGTGGAGAGTGGCAAATCTAGCCATGCCCTATTCAAGCGTGCTTTGGCAATGAGTTTTTTTGAAATGACTGCGAATTTTCATAAGGGAGCATAAATGTTAAGACTGAGTGTAAAATGGGAAACTCGCTTAGTGCAGCTCCGCTGTGGTTGGCTCGTTTGTTACGGCGCCAAAGGAAGTGGGATGAATTCTTATCGCTGCGACCACTTTTCAATGGAGGCGAAAAACAAGGCACCCACAGAGTGTGTGATGTCAGTGAATGTTAAAAAAACACCAAGTAATTGCATTTCCCGAAGCCCTCCACTACTGTGTCCCTCGTAGACAGTCACAAACCAAACTTAACCACTTAGTGCAGAATTTGAACCCTACTGTGGTGAGGCCAGTAGTTTTTTTATGCTTTGGAGCTGGTATATTGTTTTTATTTTAATACACTAGCATTATATTTCACATTATGTGATTTTGCCTTTTATCATTCACAAAAGTCACTGATTAGTCAAGAGTTCAGTGACATCACAAGGTCATGTGATGTGGCCATGTTGACAGGTGCTCTGGCAGGTGGCAGGGGACATGTCACTCGGTGTGTGTGATACCGTGAGACCATGCGGCATGGTGGAGTTTACATGTGACATGGCCAAGCACGAGGGCGAGCTCAATAGCAGTTGGCAGCTGTACTTGATTGCGAGTAGACATGTAGTATAGACAGCTCTGTGTATCAGCTTGGAAAGGGACCAGAGTAAGAACCACATGTATCTACTGTATGAGAAGAACAACCCTTGGATTCACGGCCTACTATAAGGACCCCTCCCCCTCCCAAAATTATTAAAATGAGCACGTCACGCTGCAATCATAAAAGCATGTAGCAACTACATACAATGTGGCGTGACCATGGTGCTAAAATTTGAAACTGAAGCACAGTCCAAAGTTGCTGGGATGGATCAACGACCTACCATAAATGTCTCGACAGCTGCAGGGAGTGCAGACTCGCTCCCCGGTGCTTCCACAGCGTTCAATCAAAGTAACTAGGAATTACCAAGGAAGTATGTCGCCATCCAAAGAATATCGGAAGCAGCACAGTAACAGAGAGCATGTATGGTTGCAGTGAGAGAAAAATGTTTTGGTGGTGTTGCTGGGAATGTTGTTGCATTCCCATCTTACTGTCGATCAAATTACCCCCCCCCCCTGCATTTTCTTTTCACCGCAGCATCAACTTCAACTTGGATTCCTCACTGATGTGCGTCTCAAGTGACCATGGCACTGTGCACATTTTTGCCGTTGAAGATTCGACCAGGAGAAACAAGCAGTCAAGGTGATTCTCTCTTTTTGCTTTGCTTCATGTTCGTTTCTTCTTTCGGTCAGGTAATGGCCGTTTAATAAAATCTCAAAAAGTGACAATTTTTATACCGTGCTGTGTAATGCCCCATACTCGGCTATAGACAAAGCGCCAATCTGGGATGTAAGCAAGATGCTGCGGCGCTGCTGTTGCCGGTCAGAGATAACAGCGACTGTGGTTACAGCCCATAGGAATGCATGTGAACCGGAGCTTTGAAAGTAGTTTCTGTATTTTACGATGTACCTGTGAGGTCGTGCCTTCATTAACTTGAACCGAGTTCTTCCCATAACAGAACTCTCAAGTATGCAACATCATTTTGTCTTTCGGCAGTAGTTATGTGTTGTGGTGCCAGGTGAAACCGCAGTGGGTGCTATGTCAGCTGGCTATGCCTCCAAGTCACACAAGTTTCTCGTGGTGTTCTAACATGCTTTCGTGTATGCTACATTTGCTTACCAGTAGTGTGATTGAAATTAGAGTTACCGTACTTACTCGAATGTAACGCGACTGTGAATGTAACACGACCGCGAATGTAACTAAAGGGGCGACTTTGCGTATTGCCCAATGGGAGAAAATAAAACCACGAATGTAACTCGAGATGAGTGCTTGAATAAGTACCTTTAATAATCATCGTGGCCCTTGCAGTCTCATCAAAAATGCTCATTCGTCGTCGTCGGAGGCCAAGTTCTCGGAAGCCAATTCTTCCTTTTCGCTCTTGTCCTCCCAGGCGACGGCGTCGGATGCCTTTGCAGTCAGGCTCACATTTAAAAATCACCTCCTGCTGCATCCACCACCCACATATGGTAGATTAGTTGACGTCGAGCTGTCGCAGAATTTCCGATTTCTTCTACTAGAATAGCTTTTCTTTTGAAGCTAGCGTCATACTGTGTAGGGTGCATTGCGATTATGTGAAATGCAATAACAGGGATAACCGCACTATCCAAAGTCAAAATGTTGAGATTTTAGCTCGTAGGCTCAGGATCATGTTGTCACCTTTACCCGAGCTTGCCGCATCTTTCACAGTGGATCAGTGCGGTTATCCCTGTTATTGCATTTCACATAATCGCAATGCACCCTACGACAGTATGACGCTAGCTTCAAAAGAAAAGCTCATTCTAAGTAGAAGAAATCGGAAATTCTGCGACAGCTCGACGTCAACCGGATTGCATTATTCGATTATAATGCAAAGGTAAACTTCGAGAGTCAAAAATCCTGAAAAAGAAAGCTCACGTTACATAAGAGTAAATATGGTAGTTCTGTGCGGAAGAAAGTTTTCGAACAGCATTCTAAGGCACTACGAGTGTCTTTGAAAGACGAGGACCGAGTGACCTGTGGCAGTGTAGGGACGAGTGCAGTGGGTGGTTATCATACTAATGGCTCTCGTAGCAATGGAGAGAACGGCTGTGGTACGTTCATCCTTGTCTGCTTCTCTTGGCCGACATAGTCCAAGCAAAAAGTGGACCACTCTTGTCCAGAGTGTGAATGGATGCGTGAAAGCTTTAGTTAAGCACATTTGCAGTACGTCATTGTACTTGTGAGCCGACTGAAGTTTTCGCTGAACAGTAGCACTTGCTGACTTTGCTTGCAGCTGGGCTTCGGCGAGTTTTCTGCCCAAGTACTTCAGCTCCAAGTGGAGCTTTGGGAAGTTCCAGGTGCCCGGAGGAGCCCACTGCATTTGCGCCTTTGGGTCGGACCAGAACTCTGTCATTGGTACGTGCTCATCAGAAAACGTGAAAGTGCATGGGTGAAATGGTTGTCACTTTTTGTGACATTGGTGGGTACTCCGCCCACTTGGTAAAAGTGATCGCTACACATTTTGTGATAATTAACCTCGCCAGTATGCAACATTAGTTGAATGCAGGAGTGTAGAGGCCACGCGTGACCATCATGAACGTTGCCACATGAATGGACCACATAGCAGCGTTAAACCCTTCATGCCACACACACTGCAGGATAATATGCAGCGTCAGTGTGGGTCTTCTCTGTTTTGAACAGGCCTCGAAGAAAAATGCTACGGCACACCTTATTCGAGCATCGTGGCAGTTATTCAAAAAGTTCATAACGTGTTCGATTCGAATGATCCTAATAAGTTAATACGGGAGTGTGCGATTTGACGTTAGGAACTGTTGTAAAGGGTTAATTATTGAGGACGGATATGGGAACTTACCAGTGTAGGTAATTCTAATGATAATGGTCAACATGAAATGCATAAATGAGCATTCCATTTTTCCCTTTGCAGCCATCTGCGGTGACGGTAGTTACTACAAGTTCGTGTTCAACGCCAAGGGAGAGTGCACGAGAGATGTGTACGCGCAGTTCCTGGACATGTCGGATGACAATGGCCGCTCATAGGACGCCGTCGTGGAGAAGTGCGTTATGCACTCGCTAACGGAGAGACGAGGAGGTTTCATCGCTCTACTGGCCAAGACAGTGTGGTGATCCACAATAGCTGACCACATGGGTGCATCGCCCATCAGCTGCCCCTCAGGTGGTGCACCACCACCTGTGGCGATAGCACCACTGTGGCAAAGCCCGTATTACAATGGTGCCTCAGCGTGTGTGTGTCTGTGGGGTAGCTTGCCAGAGCTTAGTGTCTGCAGTGTTCTAGAAGAAGTACTGTCGCTGTTCATATTGAACGGGGCAATGCTTCAACCAAGCCATATATATACTGCAGCATTCCTGGTGCCTGCCTGGCTTGTGGCATTGTTTGAAACAGGACAGACTTTGGTGCTGTTGTGAGAGACTAAGTTTGTTTGTGAGAAAAGCTGTTGATTGTTGCGTAAATGTTTTCGCCTTAGCTTCCTTTCCTCATGTGCATACTGGTGGCGTGGATGCTTCTCGTAGATGGATGGTCATGCGAGTGCCTGGAAAGCATCGCTAGCTCTGGAATTACTATGGACAGGGAGAATTGTTTTTCCCTTGCAGGCCACATTTCCTAACTACACAGCTCTGTGCAGTGTGCGTCACTTACATAGGGGGGGATTTACCGACATTTTCCTCGTGGTAGTTGTCAAAATTGCTGCAGTACAACACCTTTTTGGGCTTGGTTAGCCTAGGGTTACCATTTCTCCTAGTTCAAAAGGAAAAATGAGCTTCTGGTTCTGAAGCCAGTTCCGGCAGTCATAATAGTTAATAATGGCGCACTTCGTTTTGAAGGTCTAGTTTTGTGAGTTGTGAGTGCTGCACCGAATAGCACCCGCCTCTTGTGTTTACTTCTATTTATTCGTCCTTGGTCTAAACTTGTTTTTGTAGCAGGATGAGCAAGCTTACTGACTGCTGCAACCTGACAGCTTAAATTTTGAAAGCTATGCTGTACACCTCTCTGCTTGTTACTGGCAACATAGTGACTACCACCACTTTATTTGGCTCTCACTTCTGGTGTACTGCAGTTTGAAGGAAGACAAACATGTTGCACATAGTGAAAATGTGTACAGGAATTCATTGGTGTGGCTATTATGCTGGCGGCTCCATAAGAAAAGCATCACTTTCATTCATGCTTATATTTTGTCCTGTAAGGTGGAATGTTAGCTCTAGTGTGCTAGTTGTACCGAAACAGATTAGAAATGCGAGCAATAGTTACTGAGCTACCTTGTGTAGCCTTGGATGATTCAAAATTAGGCTGCTCTCAGCCAATGTAGGTTTTCAGTGGCTGGAAAAAGGCGTTGACTCTCTTCTTTCTGATCAAGCCTTTTATTTTTTTTTATGCAGCCCTCAGTGTTGCTGCTTAAGCAAATTGTGAAATAGCATACACTGCTCGCCTGTAGTTGCCACCTTGAGAAAGACTTACAGTGATTCATACTTACGGTTTTGTCTCGCAGAGTGTACCAGCCTCGAGAATAGTAGACACCTCCCAGCATTTGGCATTCCAGTTTCTGTGTTGAACTGAGGTTAAGCCTTAGCCTAATGTAAACGGCATTTGACATGTACTTGCATATGTGACAGAATCATTACTGAAATGGTTATTTGTGCAGGCATGTTAAAGGGCTGACTCCCATTTCTTTTTTGATTTGTTGCTTGGAAATAGTAACTGGCTGAATGGCTCGCTGAACGACTGCTACTCTTTGATGCCACTAAGAATGATTCATGTAATTCTGTACTAATTTTCGTAAAGAGTACAGAATTCCATGAACCATTCTTAGGAGTATCACAGTAGCAGTAGTTCAGCGAGCCATTTCTCGTAAAGAGTCAGAGGCGTATATGCCATACAGCTCTTGTTAACCATTTATAGTAATAGTTGAATGCTGATGGTTGTGCGGCCAAGTTCTTTTGATGTCTTGTAGACTTGTTGAGTGTGGCAGGAGGACTCCCAGGGTTCTCCTATGCACCATGACGTTGCGTCAGATGCTGTGTTTGTCGCTTTGTACATTTGAAGGATTTTCTGGCGCGTGCGAATGGGTGGCCCATGCGTGGTGTGGTACAGCACCTTGTGTGGCTTCTCCGTTCCTGTTTCTTCAACATGTTCACAAGAAGTGTTCCTTTTGTTACCATGTACTTTCAGGAAATACATATATTTATGGACAAAGAGCATGCCTTGGTGTGATGAACTCTGTTCCTTAGTTCGCAAGCCAAGCCAGCGTTTCCAGGTACTGAGGATCCCCCTCGACCCTTTTTCAGTTACTGTGTGGCCATCGTCCTATCCTTCTACGCTGAACTCTGTTTTGCCACTTTTAACCTCATGGGTCATTATGTCATGGTACACATAGGATAGAAAATAAGGAGAAACACGAAGTGCAAAAACATTAAGGATACCGAATTTTTATTTGCATATTTACTTATCATTAAGTGATGCGTTAGACATTAGACCACCAATAAATTATTCATAATTGAATTTATTCTTGGTGCTGTTTCAGTTTCATCAACCAAATTATTGCTGTGATGTTAGATAAACGTTTAGATCATGTGAGGCATGTAGAAACTGCAATAGTATAACCAAGAATTTGGCATGGTTTATGGGGTTAAAACTAGACTGTGAGGGTTGCCGTAGTGAAGGGCTCAGGATAATTTTGACCATGTGAGAGACTCTTTAATGTGTATTGACATTGCAGAGTACAAGTGCTGTAATGAATAAAACGGCGTATTAAGGATTGTTTTGCAGGTTTTTTATCCCAACAAGGTTAAAGGTACTTTTTTGCAGAAAATCTGATCTTGACACCTTACCAAAAAAATGTCTGATCTTTCAACAAACATGATTCATGCAATTGCTTTCCTTCAGGCTGTCATCCTTGATGATTGTGCCCACAGATTGTTATGAATTTATGCCCCACTCATTTCCGGTTCCTTCAATATCACATAACTTCTTGTTGGTGCAGTGAATGAAAGATAATTATGATAATTAAAGAGATGTGCCACTAGCTGGTCATGTGATAGCTTTAATTCTCTGAAGAGCAACTCTGGTATTTTTTCAATCCCAGCAGATTTCATAACTTTCATTGTACATTTGCCTTTATTTGCTGGTCATTTGTGCCAATATTTGTAGGGGTTCAATATTTTGCGCCAGCGCAAATGAATTGAAAAATTTCCCATTTCATAACCTCAATCGAGGAGATTTCTATGGACAACCTTGGGTATGTGAGGCTCAAGACTGGTCGCATAGCAGTCTATTTGGTCTGTTTGCTGCAGAATTTTCTTTTTGGTCATTTCAGAGAAATAGTGACTCCAGCTGTAACAGTCTCCGGCTTAGCGTCCAGGTTACGTCTAGAGTAGTCGGTAATGATGTCGCAGGCTGACCAAAATTAACCTACTTTGAGTTTCCCATTTTTCGCTCGCCTAAAATACTTTTTGCTTTGAAGAATGCTTTTTTTTTTTGTACTGGGAAGAGGCGACTAAGAATATGATGCAGTTATGAACCGAAGATGTGCAAAAGCCCCTGGAGGTGCCATTTAAGATAGGTATGAAGAAAACGTAAATCTGGCTAGACAGCGTCGCACGATAATGAATTGTATTTTATTTTCACCAAAACATTTTTATTGCTCAGAAAATTGCTTAGAAGCGAAGCACCCGTGGCGCCACCATTTGCATATTCGTACACTGCCATCAGTAATGTAGTCTTGAAACTTCTCGAGGAACGCTGTTTCGTTGTTTCAATGGTTATAATTGCCGTTTGAATAAGAGAAAGCGTGGTAAGCGTCGCTGAGTACGCGAAGAGCCTGAAATGAAATACCACTGCATTAACGGAGTGAAAGACTAGTAAAGCTTTTACTTCAAAACACCATGCGACCATGCTTTTCGTAGACGTCCACGGGCAGTCAAGGCACCGACATGAGAGCACGGTGAGTCGTTCTCCGCCCAGCTGCCCGTGCGAGAAGACATAAAATGGTGCCTGCCTATTTGCCAAACTCTTACACTATCGATCAGCTCTGTGCGAGTTGATTGGCATTTGCCGTCGAAATTCATTATGGAATGGTAGAAGTCTCCTGGTTGAGCGCAGACAGCAGGCTCTGGTCTCTATCCCTGCTGTTTAGCAAAACCCCGTAGAGCAGTTCGAAAAGACATCAGCGCCTGTGGTGCACGGCACGGTTGCTGAAGCGAATGCGGCCACGTGTTTAAATTCGGCTTGCACGTGCAAGTGCCTGCATGCATGGTCTTTTATTGGGGCACAACACGAGAGTTTTAGTGGCTGTTTAACACTATGTGAGTCTGCCGTGGTGATGGCTTAGCTAATTCGACAGCCAAGGAAGCTGACCTCGAAAACTTAGGCCGCCGTCGCTAAATTCAAATCGCTTTCGCACCTACGGAGCCTATTTCTGCCGTACATGCATTGTAACGAGACGCAGTCGCACGCGGTGCAACGGTGAGCGACAGCAGGCTCCAGCGATCATAATGTAAGGGTCACTTTTGTAACGAAAGCTTCTCTACGACTTCTAAGGCCAAGGTCGCCGTGCGTAACACAAGACGCTACTGTGCATGCGCCGTAACTATGGCAACCAGCCGCGCTGTTCCGCCGCTGCGTCGCACCAGTCTCCATCGCTGTAAAGCCCCTCAATACATCGCTGAGCCGACTCGAGACTTGGGTCACCACCGCTTGCGGTGGGGGCTAGCCTGGCGCTGAATTTTTATCTGTTGTTGGTCGTCATTGCACACGCCACCGCTGGTGGTGGACGACGGCTGTTGTTGCGGCGCGCGTCTCTCTCCCTCTTCCTTTTTTTCTTCTCTATTTTCTTTTCTGTCTGTCTGCACGAGGCAGCGGAGGGCCCCGCCGGGGTGGTGCAGTGGTAAGACGCCCGACTACTGTGCCGGAGTTCCCGGGTTCGAACCCGACCTCGGCGGCTGCGTTTCGATGGAGGCGAAACGAAGTGGCGTCCGTGTGCTGTGCAATGTCAGCGCACGTTAAAGATCCCCAGGTGGTCGAAATTACTCCGTAACCCTCCACTACGGTTCCTCTTTCCACTTTCACTCCGCCCTTCCCTTACGGCGCGGTTGAGGTGTCCACAGAAAACAAGTGAGACAGTACCGCAATCAATCAGGCAGCGGAGGTGGCTCTACAGAGCCAGAAGCAGGCCCGTGCATTTTCGTTTCCTTCTTCCGACAGCCACAACACGTCCCGTTGAAGCCTCGCTGCGCATACGCAAACCGTTATTTTGTACAATGACTCGTCAGGTACGCGGGGTTCGCCACAGAGGAGTAGGGTAGCGGCATGCCAGCAGGTGCGTGCACCGGCGCGAAGAGTAGTTTACACATTGCGCATGCGCGCGCCGCCGCGGAGAGCTGACCGAGTGGAGCAGGCAAATATCTGCCGGCATCGCACGCGCAGGGCTTGGTTGGTTGGTTGGTTGGTTCACAGGAAGGGAAAGGCGCAGTAGCTGTCACACTTGCTCTGTGGACACCTCAACCGTGCCGTAAGGGAAGGGCGGAGTGAAAGTGGAAAGGAACCGTAGTGGAGGGTTACGGAGTAATTTCGACCACCTGGGGATCTTTAACCTGCGCTGACATCGCACAGCACACGGACGCCACCGTTTCGCCTCCATCGAAACGCAGCCGCCGAGGTCGGGTTCGAACCCGGGTACTCCGGGACAATAGTCGGGCGCCTTACCACTGCGCCACCCCTGAGCTCCTTCTTCCTCCTCGCTCTCCTCATGGTATGCTGCTGGCATCGTCTGAGCTGTCCGAATTGTCGTCTTCAGCCGAACCCCGGCGGCCACTGCCTCCCCCGCTGGCACCACCGATGCCGGAGCCAGCACCCCCACCACCTCGACGGCCTTCCCGCTCCTCGGTGACTTGATCCATGGGGTTGACGGTGATTGTGAGGGAGGAGTCATCCCAGGCCATCTCCTGATATCCAATGTTGAATATCCAATGTAAATGAACAGAGCGAGTTTTGGAAGATGTCAAGGTGAGGACAAAAAGAGTTAAATAACCAATTATTATTATTATTATTATTATTATTATTATTATTATTATTATTATTATTATTATTATTATTATTATTATTATTATTATTATTATTAATTGCTTCACAGGAAGGGAAAGGCGCAGTATCTGTCACACTTGTTTCTCTGGACACCTGAACTGCTTGCGCTGCCTCTGGGGGCGGTAGATGCTAGTCGGAACAGCCCGCTTTCTTTGTCTGTTCTGTCATTTTCTATTTTTCGGAGCCACCGTACCGAGCAAACCGCGAACCGAAGTTCCCGGGTTCGGCCCCGACCGCGGCAGCCACATTCCGATCAATGCCTAACCCAATGTGTGCGGTGCGTTGTCAGTGCACGTTAAAGATCCCCTGGTGGCCGAAATTACTCCGAAGCCCTCCACTATGGCTCCTCTTTATTTACGATTGTACTCCCACTTTCTTCCCTTCCCTGTAGGGAGCGGTTCAGGTGTCCACAGAACAGGTGTGCAGATACTGTGCCTTTCCTTTCCTATTAACCAATTTACAATTTTAGTTCTGCTGGTTCTAGAATTACCTCAAAATACAAGGTGGGGGGGGGGGGGGGGTGGAATACATTAGACTAACACCCTTCCCTCTCTATGTTGATCAGGTGGGCCTCGCCATGATCATCATGACAGCTTAGCTGGCAGGCCTACTGGTGTGGTTAAGACACAGCGCGAAAGGAGCACGCACATTAGTCTCCAAAAGGGAACCATCTTTTATTTGCCATGAGAGATAACCGTCCAGCGAACGCCCTGCCAGGCGGACGTTTCTATCATATCATTAAAAAAAAGTACAAAGTTTTGCGTTCAAGACTGCAGTCAATAGAAAGACAAGGCATAAGTGGATTGCCTTTCGTCGTCGCCTGCAGTGTAGCACAGCTTTTCGCAGTGTATTATAGCTGCTCCAGCCGTCACGTTACAGTAGCATTTTCGCCGCTGATTGCCTCAAATTGGCGTTCTGTCCGCGAGGATGGCGGCCGGCACTCTTTTATTAACTCGGCGCCTGGGCATTAGCACGCTGCGTGAGATGCTTATAAGCCTAATGACGTAATCTTCCTAATTATTATTTCATGTACCTCGAGCACGAGCTTATATAAAAAAAAGCGATTACCCTTTCCATTTATGCCCAACGCGTTCTCCTCCATTTTGTGGCTTTGCTGTTTCCCCTTGATGGTCCGTCGCGGACCAGTTATGACGCGCTTTCACGGCTGCCAACAGGGCGGTCATTTTCTCGTTCTTTTCTTCTGCGCGACAGCTGCAGAGTACGGGACTGGCTTTCCGCAGTGTAATTTGGAAGGAGCTATAGCTGGCTTCGGGATTCTCAAACTCGCGCAAACCGTCCGGCATGTAGTGCCCAGGATGTGAACGGTTCTAGCGAAGCTTTAACGACGCCCAACTTCAGCCAGGACCGGTTTGGACAAGCATTTCCACTGATCGCCTCTGCAGGTATGGCGATAAGAAGCACAACACGCAAGCACTACGCACAAACTCACCAAACAAACAAACAAACAACAACAAGGTTGCCACGTAGCTTCAATACGTCTCGCATCTGGTTCTCTTCCGGCGAAAGGCTAAATGTCCACAGAAAGATAAATCTGTTTCTAAAATTTGATTCCTGAATGCTTTTTTCAACAAAGCATGTTAAGATTTGAACTGAATATGCATACTTGGACCGGCCGCTTCAAATTAGTTCTGTTTGTAAGAATCCTCCAAGATGGAGTAGGTGTATAATAGGGAAGTATAGTTACTTATTGGCATCCACCCATGCGCAGCAGTATGGGTGCAAGGAAATATAAACTTAGTAGTTCAGAAAAATATGTTCTGGTCCGGGACTCGAACAGGGGTCTCCGCCTCATCGCGGGGCAGTTTCTCTGACAATTGAGCTAACTGGGACGGCTATAGCATACGTGTACCAGAAGCAGTGCTCATTGATCAACAACTCGAAGTGGGAACGATGTTGGTCCAATACTGACTCTCTCGACCGTATATGGAATTCGCGTTTGACATCGTTGTCACATCTTTGTTGTGACATCGCTATAGCTACCAAGCCTAGTAAATGTGTGACTGTATTCTATAAGCTCACATTCCCCTTTTCGGATCCATTTGGTCATCCGGTATTATTTTGCTGACGAAGCCGTACCTTTCAAGTACCTGTGGAAAGCGACCGCACCATTGCCGTCATGTCGGTGTTCACGCGTGAAGTACGGCCCTTGAACAAGCGTTTCTATTGCTTCAACGGCTCCTATTATTTACCGCGTAGCTGAACGCACAAAACAACCGCGGGAATTTTGAATGTTCGGTATGGTCCCTTCGATTTATGGCTATCATAAATAGCTGATGCGAGCGCAGGAATAAGTTTATTCAGGTCCGATTTTGCGGTGAGCCACATATGTCATCCTGTTTGTTCAGAAGCTCTCAGGGCTAGTTTTCTCGATATTGCAAGTTCAGAATACTGAAGGCGCTAGCTGCCATGCCGAATCTGCAGGAAAGTTTGTTCGCGTTTGCTTTCCAGTTTGTTTTGTAAATTTTAGCAATTATACTATCATGGTCGAATATGGCCTACCCTACTCCAACGTGACCTGCACATGCGAAATTATGGAACTATATAGTCTGAGTTAGACAAGCCCCGAAAAACCGGACAAACCACGGCCAGTCTAGAAAGGAACCTCAAGCACCTCAAGTTTGGCCGTCTGTGAAGAACACTTTTAGTTCGGGTGGCGGCCGCCACATGCTTCATGGCGCTGAACATCATTTTTTCAGTCATCATTTTGCGCACAAGGACGGAGAAATAAAGAGCATTAAGCAACAGGTGAAAAACACAGAAGGTAAAAATTGGATAAATTCGATGGAAAAGAATCAGAGTGTGGAATTATACCGAAAGTGGAAAATGCAGATCAGGAAGGAAGATTTCTTTGATAACTCAAGAGGCAGTGCCCTACTTTTTGAAGCTAGATCAGGGTGCCTTAGAACATGCAGCTACAAAAAGAAATTTAACAATGGAGATGACGCATGTGCTGTATGTGGAAATTCCAGGGAAACAATTGACCATATTATACTCGAATGTAATGGTATCCATCCGGAAGTTGGTGCAGGCGCAATCACTGTTCCTGAAGCTCTGGGCTTTAGAGATAACAGTGGCCGGGTGAATAAACCGGCGGTGGAAACTAGCAAAAAACGACTGGAAGATTGGTGGCTTAAAAGCAGAGAAGTGACATAATGTTAGTAATCTAGGAACAAAATTTAATAAATAGAATGGTGGTTTAGTTAACCATTCTAAATCAATAATTAAGATATAGGGAGAAAAATGAGCATGATAGCTACTGCTACCACCCCATTTCAAAGGGGACGCTCTTATATTCCATCCATAAATCCATCAGTTTCCTTTGCCAGCCAGGACTCTGTAAGTATAGATTCTGCAGCGCATAGAGTAGAGAATACGTCATCAGTATCAACACCTTCCCGTACCATCCTGCTGCACTCTTTAGCTTCTCATAATTACGACTGAAACGATCCCCATTGAGCTGCGGATTGTTCGGTACCGGCGCGTGAGAGATGGCTAGTTGTGACGCGCCTATTCCCCCGTATGGCTTCCGATATGTGTGCCTATGATCATGCACAATCCTATGTTGCACACCAACAAGCACCAGCCAATACAGCGGTGGAGAACAGGTCGCACTTATACTCTGGAGATGTTAAACGTAGCTGATGACGTAGACGCAAGCTGCGATGGCAGCCACGAAGCATAGCATGAATGCTCAAGGCTTGTATTACCCTCCGACACGTACAGTGTAGAAAAAGTGATTGCTTGGCTGATGTTTTATGTGACTGATTGGCGCATTGAATTGGAAGCTAGCAAATTCGAAAATAACACATGCACTGCATGCGGTGAAGTCTCGGACATCCTTCACATGATATGGAACTGCAAAGAGCAATTAGAGAAATATAAAGCTCGAGCGCTCAGCCAAGCGGAGTGGGAGGCAGAGCTGGTCCACACGGGCCTCTCTGAGCAGCGCAGCCTGCTCACCAGGGCCCGGGAGACAGCCCAGGCCAATGGTATCTTGGACTGAGGAAGCCACCCGCTATTCCGTTAAACAATTAATGTTTACTCTCTCTCTCTCTCTCTCTCTGGCGCATTAAGCGGACGATTAGCAGAGAGGTTGGTTCAGTTCTATATACACGTGGCTATCAAAATGAGTGTTATCACTCATTCTGACAGTGTGACTAGTATAGACCTATTGAATGACCGAGTGATGAGGGGATAAACTAAATAACTGAATGGCTGTCATGGTAGGTGATCGATTATGACATCGTTTGTTTCAATGCAGGATCCTTTCCTCGCGCCTCCTCCACGTTTATTAAACGCGTTTCACTTGTAGGTATCACTGTGACGCGTGTATTCATCAAAGCAATATTTTTTTTTTTTTTGTAGATTTCATCACAGTTTAAGAGGGACTCCTAGCAGCAGTAGACCGTCCTCGGCACACTTACGTATCCCTTCAGAGAATTCAATGACTCCGCTCCGTCCCACCATCTGGGCCGCGCTCTGTCCCGCCTAAACTTTCTTACCTTTCATAAATAAATAAACAAAGCAGTTCGCCTTGCGCGCGTGCCCAAGTCACGGTCGAGCGTTTTTCTAAACATTCGTTATTTTTTGTGTGTTTTTTTCTAGACATATGCAGCAACGGAAGGCATATTTGACATGCTGTGGAAGAGCCCTTTTTTCTTCTTAAATTATTTGTTTGTTTTCCCGCGGACGCTGTTTTCGACACCGCACTGACATCTCCGACGGGTGAGACCCGCCCTCGGGCAAGCGAACACATTTCCGCGCTCGGCGATATCGGAGAGCTGGACGCATCTTTCAGAGCCGGACGTCTTATTAGGGTGAAGGAACGGGAGAGGTGCACACACGTACACGCGAAGCCGCCGTGGGCGCGACGAAGCCGTGGAGAATGTGATTCCAAAAAGCCTGTTAGATCGAAGGAGACCGTTCTGCTGCTGCTGTCGAGCTCTCAAAAGAACAGAGAAAAAGGGTTGCGGCCACCGGCCACGGCGACAACCACGAGGACCGGTTTGCCATCGTCGACGGAAGAATTCGGAAGAGAGATAGCCCACACGCGGGAGGACGACTGTGGGCGTCGCCGCACGTTAGCTAGACGAGCGTGCAGCCAGCGACAAATTCACTGTACACGGCCGCGGCGCCACGGACACATTTCATGATCAGTCGCAGCCTCTACCGGGTCCATATGCTATCTGGAAGGAAACTCGGGTTGCCTGTTCAGCAGTGTTTGTCCAGCAGCGCTGTGTTTGTTCCCTTCTCTCGTCTTTGCCACAGGCCATTGCGCTGCACCAGCTTTGTCTGACCAACTAGCCGTCCAGTTCACGTTGTACAGCAGTGTAATGCCACAAAACCATCTGGACGATTACTCTATCCGCTTGTTTCTACAAACATTTTGGACCTTTTAGGCCAGCATTTTGACTTCCATCACCATCATCATAATTAATTCTGTTACTGGCCGCTGTGCGACAACAGCCCTTCGCACGTCTCTATATCAGGGGTTTCCAACACGCGGGCCACGTATAGGCCCGCGGAGCTCTGTGATGCGGTTTGCCGGCTTCAAAAATTTCAGTCTGTTCCTAATGCACGTACCAGCATCACGAGTTTGCTTTGCCGCTAGACCCTTGTTCCAACTCAACTCAACGAAAAACCCCTGTTCTCAGATGGTACATGTTCTCTGTGGAAATGAAAAGAGGCATTGGCGGTTTAATCTGCGTGAGCTTCAGACGGGTGTCAGCTGCTTTCTAAAGAAATCACATTAAAGAACGAGGCACCGGATAACCCATACTACCTTTCATATCGAAGTTGACATGTTTTCTTTTTAGGATAAAACGACTGTAGCATTTACTAACCGTTGTAACTTAAGTAGCTTTCTCTGAGCCGTTCTGAAGCAGCGCCCGCGGTACGTTTAGGTAGATTTGGAGCACAAGTCGGCCTTCTTTTCCTCAATGAATGGGAAAGTGTGATTTGGGATTGAAACCAAGGTTGATTTTGTTTTATTGTAATTTGCTGTATTTATTTTTGGCGTTTATTTATTGTTTTCGTTTTTAATTTCCGGCTGCTGGCTCGCGAGGTGCGAATTTGCTCAATGCATCCCGTATATCAATATGAGTTTGAGATCCCTGCTCTAAATGAACTTGTCCTGTGTCGGCAAGAACTAGCGTGCTGCCGCAAACATCCCAAACTCATCCACCCACCTGACTTCGCGCCGCCCCCTGCTACATTTGCATTGTTTTGACTATGTCACGTTCGAGGTCAAGCAGCACGAAGAGCAGTATGGAGTGTCTGGCGGACGTTGTGTTTGTCTTGATCCGATCCTTCTCTCACTTTTGGCCTTTCAAATGTAACTGAGCCAAAGGGGGTCATAGCTGCAGCTTGCACAAACGATATATATATATATATATATATATATATATATATATATATATATATATATATATATATATATATATATACGTAAGGGCTTCTTAAAGCTCATACTCAAACATGAACAGAAACTAGCGCAAACATTTCGGTACTAGGAGTAGGGCAAAAAGAGACTGCTATATTTTTTGTTTTCTACTGCAAGGCAAAAGGCTAGTTAGCAATAGGAAACTGCGTTATGCCCTCATCTTGCACGGCTGTCGCGAGTGGGATTACAGAGACGAATGGTCGTTGGCTCTGGCGCTATTTTCTTCGACCAGACTATCGGCTGATAGCAATATCAATTAATAGGTAAATCACGGATTAAATCAATCAATCAACGACCATTATTTTTATTGACACCTATTACACGGGACTTTTGTTTCCCTGCGCTATTCAAAATGAGCACCTCAATATGGCTTAACCAAATTGAGGCTCTTGGAGCTAGTGTCTTAAGTTTTAAATACTGTGTGCCTTTCGACTGATACTGATACTGATCGACTGATAGCAATATCGATTGATAGGTACTGTACTCAAATAAGTGTGCAGCCAGATTGAAATGCGCAGGCGTTTGTGTTTTCCAGAAGGTGTCCTTCACTTTAGCTTCTGCTCTTCACCGGCAGCATCATCCTGCGTCCACAGACAGGAGACTTCGGTCATCATTACAGCGGTGTCCCATCTCCGTCATTATAAACGTACTGTGCCTCGGAAAGAGGGCGGGGGATTACCCTCAGCCAGGTTAGAGCTGCTGGAATAATACAGCAAGCCGGAACCAGGAAACACCGCACCGGCGAACACCTTAAACTAACCTGGGCACACGGTGACGAAGAGACTCCATTCCGAGCCGACGGAGCCCCGCCTGTAACGCTCGCCGAAGCATAACACCACCGCGAAGGGAACGCGTAACTATACACGCAGAGGCGACGGGTGGGGAAGGGGCAATCATCTGTCGGCGAGAGGAAGGCAGGAGAAGGTGAACGAATGCTTAATGCCTTCTTGCACGGAGATGCTTGTTTTCGGGGGCGCACAACAATGTGCCGAGAGGGCAGAGTTGCCCCCTTCTGGTCACTCACGCGCAGAGACACTGACCAGAAATTTCGACCCCCTCCGACACCTCCTTCGCTTTCAACTCGGCCGGCGCAAGGTCCACGACCCCATTCATGAGCGGGATGCCCGCATCTTTGGCACCGTTGGCGAGCGTGCGAAGCGGACGCCACTGCGCTGTTCCTCGGGGGCTGGCCGGACTGCGCGCAGTGCAAATTGATTTACGCTGATAGGGCGGGTGCAGGAATTCGAAAAACGACGTGCGGAGGGGCCTGATGAGGGGTGAATGAACGATTCGGACGGACCGACGACAGGTTGCATGCTCGCCTTTGAGAGCAGTAGTGTAATGCCAGTAAACGTCATTGGTCATCTTCATCCGCGGTGAAGATGTCTTTGTTAGTCACTGAACTCTTGAATTGCCAAAAGGCGAGTTATCAAAGATTCCTGATAGAAGGTTGCTTATAAAGAGCCTCTTTCAACAACTTAATACAACTTAATACTTTGGTTTGGTTTGTGGGGTTTAACGTCCCAAAGCGACTCAGGCTATGAGAGACGCCGTAGTGGAGGACTCCGGAAATTTCGACCACCTGGGGTTCTTTAACGTGCACTGACATCGCACAGCACACGGGCACCTTGCTTTTCGCCTCCACCGAAAAGCGGCCGCTGAGGCCGGGATTCGATCGCGCGTCCTTGGGCACCACATCGCGCTGTCCAAAATTGCGGACACATATGCAAACCATATATTTCAAGTCCGGGTTTGTGGAGTCACCGGTAGTCTCCTATCATTTTCGGTGCGATAGTGCGTATATAACACTCTATCGCGGAGCTAAAACTGCTGGAATGAATACGACATATCTCAAATTATTGTTCTGTCGGTTGACTAGAGCTTGACAAAATGACGCTACAGATGCCCCGACCCCCTACTACACTGAGACACTGTAGTAAAGTGAGGAGAAATGTAGTGCGCTGCAGGAGGATGAAACATTGCAGATGGCTTGTATGTGACGCTATATGCTGCCATTGTAATGAATCACGCATGCTTCCACGACGCACGCCAACAGGAGTCAATAAGCTGATTAAAAGAAGAAGAAAAAAAACGCGGATGCAGTTTTTCACCGTCCCGCGCGGTTAGCCATGTATGGTGGCTGAATTGCGCCACAGGTGCAAGCTTGACATCGCCAACCATCGAAGTGACCGTCGAAGTGGCAAAGGCCCACTAGCCACAGCACGCGAAAATGCGTCTGTCGGCGTTGTCAACACTCGAATGTACCTGTAATGATGGCACGCAACAGCCGTTGTCTAGACAACGCTGATATGCACAACAGATAACCCTGTGTGAGGCGATAGGGATTCGAAATGACGTCATAGAGAAGGCACTGACATACTCAAAACCTCGTTCTCAAACATTTACAAAACATTTGCTGCTTTTTCATTTTCCTTTATTTGAATACTCGTATCCATTACTCTCCTTCAGTTTTTAGTTGATTGTAACATTATCATTATGTGTGATGTGATCGTGATATATTTTTCATTGTGTTTTAGAGATGTTCAAAAGTGTGTTTTTTTTCTGTTTATCCTGTTTGTATTTCCTATGCCCATCATATAGTATTTTGTTTTCTGTGTATCTTTTTTTTTCTCTCTTTTTGTCTCACTCTGCTGCTGCTGTACGCCTTAAGGGGGCCGAGGACTTCTCACGCCGTAGGCACATGGCTTTTCCCTCGGCCTCCTTCCACCAGTTCGTGGTAAAATAAAGTATGTATGTATGTATGTATGTATGTATGTATGTATGTATGTATGTATGTATGTATGTATGTTGGTTGGTTGGTTTGTGGGGTTTAACGTCCCAAAGCAACTTAGGCTATGAGAGACGCCGTAGTGGAGGACTCCGGAAATTTCGACCACCTGGGGTTCTTTAACGTGCACTGACATCGCACAGCACACGGGCGCGCCTTGCTTTTCGCCTCCATCGAAAAGCTGCCGCCGAGGCCGGGATTCGATCCCGCGTCCTTGGGAACAGTAGTCGAGCGCCGTAACCACTGCGCCACCCCGGCGGGGTGTATGTATGTATGTATGTATGTATGTATGTATGTATGTATGTATGTATGTATGTATGTATGTATGTATGTATGTATGTATGTATGTATGTATGTATGTATGTATGTATGTATGTATGTATGTATGTATGTATGTATGTATGTATGTATGTATGTATGTATGTATGTATGTATGTATGTATGTATGTATGTATGTATGTATGTATGTATGTATGTATGTATGTATGTATGTATGTATGTATGTATGTATGTATGTATGTATGTATGTATGTATGTATGTATGTATGTATGTATGTATGTATGTATGTATGTATGTATGTATGTATGTATGTACCTCCCATTGTATGCCTTAACATCGAGGCTTCGGCGATTGGGGCGCCAAGATGTCGCGTGAAACAAGACGGTCTAAGTCCAACATGCAAACACACCCCCCGAATCACATTCTTACACGTGAACTGTCAGTGTCTCTGTCGAATTTTATTAAATGGGCTTAACGCACGTGGTTAGCAGAAATCAGAATGTGAAAAACAGAAAAAAATATATAAATTGGTTTATAGGAAATGAAGGCAAAACAAAAAAGACCCGTACTTTATACAAAGGCAACGCCCTCCAAGACATAGCACATCAAATCTGGGCGGAATAGAGAGGGCTTGAAAACCGCATAAGATATAGCAAAACATTTTCTGCTCAAACTGGTAGCTATACTGGGCTGTGTAGTACGTAAAAGAGTTTATTTGGCGTCGATGTTCACCGGAACCTGCAATAATCATTTCGAACACATTACCACTCATGCTCAAAAAAAGAGCTTCGAAGTGAAAGTGGAAAGTGAGAAAGAGGAGCCGTAGTGAAGGGCTAGGGAGTAATTTCAACCACATGTAAGATCCCCAGGTGGTCGAAATTGCTCCGTAGCCCTCCACTATGACTCCTCTTTCTCTCTTTCCACTTCCACTTCCACCTTTCTCTTACGGCGCGGATCAGGTGTCCACCGAACAAGTGTGACAGATACTTCGCCTTTCATTTCCCGTGAACCAATTATTATATTAGGTCTAACGCGTATTGTATCATTCTTTTGTAATAGATTCTCCCGTTCAGTGGTTTCACAACTAAGCTTTGAAAAACAACTTTATCATCGACTTTAAGCAGAAGAATATTACTTCTTTAAGTGCGCGCCTCTGCGCTAGCCTTAAAAAGGAATTAAGTTTATATATTTGCATTTATAATTTGGTTACATAGTTTCGAAGTTTACCGCGCACCATCAAGAAAGGCTGTGCAGCCGGAAAACACAGATACCTACCTACAGGCATACTTCTTTTATCAGCAAAGGACTTGGGGCTGTGATTTAGAAAAAGCGGGGGGTTGGAATAACATTTCGTGGAAGAGGTGCGGGTGAAGACAGAGAACAAATTCCCCCCTTCGACCGAATCAAAAACGCATCTCTTGAAGGCAGCATCCGACATGTATGCTTTGCCATGACCCATTAAGGGCAGGCCTTAGAGGTCTTCAGATGGCTGAATGAAGCCGCGCGTGGCGAGGCATACCTCTTCTCTGTCGGAAACGTATACACGAGTGTACAATACCTCCTCTTCCCGCTTCCCCATCGGCAGCCCGACGTTCGCTTTCGCCTCCTGACGTCGCCGAGGCGGCCGAATTAGTACGGGCGGCGGCGTATCGGCTGAACATCGCGTTTGTGTACCTGTGTGCGTCGATGCAAGATGTATACCGCATATGACGCGATACAGCCAGCCACCCTGCAGCGTACAGCTTCTAGACTTAACAGCGAAAAGCTCCACATGGTGTCTATTTCGTCGTGCTTCAAGAAACTTAGCTCCTTTTAGCATTGGAAATTTTCGAATGGTAATTCCCGCTAGTGGGTGGACCTATGACGGCCCCCCATAATAAATCGATATAGCAACCCAACTGGTGATTGTTGACGTCATTAGTATATCCAATTGGTGCTTGATTTTGTGACGTCACTGAAAGCAATTCAATATTGCGGCCACCATAGTAAATCGATATAGCAACCCAACTGGTGATTGATTTATGACGTCACTGATATATCCGCCCGGCAACGGCAGTGCTGTGGTTAAGATGCCAGACTGCTGTGCCGGAGTACCCGGGTTTGATCCCGACCACCGGCGGCTGCGTTTCGATGGAGGCGAAACGAAGAGGCGTTTGTGTATGCGATGTCTGTGCACGTAAAAGATCCCCAGGTGGTCGAAATTACTCCACTACGGCACCCTTTTTCTCTTTCCGCTTTCACTCCTACCTTCTTCTCTTCCCTTACGGCATGGGTTAGGTGTCCACAGAACAAGTGTGACAGATACTGCGCCTTCCCTTTCCTGTGAACCAATTATCTCTCTCTATCTGATATATCCAAGGTGGCCGTCAATTGACGTCACCGATAAATTTAAGATAGCGCCCTCATAGTAAATAAATAGCAACCCAATTGGCGATTGATATGTGGCGTCACTGATTTATCCAATAGGTGAATGATTGGTGACGTTACTTGTAAATCTAGGATGTGGCGTAATAATAATTATTTGACGGTGTCATTCATTATTCCAAGATGGCAGCCAAGTTAGGACGCCGCGTGACTATGACGTCATAATTAAAAATGGGGACCAAATTTTGGTGCCAGTGATGACGTCATAATCAAATATGGCGGATAGAATTGAAACCGCGTGATTACACATCATAAGCAAAGATGTCGGCATAGTTTCGGGATCTTAAATTTAAGATGGCTGACAAACTGGGTGCCAATAATGACGTAATATTCGAACATGGCGGATAGAAATGAAACCACGTAAGCATGACATCATAAGCAAAGATGATGGTATAGTTTCGGAATCTCAAATCGAAGGTTTCAGTCAAATTCGGGTGCCAATGATGAAGCCACGGTAAATATGGCGGATAGAAGTGAAACCACGTGATTATGACGTCAGGGGACAAAATGACGCCATAGTTTCAGCATTCTTGTGTTACCGACGTTATAGCTGAAATACTTTATATGCTGCGTTGGTGTGTGTGTGTGTGTGTGTGTGTGTGTGTGTGTGTGTGTGTGTGTGTGTGTGTGTGTGTGTGTGTGTGTGTGTGTGTGTGTGTGTGTGTGTGTGTGTGTGTGTTTGTGTGTGTGTGCGCGCGCGTGTAACACAACCCACCAGACAGCAATCGGGACCCTAAAAAGGCAAGCGCGAAGGAAGTTCAAAGACGCATAGGCAAAGTGGTCATTCTAAAAGCGAAATCTACAACTTATAATGCTACCTCAAAATTCTTCCATTACATCGTATGATCGCCTGTGGAGTTTTTTGTCCGGGCAGTTAGCGAGTGCCCGAGAAGCGTCCGTGAGAAACGTATACTTGATGTTTCAGGTGATCAGACAAAAAAAAAAAAAAAAAAAAGAAAAAGAAAATGAGGAGGCGCGAACGCAATGAACCCATCAATGCGCCCGATTAAATATTGCGCATATCAGAGTAACTTATTTGTCACCATCGGGATTAATCTGATCATTTGGTGACAATCACCAAATTAACATTAGCAAAACTGAAGCGAAATTTATTACATCGTAACTGCAGTTACATACAATGCAAATTACGCCATTGATTAAGTCAATGCTTTCATATTTCAAGTTTGCAAAGTTTTCAAAGATTGCACAGCTGTTCAGATGAAGGGCGGCTTGTATCGACGTTTGTACGGTATGTTACCCACCAGCGAGAGACGACTTGATGCATGAACGTCTGACGCGAGTGAGAGGGGGACTGCATCGACGGCCATGCCTCTCCAAAGGCGCAGCACTTATCCCAGCTAGGCGACGCATAACCACGAAGCGACTGCCTCGATTGACGAACAAAAATAAAAAAGGCAAAAAAAGTAAGCAGCGGTATAGGTGTTTCCGAGGAAGGCTAGTGGCAGTGACAAGAAGAACGGGAAAGCGTGCTGAACACACGCACAAAAAAGTAAGATAAAACTAATAAAATAACAAGCAAGAAAAGGAAACAGCAGCACAAACCAAACGACGAAAGAGGCGAAAGGAGATACCCGAAGAAACGAGGTGCCTGGCAGCCTTCACCCAGTGTTCGTCGGCGGTTACCGTGCTTAGGGGAAATATTCAAATCGCGTCTGTATGTGTAGGTACGCGCGACCCTCCATTGAAGTGAATAGATTCGCTCGCGGGTCGCGACGATATGAGTGTGTCGTCAGCCGGAGTGACGTGGCCCATGTGGAGGATGTGGAAGGGAGAGTTCGCGGAGTAACGACGAGGAAAACACGGAATCCTGATTAGCGCGCGCGCTTAGCACAGTCTCAAAAAAAAAAAAAAAAAAAAAAAAAAAAAAAAAAAAAAAAAAAAAAAACTTCTGGTCGATGTGTGGATACTCCGAAATGAAAAACGACATCTTTGTGAAGAATTGAAAAAGAAAGAAGAAAGTCTGGCTGTGGAAGAGGCACAGGAGTGATCATCCTTCTCATCCAGTGCGTGATGCCTGATTGCAAAGTCATCGAGTCAGAAATGCAATTGAGGATGAGCGATCGTAACCGGTAGAGAAACGCATATTAAGGATGCGGCGCGGTTGGAAACGGTAAAGGCCCGTGTTAGGCGCCCAATTTGTTCGATGTCTTCATCTCGACGTGTACATCCTGGAAGTGGTGTACGCGCGGTACATGTCACAGTATATATCCGCGTTCACACGTTCACGATTAAAAAAAGGAAGATGGAAAAGGTGGCATTGAAAGGTAAATCAAATTCAGGATTGTGGTGCAGATGTAGTCCTTATGGTCCACCAATGAAACATTTACACAACAGGGCTGAAATTTCGCGATAATTTCGCAAATTATCTTTCGTGCTTCTGAGGCCTTTCTTTCTAAACTTCTCGAAAGTTGCCTTTTATTTTTATTTTTTTTTTGAAGAAATTGACCTTTCCCGGTTGTTACCGCTTATCTAATCCCAACCCCCTTCCTCCCGCCCCCAAGAGAGCGTCGCGCAAGGAAAATTCGGCTGATCGAGACATTCAATATTGCTTACGTGTAAAAAGAGGGAAGCCTATAGAGTGAAATATTCGAATGAGCCTTTTCGGCCTGTATTAAAGTTCTTTCTTCTGATCATGGCTTAGTGGACGTTGACTGTCATGCAGCGTGTGGGGGCTGTGCTCACCGTAACCTCGTTTTGAGGAATAAAGTTAAAGACACGTACGCCGTTGGTTCGACTTCTTAACGTGAGATAGTCTCCAACTTGATTAAGAGGTGAATCAAACTCAGTACTGTGGTGTAGTGCTATGCCATTGTATCATTTACACAGCAGGGCTGAAATTTAACGAAAATGTAGCAAATTATATTCGTGTTCCTAAGAAATAATAAATCACATGACACCACCCAGAACCCTGTACGACTGGTTGCATCACCATTTTGATATGAAAGTCACGGAAGAGTATGTAGTTTGGTGTACGCACATATGCATGCCGTTCCTTCGAATCTCTGTCGCGAGTTAGCCTTCACCTTCCATAGTAGATGTATACGCTGTGTGCAACGAGAAATGGTACGACATCGCCCGGAATGCTGTACGACGAACGGTTTCATTAGTTTTGATACACATGTCGGGAAAACTGCCGCCAAACGGAGGTCTGTCAGTGTTGTGTGCATCATAGGCGAAGAAGGTATACAGCAATTTCTGAAGGGGGCGTGGTACCCTCGCTCTTGGGTCGGTCTGTGTCACGATATTATGGCGCCATAGAGCTGCGTGATCGACCATCACTGTACACGATGCCACCAGCTTTTCTCGTTGAAGGACTTGTAATGCTATCGCATTAAAATATTAATTACCTAGTCGGTAAAAACTACAAAAACTTTTCTTTTTTTCACGACAGATTTTTTTTTTTTTTTGCGTGGTTCTTGTAAGCTAACCTGTTGTGACAACGGTAATTTTTGTAGTAAAGTCAAAGTTTTCTGTAGTTACAACTTACAACAGAGAAGTACTACAGAACTACAGAAAAAGTTAAAGTATACCACTGGCAGGAACTACAGAACTACAGGAGATTTTGACATTTACGACAGAAACTTTGTCGTACACATTAGAACTACCTACAGAATATTTTGCCATATTTTTGACACAGTTCTGAAGTTTTCTCGACTGGGTACCTGCACATTTGTACGCGTTTCTCGGCGAATTTTGAAATACAGACGGCGCAAAATCGAGAATATTATGAGGAAATGCGGTGACCGATCAACCCACGAAAGTGTTGATTCCCAATTGCTTACATATGTTACATTTATCACTCACAGTTCCCTTTTCCACTGCCAAAGCACTGTAAATTTGATTGCAGCGCACGGCCGAACACTGTACAGACATAAAGAGAATTTATTGGGTACATACATACACACAAAAACTCACATTACTCACAGACCAAAGCACTGTACAAAATACTCTATGGTACATATACATAATAAATTGAATAATATGATTCCCCAGAAAGGGGAAAACAATAGAAAGGGGGGGGGGGGGTTCTAATAAAGGACGACCGGCATATCAAGTCTGCTCCTCCGTACAACATAGAAGCGCGTGTGCCAGCGCCGCAGAAACCGCGTCTCGCCGTCCGTTTCTAACTCTCCAGACAGATATTTCCAGATGATGAAGCTCTAATATTGAGAAAAGCTTGCAGCAAGATACGATGTGCAGAACAACTATAGTCAGTATATATGCCTCACTACTCTCGTGACCATCGTGCGTCGTGTATTAAGTCAGCGCAAGGTCTCTTTATCCCCCTTTCCTCGTATAGAGACAGATGGCTACGGCTACTGGTACATCTGTTGTTTCAGTAGGGCCTCTTTCTTCAGGTATTCAGTTTTCCCGTAAACGCAGCGCTACAAACAAGCAGATCATAAAGCATCGCGACACTCACAGGGTCGATAAATTTTATTGGCGCATCATTTATATAAAGGAGGCTATGATAATACATACATGCTATTTGTGTATAGTTAAACTTCACCCAGTAAGGTTAGTATATGACGTAGCAAGTAGGTTAAGCTGCGTTATTCCTAACGAGGGTCTCGTTATCAAAGGGCTTCTGTACACATTGCGATAACTATAGAGTTCCTGCTCTCATGCGACCCCGGTTCCTCTGCGTGAAGCGATCCTGAAAGCCGGACATCGGCCGCTCAGTGTGCCCAGGAATGCAACGATTCCCTAGCCTAGCTTCGATAATCTAAGAAAAGTAAACCGGAGCTCTGCATACGGCATTTGATATTATCAACAACAACAGCAGCAGCTAAAGAAGAAGCAGCTTCGTCTATCCCAATTTTCGCTCAGATAGGCCGGGGCCTGAATAAATACTCCAGATTAGCGTCAAAGAACGCCGGTGAACCCTATACTCACGGAGGCAGCCGGTGGCGCGACCACTCGCTCACGAGTGACAAATTACGTTGTTTTGTCGATGAGACCCGATAAAAAAGTGCCCACGGTAAACAAACTCTCGCAAGGCCATTCCGCGGAGAGGTCTGAGAATCATACAGCTATAAGGGCTACGAGAACGCGATCAGTTTTGTGACTTTCCCTTTCTTTTTATTTTGGGAGTTCATGTTTGTGTGTACTTCCATGTTTCAGTTCGCCAGTCAGACGCCTCGTTTTTCCTTTTCCAGAAAAAGGACCAAAGTCCCAATGGGCAGAAATGTGGATGCCCTGGCCGGTCGGTCGGTCGGCTGGTCTCATGCGGGGTCAAGGTCGGATGGTTGTCGGTCGGACGCAACGCTTGGCTTCTGCTTTACACTCTGGCTCGCTTAATCTTCGCGGACAGCCGTAGCGAAAGGGTTGCTAGTCGAAGTGTCCTCCGTCGAATCGAGGGAAGAAGAGTTCGGCGGTGCTGTCGACAAGACGGCTGCTTCGCACGGACGGCTGAGCGTGGCTGCGGTCGCTGTGTGAGGTCAGTGCCACGAGTGGACGCGGGTGACACGAAGTCTTCATTTATGCGGAAGGACCGTGGAAGGGACTGGTTCTGTTTCTTTCGAAGCTGGGCTCACGCTATACATTTTTCCTTCGGCGTGGCACATTCATTACATAACCAGAGAATAGGCTAACCGACCTCTGGAGAAGAGGCCAACATCCTTTTATCTTAGATCTAAATAAAAATGGAGCCGCTTTCCTCTTGTTTATTTTTATTATTTTTTATTTTTTTTTTTATTCGAGGAACGCCCCGCTTTTCCCCGAGACGCTGCAGCAGTGGGGTCAGAGTGATCAGAAAGAAATGTCTTCATTCATGCTGAACACTTAGTTTTTGTTTGGCAGGCGATTTCGCCATTTGACGATGAAACAATAAATAAATAAATAGTGTACATATATATATAGAGGTTTTGGTAATTAATGTATATCAGTGTCCTAAAAGAACTATTTAATTGTAGGCCCAGATATGCAATGAGGAGCATCTTTTTTTTATTGTATAAAGAGGCACATATTGACACGTTGTGTGCTAATTACTGTATCTAAGTAACTCCCGTTGTAAATAATATATTTAAATGAGGAAAAATATACTTACGCTTGAGCCCGAGATATGCCTGATGACGCATACTTATTGCATGCCCATGAATAAACCGCTCTCACTTAACAGCACACTATCACTTTCTGGAGAAAGTGCAATCATACGTTTTGACTGAAAGTAACGATTGGCTATTGTGAAATGCTTTTTAGATGCAGCGTAGTGTGCGCCTGAGAACTTTGTTCATTGCTGAATGTGCACAGATCGTTTGCAGGGCTAACCAATATCCTAATTACTCTTGGTTCTGACGGTGCTATGTAGAAGTGACACCCCATGTGTGAGCAGCGTACGAAATGGTGTTCGGCAGAAAATCGAAATTTAAACTAACGCTCTGGTCGCATTCCATGTTCAGTGTTGTATCCGAATAAAAATGAATTGTGCTGGGGCATCATCATCATCATCATTACAATCACCATCATGAATATACTCAGCAATCTATAGATCAAAACTTTGAAGTTTACGCCGCTCAATGTATACTCCCTGCTCACCAGACGATTGCGTCTATGGGAAGTTTCCAGTGCTTCCTTGGCTTCAGTGGATTTGCGTTAACGTTGCCTAGTTAAATTTGTAGTTATAGTACTCAGATACACAACAATTTGACATTGCTGTGCGAGCTACGAAAACGGCGTGGTTGATTCCTGAACTTAGGGGCGGGTTGATCCTCAGTGGCTTGTGCGTGAGCAGCTAATTCACTTTCGGAGAAAAAACAAAAAAATAAATAAATTTATTAATAAACTACAGTGGGACAAAACTAAAAGATAAATGCGGCCTTTCTTCCTCAACCAAAGAAACCAATATACGCTATTTATATTGACAGAAAAGTCAGGTAGGTTCAGGTTTTCCCGCCACGAAAAGAAGCTGGCAAGAAAAAAAGTTTGTTCAAACAGGCGTCTCCAGGATGACTAGATTTCTAAACTGGTGGTTTTTGAAACCAACTAGGCCAACCTGCCACTTTTATCACTATAGGTTTTCCTGTGTTGGCTTCACGGAGGGGAGCCTTATTGAGTAAGCAATAAAAATGTCCCCCGCCGGGGTGGCGCAGTGGTTACGGCGCTTGACTGCTGTTCCCAAGGACGCGGGATCGAATCCCGGCCTCGGCGGCAGCTTTTCGATGGAGGCAAAAAGCAAGGCGCCCGTGTGCTGTGCGATGTCAGTGCACGTTAAAGAACCCCAGGGGGTCGGAATTTCCGTAGTATTCCACTACGGCATCTCTCATAGCCTTAGTTGCTTTGGTACCAAACAAACCAACCAATAAAAATGTTTTGGGGATTCAGTTTGTCTTCTTTCATCTTGCAGTGCTTGCTTGTGTGCGTTCGCTGTTTCTAATGGGTTCCACTCCTCTAGAGTTGGATTGCATCCGCTGATAATTCTCTTCCGAAGAGCTATCAGTGCCAGTTACCTCAACTTCACCTTTGCCCTTCTTATGACCTCTTCACCTCCATGTCCATCTTATAACACCCTTCTTTCTACCTTTATTGATTTATAAGTAATAAAAGTATTCCACCAACACTAAATTAAATAAAAGCATCTGTTAATACTCCTTTATTTATTAGAGCTAGCGCATTAGTGATTGCAGAATATTATTTTGAATTTTGGAGGGTATCAAAACAAGAACGGCGTCGTGTCATCCGATGGCCAAATGTGATTGAGCCTATACATTGAACTTCTTTTTGTATGGCGGCCCTCGACTTTAGTTTTTACCAGCAGATCTTTTACTTCCAAAGGCAGCGCTGCATTTAGTTCTACGTTTGAGGCCAGGGGATCTTCTCCGCAAAGCTTTAGTGTAGTTAGGTGCTGCGGAGGAAGGGCAGGAAATGGACGATGACAGACCTGAGACGAAGAGCGAGAAGTCCGTCTTTTTTGACCATGCACCTCAATTTTCATAATCGTATTGGCTGGTAGTACGGATCACAAGAGTGCTGCGTCGTCAGCAAATGCTTAGGATCTCAAGCGGGCACACATGTTACAGGCGATGTGCTTCTCCGCTATATAAAGGCAGCTGACGGCGGTCAATTGTTTGCCAAAGACCTGATTCCCTTGGAGTGGCTCGTTGGGTCACGTATGATTGGGCGGGCGCCTGCGAACTTGACAGCAGAGAGCCCCCTCTTCACTACCTACGTGGACGGACGATGCAAGCTTGGCTCGTCACTTTACCGAGGTTGTACATTGTTATAGTTTGCGTCTGTGCAAGTGGCTTTGAAGTTGACGAGAACAGCGTTACATTCTAAATGACCTCAGTCGAAAACATGGATCGAGATTGGGCTTTCTAAATCACTTTTTATTTACACTTGGGAGCAAAGTCCGGGTACCCATTCAAGGAACACTGTATCGTTCCGCGCTGCTGCAGAGTTCGTGGCTACCGGATCCGGTCCGACCGTTTGCAGTTCATAGTTCTACGTCCTGCGCCTTTTTCCTTCTTCGATGCTACGGATTGCGGAGCCTTCCACTGCTCGCGTAAGTCCGCGGCTTAATTCCGCTAACAGCCGCTTTTCCGCTTCCCGCATGGAGATATCCCGTTCTTCATTTTATGTTGGGTCTTCTTCCCTCTGAGTTAAGTTGCCATAACGAAATGTTTGCACCGCCTGCACTATATACGAGGACGGCCGGGCGTGCCGATGCTGAGCTACTGGAAATGTTTTTGGGATAAGATTACGGGTAACTATTTTCAGTTGACTGCCATTAAAAGTGTGTATAGCTGCATTTTGAAGAATCCCAAATGGCGACGGCATTCTGTAAACTCTCGGGAAAAGTTCCGGCAGATTCTTCAAAATAGAAATATACATACGTGGCTTTTCTTCACAACTCCAATTTTTTGATCGTTGTGACTCTCAAAAAATATTTTAGCCAGTGCGACGTTTTCGCCGTGGATATTAATTCCGCAGAGCTGTTGCAGGACCACCATGGCTGATGTCACGTGGTCATTCGCACTACTCGCTGCATTCTCTTCTGGTTTGGTTTGTGGAGTTTAACATCCCAAAGTGTCTGAGGTAGCGAGAGACGACTTAGTAAGGGCTACGGAAATATAGACCATTTGTTTTTTTCTTTTTCCCAGCCTGCAGCCTCTTCTGTACGTCACGTTCTGTCAAACAAAGCCGTCCCGAGAATCCGTGTCTTTGTTTTAGCTCTTAGATCTTGACGTCTGGGGATGCTACTTTGGTCTGGGCTGATCAAACGTGGCTCAGATCGGTGAGCTATCTTCTTGGGGAAGTACTTAATCAAGCTAGCAAGTAAAAAAACAACAACTTGAAAAGCAAACATTTTTCCAGACGAGCGTTCGCGTCACGCGAGGGAAAAAAGAAAAGCAAAAATGTGGGCTTGAGTGTCATCGATAAGCACACTAGTTGGTTGGTTTGTTAGTTGGTTTGTTGGTTGGTTTATGGGGTTTAACGTCCCAAAGCTACTCAGGCTAAGAGATATGCCATAGTGGAGGGCTCCGGAAATTTCGGCCACCTAGGATTCTTTAACGTGCACTGACATCGCACAGCACACGGACGCCTTGCTTCTCGCCTCCATATAAAAGCGGCGGTCGCGGGTTGTCGATCGCAAACTCCGCAAGTCTCAGCATCACTCTTTTAAAGTGACGCTTGGAACAAATTTAAGATGGCACATGTCAATAAGATACCACACCTCCTAGTCACACAGACCATTCTCGCAGAAAACGGAGCTTTCATAAACTAGAAAAAAAAAAATATATAATACGGCGGTCATCGCAATCGGCCAATTTCGCAACTAAAATTATTTCGCCGACACTGAATTCTGGGCGTGTATCCCGTTGTACACATATGATATACCTCTATTTACTTTAAAACGGTGACAACCTGTCCTCTTCGCAAATGACGTAACGGGTTTCAGTCGGCTGGCGGGAAGATTTTCAGATTTATATTTCTCATCCTGGGCGCATCTTTTTCGGCTGGACAAAGGTCATAATACCAGGAACAAGACATAGATTCAAATTTTACCAAGACCAGGCAATGGAGGAGGAGGAGGACAAAACATTTATTGACGCGAAGGTATTCGGGGCCCCCTGGCCCCCTGGGTCTCCGTACGGCCCCACCACACTCAAACGTTCATGTTCAATCGATCCATGGCGTGGCTTGGAGTAGTACTTAGTGTCCTTTCAAAGAATGACGCATCTTCCCAGAGTAGCTGCATATATTATCAAAAACTTCGTAACGCGTCGCCCAATTCCGGGCACGTGACGGCTATCTTTGCGAGCCTTGTCGCGAGGACATAGCTGGACTGGCCTCGAAAGAGCAAATTTACAAAGTCGAGCACAATCAGGTTGGCGCAAGCAACGCGATCGAAGAACGATGGACAAAGGAGAACTGTGCCTTTGTGTTATGTGCATGCTGAACCCTCATCTTCTGTGTACATCAAAAGGAATAATGTTCATGGTGGTTTGGTGGGCGCTGATTAACACACAGACAAAGAGAAGAAAACACGAGACTGGCGCCTTGAACAACCTACAACTCGCCCAAGTTACCCTTCTGTTGAATAATGTTCCTTTTGTCAGGAGCGGCAGCATCGCGTTTTACGGTGAGTCGATCGTGGGTATCTGTAGCGAGCAGTGAATCAAATTTAAATACTGTGTCACTTCGGAGGCCAGTACCTTTTTGCACGCAGGATAGCTTTTGTATGCGTTGTTTACGCGGTTGATGAACGTTGCATCGTCATTATCGTCGTCATTATCATCACAATCAGTCTGATTATACCAACCGAAGGAAAAAGGCTTCTCTCTCTAACCCTCTTTCATAATTTTCCTCCACCTCATTGGAGTCGTTAAATGCGGCGCAAGTTTAGAAGGGAACAAGTAGTTCGTATTCAACTGACGATCATTATATGTAAGTAAGAATAACGAACGCACATTTTGAGGCGAAAGCCTTTATTGCCACATCGTTGTCGTCAGCAAAAGTGTCACGCTTTTGCGGCGGCTCTGATTGGTCAAGACGGGATGACGTCATGGAGGCCTCGACCAATCACAGAGCAAAGCCACAATATTCGCGGATGCGTGCCTTAAGTGGCCATATGGCAATCAATGATCAATTACTAATGAATGATGACTAACTAAATAGTAATCAATTAATAAATACTAATTAAGACTAGTCAATTAATAAGTAATCACTGGCGACCATTGCGTAAATAATTATTTAGTAATTAATGTCGTGCACCCGGTAAAATCAACCACACAACAGTAAACGTAGAACAACTGCGAAAATACTAGGAGCGCGATCTAGCAGATCTAGGGGCTGCCAAGCAGAATTCACTGAACAAATGCACTCGCAGAATGTGAAAGAGTAGTCGCTCGCTTTACTCGTAGCAGCCTTCATCGCTACATGCGCAACAGTCGAATAGCAAAATGCAGCACTCAGGCTTTCGCCTTTCATCACTTTAGTCGCCAAAGTGTCCTCGAATTTTTTTTCTTTGTTCTACGTAGCATCCGTCGTTACGAATAAAGCACCAAGAAATTATATTTTTGACTTCAGGACAAAAATCGGAACGCAATTCGTTTTTGGTCAGATTTTCTGCTTCGCACTGCTTTGCAGGTGTGTATGTGATTTTGCGTATGCTGTGCAAGAACCGCCGTCCGTGGCGGTGGCGGCGGTGAGACGGTTGAACGCGGAAGCGCCCCTCGGTTGGTAAGGAGGTCCCTGCGGCGGGGTGAGCCGCCTTGACCGAGAGAGAGAGTCGGAGGCCGTTGCGGGCAGCTCCGGACCGCCGCCGCTGCCAGGGCCGCGCAGACCACGCGCGCACCGCTTTTCTTGCCAGGCGTGACTCGGCCGCGATTCTGTAACCCGTGCCCTGTACAGGTAAGGATAGAAACAAAACGACTCGAATAAAATAACACGCGCTTATTCGCAGCCGCAGCGTACTGCCAAAACCCATAAACACTCGCAGAAAGACTTCTTCTTTCCTTTTCTTTCGCTTTTCGCCCTCTGGCAAAGCTTACGCCGGCGGGGTTTGTGATGTTTCTATTAGAGGCCGAGGAGCAACTTAGGACTGCGAGCTTGCAGTTTCTTGCTTTAGGCTCGATTCGCTGCCGGGTTCATTTAAAGCCATCCGAATGCTGCGATGATGGACTCTCCGGAACTGTCTGTTTTAAGTGAGATGGAAGGCGTCGGCGATGTACGTTGGCTTCGAGCGGACTCATACTCAATTTAGCTAGCGCATAATTTAGATTAGCCTCTCAGTACCTGCTGGGCATTACTGAAGTGTTCTCTCTATCTCGCCTGAACGATATCGTGAAGCTTGTAGCGTCAATAGTGCGTCATTATATGCTACTGTCCTTCCGTAAAGACTACTAAAGGTCTGCAGTATGAAAAGTCCATTGCGCGTCTGCCATGCTATGGTGCGCTCGGGTTTTCATTGGCCGATCAAAATTGCCTTCCTTCTGCGTGCATTGCGCACATGCTCAGCATAGATGCATCGCTCAATCACACCAATTTCAATGAATATCTCGCTTCGTGGAAATGGCAGACGTTTTAATTGGTTCTTCATCATGGTCACTCCTTTGACTTTGCGTTCTAACTTCTTTCAGACAATCAAAGCGCATTTTAATGCACTGACAATGCTAGTTTTAATTAGCTGGAGCCTGTTCATCTGGTGCTGTGTGATGCCACCGCCACCCTATAGGTGGTCTCGGATCACTACCCACTCACCTTTGCTCTCCGTACATTCATCTGCACCCTTCAGTATCCTCCACCCACCACCAAGAAACCCATTTTCTTCCTCCAGAAGATTCGTTGGTCACCTACCACCATCGCCCAGAATTTTCGGTTTGGTTTGGTTTATGGGGTTTAGCGTCCCAAAGTGATTTAGGCTATGAAAGACGCTCCGGAAATTTCGGCCACCAGGGGTTCTTTAACGTGCCCTGACATCAGCGCCTTACTTTTCACCTGCAGCGAAAAGCGGCCGCCGCGGCCGGGATTCGATCCCGCGTCCTTCGGTTCATCAGTCGGGTCGAACGTGTCACAACGATGCTGAATATGCTCTGGGGTGCTAATGGGTGTGACAACGTCACTTCTAGAACTGCCACAATCACGGTGGACAAGACCCAGCTATTAGGCGGATTCTGTCAACTCCGCGGAGAGCAGGTCCCAATGGGTGTCGTGCGGCAGCGCAAGCAGCCCGAACAAGCGCAGAGAGTCTCATCTGGAGTGGCAGTGCTCGGATTTTCACAACCGTGTAACGAAGAAGCCTGGCAGGATATTACAATGAAAAGCGTTTGTCAGGTATGTCTTTAGTTGGACGTAAAACTCTTCCGCCCCGTTGAGCGCACTTACTCTCTGACCTAAATGACCACGCAAGCACGTGGCTGCGGTTGCGGTTACTTTCCAGAACGTCCTCATATTCGTATCCAATCCACACAAAACTCAATCCACAGGCCAGTATTATTATAGGCACTATAGCAGTAGGAATTCCGACAGGAGGTGGAAAATGTCAGAGGAGCTGAGTTTTTGCACTTTCCCACATATTAACACAGGGAGGTGTTGAGGAATACGTTGTAGTTATCAGTGCTACTATAACTACATTCTCACACTTCACCAACACTATGACTGCATCCAGTGCAGGAGTCCTCTACTCATCTCTCTAAATAACCTTAACCTTTGCCTGCTGCAGTGACGTTATCCGCAGACCTCCTAATCGCATACGCTGCCCCAAGACCCCTGCTAAGCTTGCCTACACTCGGAATAATCTGTCCTGCCAATGACAATATTAATGACAATATGAATTTGGCCTGTAGAGACGCATTAGAGCGTTCTAGTGACAATGGTGATAATCTCGCCGATAACGAAGCAAAAAAAAATGATCAAGAAAAAGCGGAAAAATAGAATTCGTTTCGTAGTCAATTTCGGATGTTTTAACATGATAGGTGGAAAAAAGAATTTGAGAAAACTGGTTTTAATATGATAGTGTTAAGGCTTCCACCCAGCGAGAAAAATCGGTGTCGATGTCGTCGTTTTCGGCGTTTTCAGTTGCCGGGTGACGTCACCGGTTACTGATTGGTCGGCGGGTTGTGTGGCGCCGTAAGGGCTGCAAACTTGGACATCTCCTTTGAGGTGGGAATCAAACCTGGTGCGCTCGGATCCCAAGTCAGACACGCCAGGCCATGCTAGCACATTTGTATATGGACTGGTTAAAGCGGAGCTTTTATACATTTCGAGTGATCCTCCAAAGAACATCACAGCTTGCGACTGTTATGCTGATGGAAATGCCCTTCACATATTGAGGGACTATAGTGATTAAGAGAATAGCAGAGTGCGTGTATCCGAACGAGGGTACCGCAAGGCGGGCGATCTGCGACTGGCGGCTCCTGGAGGTCGCGCGACCTTTTTTGGTCGGAAAGCGATTGTCGCAAATGGTCGCATAGATCGAAAAGCGACAGTAGCAAGTCGTTCGGTCATTGCTCGATTTTCCGGCTTTGCGACTGCTGGTCGCAAACCGGTAACCAAACAGCGACTCAGCTGAAGTGAACGCAAGTTAGCTTTACTCTATGTGGTGAACAGTCAAGATAAACAAGATCTGCAAAGCGACCCGCCGGTCGCATTTGCAAGTGTGAACATCGGTCGAGCTGCGCAGATCTCTGGTCGCATGCGACAGCCGGTCGTACGCCCTTCGCGACTCGCAAGTGTGAGTAGACCTTAAGGTGGAACTTAAGTGTTCCTCAAATGTTTGAATCAAATTTTCAGCAACAAGAGTGCATTTTTCTTCCAGCTAAACATCATCGGAAAAAAATTATTAGAAAAAGCTTTTGTAATTTTCCTCCTCGTCTCATTTTTATCATTTCTAATCTGACTGGCCGAACACGCCACCCTGGTCTGACTCCAGGCCACCGTCATAGGCAGCCGCCTATCCCCTATCTGTTGGACAAAAACTTTGAGAGCATTGCAGAGACCTGCACTGGAGAAATGCCAAAACGTGCGCGTTGACCGCTCTTTAGTAGCTCCTATAGGGTCCATGATGACCTAGACAGGAAAAGCAGAAAGTTAGGCCCAAAAAATAATATGCAGAAGACCAAGGTAATGTTCAACGGCTGTTTACATTAGGTAGCGAAACAGTGGAAGTGGTAGGCGAATATGTGTGCTTAGGACAGTTATTAGCCGCAGATCCCTATACATGAAAGGGAAATAAATTATCAGGAGAATAAGACTATAGGATGGAGCGCATTTGGCAAACAATCGCAGATTATGACTAGCACCTTGCCGGTATCGCTCAAAAGGAAAGTATATATAATAGTTGAATCTTACCTACCTGTACTCATTTTTGGGGCTGAAACGTGGAGGCTAACGAAAAGGGTTCCGCTTAAGCTGAGGGCAACGCAGAGAGCTATGGAACGGAAAATGATATTTATGACATTAAAAGATAGGAAGCTCACAGCGTGGGTCAGAGAAATAACTCACGTTAATGGCGTTCTAGTGGGGAAAAAAAACCTATCTTTGCGCTACATGCCCTGCCCATGCCCATTTATGATAACCGATGGTCGCGAAGGGAAACAAATTGAATTCCAAGGGAAGGAAAGCGCAGCAGGGGGAGGCAGAAAGTTAGGTGGGTGGATGAGGTAAGAAGTTCGCAGGGGTCAAGTGCATGGATGCAGCTAGCACAGGACCAGGTTTAGTTAAAGTAATATGGGAGAGGCCTTCACCCTGCAGAGGGTATAATTCGTCTGGTGGTAAGATATGAGAGCGTCTTGACTCAGTACTTGTGAGTGTCATGACTCAGTACTTCTGAGTGCCATGACTCAGCACTCTTGAGTGTCATGGCTGAGCACTTTTCAGTGTCATGACCGCACACTTATGAATGAAATTACTCAGCACTTTTGACAGTCATGACTAGACCCTAGTCATGGTCATGAGTATGACTTACACAAGTCATGGACGCCAAAGTCATACACATCGGATGTCTGATCTGACTCATGACAAGTGACTATGACTCATCACTAAACTATAATGACTCACATGACATGACTAGGCATGACACGACGTTTATACACCACTTGTCATTACATACACATTCATTGACTGCCAGTCTCAACTTAATGTGACGTCATGTTACATGTTAAACTTGGTTTCTACGTTTTGCTTCCATATTTTACGGACACGTTTCCGCAAACATAGCCAAGTAAGGCCAGCGCTTTAATAAATATTCACCGCCACCACCGCTACTTCACCGACCGAAACTAAATTTGCCCGTGAGCGTCTGGGCATTAACCTTCAGATGGCGCTATCAAGTAGCGTTCTCCAGCTCGTGAGCCTGGTTCGGCTACTCAGTTTCGGCTCCCCTGCTTTCCTTCGCTTATTAGCGTATATATACGGTTCTCCGAGAACACTTACTCTTTGGAATGCGTTGTCTTCCGCTGTTACAGTGCGCGAAGCTAAAACCGGTGGCGCCAGCAGTGGGCGGCCACGACTGACGGGCAGAGCAAGTCATCTCGGTGAGCGATCGCTGGCTCGTCCTCAACGCGTTTACCATAATGAGCGACAACCAAAGGGTTCGCCGGCTCGGGCTTCAGTTCTGGCGGAGGATGCGTGGGTTCTCGTCGATGGATGGGCATAGCCTCCCGTTGTTGCTGCTTTTGTGAATGTTTCGTTGAGTAGCCTTGGAGTCCCAGCCGCCTCCTTCGGGTCGTTGTCGTCCGAAGGGGGTAGCCGCCGACAGGCGCGATGACCCCGGAACGTCTCAATCGCTCTGTGTTTAGCCCGTCGTTAAAGTTAAAGCGAACAGAGTGGAGTTTGATCACTATATTGGAAGCGCGAGCCAAAGGGAAGAAGGGGCGGAATTAATTATGGCCAAGAAATGGCGGGGGTGAAGAGGCTTCCGCCTATGCGGCCAGCTCATCCGTTTCATCATTCTTGAATTTCTTTGGTAAAAGGCCAAATGAAGTCACTCTAGAAATAATGCGCGATTTCATTTTTATTTTACCGTTTCTTCTGATGTTCAGGACGTTTTTCTGCTGTTCAGCGCGGTTCCTATTTCTTTCCTGTTTGGTAATTTCGTTGACTTCCTCATATGCTACCTTTGCGATGCGTTGTCTGCTGACTGTTTTTTTTTTTTCCACTGTTTAACATTTAGCCCGAGGCCGTTGTGCAGTTATTGACCTTGCGAACATCGTCGGTATACGGTCATACGCATTTAATCTTCTTGTGTGTGTGTGTGTGCGTGTGTGTGTGTGTGTGTGTGTGTGTGTGCGTGTGCGTGCGTGCGTGCGTGTGTGTGTGTGTGTGTGTGTGTGTGTGTGTGTGTGTGTGTGTGTGTGTGTGTGTGTGTGTGTGTGTGTGTGTGTGTGTGTGTGTGTGTGTGTGTGTGTGTGTGTGTGTGTGTGTGTGTGTGTGTGTGTGTGTGTGTGTGTGTGTGTGTGTGTGTGTGTGTGTGTGTGTGTGTGTGTGTGTGTGTGTGTGTGTGTGTGTGTGTGTGTGTGTGTGTGTGTGTGTGTGTGTGTGTGTGTTTTGCTTGCACCGAAACATTATCGCGTTGTAAGGACTGCTACACAAATCTATTAAATACTAAGCTTCATGGATCACTGCCTTGTCGTGGCGGAGGGGCTTGCGAAACTCGATGAAGTCGTGAGCTCTGCTGTGTAGGGCCACCCAAGATAGACAGGTCACGGCAGAGAGTTCTGACAAAATGTGATTCACTGGAGAAGGTAATGGCAACCCACTCCAGTATTTCCTGCCAAGAAAACCCTATGGCCAGTCACAATACCATTATCGATATGGCGCCGGAAGATGAGCCCCCCAGGTTGGAAGGCGTCCCACATGTTACTGGGGATGAACAAAGGGCGATTCCTAGTAGCTCCAGGACGAATGAAGCGGCTGGGCTAAAGCCAAAAGGACGCTCAGTTGTGGATGTGTCGGGAAGCGACCGGAAAGTCCGATGTTGCAAGGAGATATATCACATAGCAACATGGAATGTAAGATCTATGACGCAAGGTAAACTGGATATCGTCAAGCGAGAAATGGACAGATTGAACATTGATATCTTGGGTATCAGCGAGCTCAAGTGGACCGGAATGGGAGAATTTAACTCCGGCGACCATTATGTCTTTTATTGTGGGCACGAATCCAAGAGAAGGAATGGGGTCGCTCTCATAGTAAACAGAAGAATGGGCAAAGCAGTGCTAGGGTACAACCCCAAAAACGACCGAATGATTTCACTTCGGATCCAAGGTCACCCTTTCAACATAACAGTTATCCAAGTCTATGCACCGACCACTGCTGCTGAAGAAGCTGACGTTGAGAGATTTTATGCGGACCTACAATGCCTTTTAGACCGCACCCCATCATCAGACGTCGTTTTTCTCATAGGAGACTGGAATGCTAAGGTCGGGAGTGAAGAAATATCCGGAATTACAGGCAAGTTCGGTCTTGGTGAGCCAAATGAAGCTGGGCAGAGGCTAGTAGAGTTCTGTCAAGAAAACAACCTGACCATAGCGAATACTCATTTTCAACAGCACAAGAGGCGCCTGTACACATGGATTTCACCTGACGGTCTGTACAGGAATCAGATCGATTATATTATTTGCCGGCAGAGATGGAGAAGCGCTATACAAGCAGTAAACAAAAGGCCTGGGGCCGATTGTGGCACCGATCATCAGCTTCTTGTTGCCAAAATTAAGCTTCGATTGAGGAAAACGCAGAAAACTAGAAGGCCTTTCAGGTATGATCTGGATCAGATTCCATTAGAATATGCTGTGGAAGTGAGGAATCTATTTCAAGAATTAGATCTAGAAGACAAAGAGCCCGAAGAGATGTGGACTGATGTTCGTGATATAATACAAGAAGTTGCTACTAAGGTAGTTCCAAAGCAAAAGAAATGCAAAAAAGCAAACTGGTTATCTGAAGAGGCTTTGCAAATAGCTGAGGAAAGGAGGATGGCAAAAGGTATGGGGGACAGAGAAAGATACAAGGTTCTCAATGCGGATTTTCAGAAAATAGCAAGGAGAGATAAGAATGCCTTCCTGAACATACAGTGTCAAGCAGTTGAGGACAACAGCCAATTAAGGAACACAAGAGCTCTGTATAAGACAATCAAAGATATCAAAGGAAGCTTCTGTGCTAAGCTGGGCGTGATAAAGGACAAACGAGGCAAGGACCTCACTGAAGCCTCAGAGATAAAGAAGAGGTGGCAGGAATACACAGAAGAACTGTACAAGAAGGACCCGGATGTGCAAACGCAACATAGGACGCTTGTGATTACTGATCTCGAGCCGGACATCCTGAAGAGTGAAGTTGAATGGGCCTTAGCCAGCCTTGCTAAGAACAAAGCTAGCGGAATTGATGGTATTCCAGCCGAGTTACTTCAAAACCTCAACCACGACGCTGTTAACACACTGCATACATTATGTCAGAAGATTTGGACAACCCTGCAGTGGCCACAGGATTGGAGGAGGTCAGTTTACATCCCCATTCCAAAGAAAGGCAGTGCCAAAGATTGTTCCAACTACCGCACGATCGCGCTTATTTCGCATGCTAGCAAGGTGATGTTAAAAATCCTGCAAGGTAGGCTGCAGCAGTATGTGGATCGGGAGCTTCCGGACGTGCAAGCTGGGTTTCGCAAGGGCAGAGGAACTAGAGACCAAATTACCAACCTTCGCTGGATCATGGAAAAAGCAAGAGAGTTCCAGAAACCCATTTACTTCTGCTTTATTGATTATGCGAAAGCGTTTGACTGCGTAGATCACAGCAGATTGTGGCAAGCTCTCCAAGAGATGGGAGTTCCAATTCACCTCATCTGTCTCCTCAGGAACCTTTATGAAGGGCAAGAGGCCACAGTCAGAACTGGGCATGGTCTTACTGATTGGTTTCCGATTGAGAAAGGGGTGAGGCAAGGCTGCATACTGTCGCCCTGCCTATTTAACCTATATGCAGAGTGCATCATGAGGAAGGCCGGTCTGGACGAGTCTTCAGCTGGAGTGAAGATTGCTGGAAAACGTATCAACAACCTTAGATATGCGGATGATACCACTTTAATGGCAGAAAGTGAAGTGGATCTCAAGAGACTTCTGATGCGCGTACAAGAAGAGAGTGAGAAGTTTCGGCTTAAACTGAACATTAAAAAGACGAAGATCATGGCGTCTTGCCCTATCAAGTCCTGGAGCATCAATGGACAAGAAGTGGAAGCTGTGACAGATTTTCTGTTCTTGGGCGCCAAGATTACCTCGGAAGGAGACTGCAGCCATGAAATTAGGAGACGCCTGCTTCTGGGAAAGAGAGCAATGGTTAGCCTTGACCGCCTAGTAAAGAGCAGAGACATTAGTCTGCCAACCAAGATCCGTATAACCCGTGCTATGGTCTTTCCAGTTGTGATGTATGGATGCGAGAGTTGGACTGTGAAAAAGGCTGACCGCCGAAGGATTGACGCGTTTGAATTGTGGTGCTGGCGAAGACTCTTAAGAGTTCCTTGGACTGCCAGAAGATCAAATCAGTCGATATTGTCGACCATAAACCCTGACTGCTCATTGGAGGGTTAAATTCTAAAGTTAAAGCTCAGCTACTTTGGTCATCTGATGAGAAGAGAGGAGTCTCTGGAGAAAGATTTGATGTTGGGAAAGGTTGAGGGTCGCCAGAGAAGGGGTAGGCAGCGAACGCGATGGTTAGATGGCATTCTCGAGGCATTGCAGATGAAGCTATGTGATGTTAAGAAGATAGTGAGAGACCGGAAAGCGTGGCGTGACATGGTCCATAGGGTCACGAAGAGTCGGACACGACTGAACGCCTGAACTGAACTTTTAATACGCTTTCCGACCAAGTGGTATCTGCCTGCCCTAGCGAAAAAACTGTATGAGTCACAAAAGCTCATACAGATTTCTCATACGGAACTCATACTAAACTCATACAAATCTCATACAATCTCATATATTTCTCATAAGCTGGATGCTACTTGTATGAGATGATATGAGAATTGTACAAGTTTAGTATGAGTAATTTAGTATGAGAAATCTGTATGAGGTTATTGTGACTCATAGGGTTTTTTCACTAGGGCCATGGCTTGTGGGCTTACAAAAGAAGCAAACAAAGCAATGCGGTTCTATCTTGCGTCTCTGATTATTCGGGTGACAGCGCACACACTGAACCGAAACGATGATATTCTATAAGCAAGGTGTCTGGGATCCTTCGTTTCGCCTTCATTGTGAGCAAGGCTACCGTGTTGGACCCGAATTGTCTCCTTCATTTCCTTTGTTTTTGGCTTAGTTTGATCGGCGTCGTTCATTTTTCATCATTAAGCTGAGATATAGAAGGTGTGAGGTATTTAGGCGCAGGTATTCACTGACCGTTTCTGCATGTAAATAGTGGTGCGTGAACACGCTCTTCCGCGTGCTGATTCCTAGGGCTAGGCTACAGAGCCCTTCCCTTCAACACGGTGATCACGTGTATCCTTCGCATGTCATGAGTTTGAATGGAGTGACGGGTAAATATTTAAACCACTTTCTAGTCGGGTTTGGTCTCGTTTATAGGATTTAACGTCCCAAAGCGATTCAGGCTATGAGAAACACCGTAGCGGAGGGCTCCGGAAATGTTGCTAACATAGGGTTCTTTAACATGCACTTTAACAATCCTAGCTGCGGAGAGCATCACCCGAAAACGATGTCGACATTTTCATATTAAGTGCGAAAAATCACGGAGGTCTATCTCGGTTAAATCTAGTTCACTGAGCGTAAACCTTATTGGGCATGACTGCACGTCAGCCTGACGCCTGCCTCGATGCGCTGATGCACTCGGACCAGCACGCACCTTATCCATGGCGAGATTGAGCAACCAAGCGCCCAATGGCCATGCAGAGATGGGACGACGGGACAGGATGGGAATCAACCCTTTAGCTGAGACCCATGGGTACCGAGAGTGGTACTTTATGTCTACGTTAAGTTATGTTTCACATAATGTGGTCTACAATTGCATGCTAATGAGTATGTGCGAGATAAGAGACATAACTTTAGGATTAAACGTGTTGAAACGTGTAAAACAGTAGTTAAACGTGTACCCATTTGTGCATGCACATGAACTAGGATCCACAAAGGAGTCGACAGAAGGAAGTCATCAACGCTGCCGCGTCATACCCGTACAAGCGGACCTTTGATGCTCCTCAATCCTCCTTCCTTTTCTACCCCTTCGTTCACTACATGCTTCATTTCTTTCGTCGAGAAGTGAGACAGGAACCACGCCCTCTCTTATCCCGACAATTCCCTACTACGCAAAAAGGACACGGAAGGGAAAGGGAAATAAGCTTGTGTCATAATCGAATCGAGACCAACCTCACTGAAAGCGGGATGTTATAAGTTAGAGAAAAAAAAAATGAATGCAGGTGTTGCTATCTCTGCCTAATCTCACGAGCGAAACGCTAGCGTCAGCGCCAATTTCTTTGCGCGGATCCCAGATGCTGCGCGACTGCGCCGTTGGCACAACAAATGGTGATCACGGAGACCTTTATAGCTCTGGATGTTACGAGTTTGAATAGACATGGCGATGCTATATTGAAACCCATTTTTTTTCTCGGTCTATCATTCGATGGTGGTCAAACGTAAGCGTAGCCATACAGGGCCAGATAATTAATTTTAACCGTGGACAGTGATCATAGATGAAGTCATACAGTTCAGCATTCCCTGAAGATGGTCGGTTATACTTCCCTCCATCGTTCTTTTTCGGAGTACCGCTATACCTGTTTGCTTTTTCGCCCTCGCGGACCGGTGCACCGCGCGCTCTTCGCCTCGAATCCCGGAAGCTTAACTTATTTACTGTTGCCCGAGAAATGCGGAAAAGTATCCCCAACCCTTTTCGTATCCATCACCATTAAAATGATCAACGATTGTTCCTGGATCCGTGGTGCCAGCCACGAATGGCATCGATCAAAGGGATCCTAAACGGAGCTGCTGTTAATTTTTTTTTTCGGGTTGCTCAAGTGCTTTGCTAATTACAGTGCGGAATACATGATGAGTGTAATTTTTTTAGCTTTTTAGTTACTGTACTGGCGGTGCAAACGGGCGTGTGCGAGTGTTGCATCCGCGACAAAAATTCAGACTCCAGGCTGATTATTTTTTCGCTTCCTAACTTATTTCTTGGGCGCAGTATGTTCCGAGCTTTGCGTTAAATTATCTCCTGCCTGACAACTACTTACTTTCTAACGGAAGAAGATTAACGCGGTAGAAAATTTGGACCCTTCGTCTTTATCAGTGCAATCTATCCCTCGCCGCTGAGTGATAGCGCCATGAGGCGTTCGACTGAGAAAGAGGTAATTTATTTTCGTTTTGTTTCGAAGAACCAAGGTCAGATGAGATTAACGAAATTAGCAAACTCTGGGCCTGGAAGCTGCCTAAGAAGTAGAATATTAAAAAGCTGCAAGCATGCGGAAGACTCTGGCTGTACATAAAGTTTGTCCTAATGTTCAGTGTGGATGCTCCATGCAACTTTACAAAAGCAAAAAAGTAAGCAGAAAAAAAATTCTAGGGAGTCCTTTGGATTACTAAAGTGCGATGAGGCGAAAGCCTTTGTTTGAAACGCCGCTGATTCCTGCTTTACTGCGGCTGCATCTGTATGCTGTGTGTTGCGGCGTTAGAGGAAGCGCCAAATGGATAGCGCGCCGCACAAGACGCCTGGATCGGACGCCCGGTGGGGTCAGCTTCGTTAATTATGGAGGTAAGTCGTTAATGCGCGAATCGCCTGGTGAAGTATCAACCGAAAGTGGCGTCATGATAACGACACTTTCGGTTATTGGACATAACCAAATGTGACGTCATGGTGATGCCACATATGGTCATGACGTCATGTCAGACCCTAGCCGATGACGTCACCAGGTGATGACGTCATTGAACCTCGCCGAATCTCGCGGTATCCCGCGGAATCTCGCGAGGAAGTGTACACTTCTCGCCGATGCACGCACGCGCGGACGGATCTCATGAGTGCGAGATGCCGGGCTAGTTGGTAATGCATTCTTAAAAACAGCCCAACGTACGACACACGGACAAGCAGGAGAAAAAGAACACAGCGCCGTGTCCTGTCTTTTTCTCCTGTGTGTCCGTGTGTCGTACGTTGCGCTGTTTTGGAGGACACTCATGAACCTATAAAGAATTTATCATACTTACGCTTCCGAAGTGATCAAGCGAGAATGTGCGTTCAGTGTAGCGGTGCAAAGTGGGAAACAAAGCAACGGGACACTGCTCGAACCTTTGGCGTAAAGTTACGTGTCTGAAATGAAAGATCTAGTTTCGCCACAGCATCTTCGATTTCGTGCACTTAGTGAACATCCGCTTCCACCGCTGAAAGTCAAGCAAATAAAAACCTGGCTGGGAAATTGTGTTTAGTGAGCTGATAACAGTGGGAAGATGGTTATTTACCCGCCGGCGGTTTTCCGACAGAACCTCACTTGCCACGCGGTCTACCCGATTATCTCTCTTTCCGCTCTTTGCCGCATTGTATCGTCTCACATTTTAGGAATGGAAGTTTCAGCGCGTGTTCTTACTTGTTTGTCCTGCTTGGTCAGATAAAAGCTGGAGGTGATTTCAGGAGGGCGCTGAAAGGACGGTTCCGTGTAAAAGCTCACGGTACCGTGTAATAAAGAATCGTTGTTTTCAGAAGCCTAGTTTCGACAATTTCTCGCACACAGATTGGATTTTCTGATAATTGTATTACACCTGATTTCTACCCTAATTCAACCCCCTCGAAAGTGCAGCTTGCCAGTATGCCAAAAAACTGAAGGCCGCGCACTCGGTAACTCGTGGACATCAAATATATTTATAGCTTTGGTTGTTGTTGTTGTTCGTGGCATGTATTAATCTGCGGATAAAGTCGTAAAGTACGTTTTGAAGCAAGAAGTCGCGACTTTAACACTTATATGACGTTTTACTGTCGTCAACATATATCATTCACTACCCACGCTGACGACGTCTTGTTCACAGGACCGTGGCCGCTTCAAGAAGCAGCCGCTGCGACATTAATTGTTCCTGCGAGGTACAAATGGCAGGCAGTGTAGCACACGTGTGTAAATGTTTTCAGGGTGATGCTATTGTACGCGAATAAATAACGGCAATGGCAAAAACAAATACCTTACATATGTGAAACACTATATCGGAGAAAGTTGCCATTCCTAGGCTGTTTGGAGAAATAATGTAACAGAAATCACCTGCCTGAGAAATGAACAGGCTGATACAAGATTGATTCTGTGCTCTCTTTTGCTGTCCATCTTTATTTAAAAACAAAATAAAACATCATATGGCAAAAAGGGAGGGCTAAGGGTGTATATCTGCAAGCCATCGAAAGAGCTTGTATAATATGTGTCATATTCAGATAGTGCGCTAGAAAGGGTTAAATCGACTCATAACTCGAGCAAACTCCGTTTCGTTGTGAAACGAACAAAAAAGAAAAAAGGCGTTGATATCTTGTCAAGAGGAGTATGAAGTTATTTCGAGATCATGCTCCGCGTTGAAACTTAGGAGCATCTCTCGTTTTTCCTTTAAGTTTGACACACTGTCGATAGTCAGTCCATACGTACACGAAATGAACGCATGGACAAAAGAACCGATGTGGCAGTTTGGGTGATAAAGTTCGGTTTATTTTGCTTCAATTGCTTTAACATCTCGAAAACTTAATCATAATATGTCATTGTCTTCCAAATGACAAGAGATGATTAATATTGACAGTGTGGTATTTAGTTGGCGTATTTAGTTGCCCTGTGGAATGTGCTACCTGTACAGGAAAAGACAGCAAATAACCAGTGCTTCGCGCACTTGGAACCGCACTGCACAGCGTGAGACTGAATTTGTCTTTAAGAGAATTTTGTAGTTCTGCATGAACATCAGGATCAGTGCAACAGGGGACTTGCCGACGTACCGATTGGAGAGGCGTCAACTTACTAAGTGGTGATGCAACTCTGAGTCTGCAGGAACCGAAAAGCATAATTCATCAGCGACAGGAAGTAGTCCGTTAATTGGTAAGGTTTTTCTGATTACTCCAGTAAAAATAACGAATTAAAAGCGCAAGAATTCTAATGACTCTGTCTTGTTATATATCGTCAAATATTAGAAACTGACTCTGTTTGCTGCTCAGCGGAGTAATACACGTGCGGAATAATACACATAGTTAGAAATTGCTGTTGTTGTTTTCTTTTCTTTTTCAAGTTGCATTGTACTCTAGGAAAGGCATTGGAGGAATATGGAGAGGCCTTCGCCTTGCAGTGAGTATAGTCAGGCTGATGATGATGGTGATAGGAAAGCGACCGGTTTAAGGAGGTTGAAACGTTTTGTTCATAAAAGACTGCAACTCGAGCAAGAAGAATTAGCTAATCAATGCCCCTCTCTTTGTTCCCTCTCCTCCAGAACTAAGCCCTTCTCATAGCCATGGGTTCAGGAACGTCTCCCGAGTCAACAATCGAATCTTAACGGCGTGTCTCATCGGGCACGCACCACTGCGTCCCGCGATGAGAGACAGCAGCGGTCCATTCATTATACATGCGTCTGGGTGAGCTCAATTGGGCTTTCCTTCGGGGCCCCACCCAGGTCCGGCGGCGTGCTCTTGGGCCGTGACGCAACCAGCGCGGGAGAAGGTTGACTGGCGGCGCTCTCTGCGATATGAGTGCTGCTGCTCTGCCGGCCTTGTTCACCGTCGCGTCAGCAGACGAGACGCACGCGGAAGCGTTGTGGCCTGATTGAGTAGAACAGAACCCGAGCGAGAGTGGCCCATGGCAGCTGCGCTGGAGTTCGACGTCCCTAGAGGAGTCAGTGACACCCCAGACGGGGTGTACATGGGGTGCCATTGTATTATAAGAAAAAGGAGTTTTATTACTCCTTTATTACTCCAGCGACGCTTTTTGTCGGCATTTAGCACGGTCCAACGACTTGCTAATATAGAGAAATGAGTGGCAGTCGAGGCATTATGCTACTCGTATGTATATAGTATATGCACTAAGTGGCTGTATGCAGATCGAGCGCGCGAGTCTGTCGTCTGCAACCAACTGAGCCACAATAGCTAAGAAAGGGTCTGTATTCTGCCTCCATTTCCCATTTTCGTCGGGTTATGGTATTTTGGTGAAAGCACGTGAAATATGACGATACGAGGTAGACAAGTCGGCGTCTGTCGTGGCTTGTATGTCTTGTTTTAACGATTTTGTTTGCACTTTAGTGTAAAATTACAGCTCCTTTCGTAAACACAGTGAAATCCAGAGTGACTCGAACATTTATTGAATCAGTAGTTCAGGAGTGCAAACTGCTGGGTTAGTTGGTTCATATTGCATAAAAAGGGAACCGGCGAATACAGACGCAAAACAAGAACAAAGAAGTCACACACCACAACGCTGGACTTACAACTCTGTGCAGCGGACGTGGTGTGTTATGCAGCTAAGCATGGTTCGGAAATACACTTCTTGGAGCAGCGACTGCGTTCAGGTAGGCATTGAAAACTGTGTGTGTGTGTGTGTGTGTGTGTGTGTGTGTGTGTGTGTGTGTGTGTGTGTGTGTGTGTGTGTGTGTGTGTGTGCGTGTGTGTGTGTGTGTGTGTGTGTGTGTGTGTGTGTGTGTGTGTGTGTGTGTGTGTGTGTGTGTGTGTGTGTGTGTGTGTGTGTGTGTGTGTGTGTGCGTGTTTAATTATGAAGCAACTGCGGAATATTGTGAGAAAATCTCATCAAAGATGGATATTGATGGGTATGGTTTTTGTCTTGAAATGCGTTCCGAGATATTGCTTTTAAAGTTCGCCCTCCACTCGAAGCGAGTAGTTAAGGTTGTGATAGTACATTCATGGGCTACGATTCTGGCAACGAATAAGGGAGAATTAAAAGCGTCCAAGAGGGTTTCTTCGGATATATAGACTGTTACAGTGTCATTTTACGATAAGCAAGAACTGCGTTCATAAACCCGCTGTAAAATTGAAACAATTCGCTTGCGGCCATACTCGCGTGTGACCGCTCTTACGGCCAGGTACAAAGACTTTCTCACCGACTACCTCAGCCGCGAACTAATAGAGAGGATTCTAGCATGACTGTCACACTTTCAAGTACATGCATCCTCTAAGAACCAAAGTGCCGAACAGTCGCGTCGAAAACAAAACAAAAAAAAAAAACAAAAACAGCTGCAGCTCAGCATGCAATTTTTATGTGTGCGGTGCATTAATTTGCTGGACTCGGCAGAACCATCATATATATTTTTTTCCTTTTTCCTCCTCCCTTATACCTTTTTCCTTTGTGGAATTAATGAAATAGCCACTTATGCTAATGTGAGGTGAGGAACCACCGGCCGACGCCAATCTTCTTTCTTGATAGAGAATACTCGCTTCTTTTGAGGAACGTCTGTAGGGATGCCGGCTTTTTGAAATTTTTTTTTATGAAGTGCCTCGTGAGAATGACCTTATAATAAGATAGTGCTCAGAAGGAGGGCCCCTCCATCTCTATAACACGGGAATGTGCACGTGAAGTGTCACCGTACGCCATTCCTCCGCCAACCGCTCCGTTCAAATTAATCCGCCCTTGATTGAAATGCACATTTATCCAGCGTCCTCTAGCCAAGCCATGCCTTCGTAAGCCATGAGGTGTCTTCATACACTAAAATGTGTATTGTGTCGACATTTTTCGCAAAGCCAGAGAATTGAGCAAACAGAAAACGCGTATATGCACGTCCAAACGGTTAAACGCCTAATAACAAATTGCTTTTCGCGTTAGCGGCAGTTAAGGAAACGTTCACGCGAGCGTTACCCGCCGCACGGGGCTCTTCGAAACGCGGATCTGGCACGACGCAAAGAAGCATTTGATCAGCCGACTGCGTCGAGCAATCGAACGTCCTTGGCCAACGGCCCTGACGAACTCCGCGGCGAGCGTAGACAGCGCGTCTCTTTGCCAAACTCACCGAAACGTCCTGGCGCTGTGAGTCAGCCAGAGGCGTCTGGGCAGTGGCTGTTGATGTGGGTGCGTCTGCGGTGAGAAGGATGAGATCCCGGGGGCATCAGAGATCTTTTTTATTACTTCAGCTCAGTAAAGTGGAGTCCGCCACCAGGGAACGAACGGCTTACTTCCTTTACCAGGAAGAAATGTGCGAGTGTGTTTCAAAATAATTTTTTTCGTGCTTGGTTGAGTTCCGTCACGAGGTCGACGTCAGCTTAAGTGGTTGGAGCCAAAACCGATGTGGACAGTGAGCGGTGGTGCCCCAACTGGAAATGTGCGATGCGCTTAGCGGAAATTAGGAGGCGTGGTGGCTGCCGTTCCCTGTATGGTAAGAGTTATGATTAGCTCGTAAACACATTGAAACTCTGAATCTTTGGCTACGCGTGACGCGAAGAAGCAGACGAACCGTGTTCGGCGCTCCGCGCACTACTGACGTCGTAAGCACGGGGCCTGAAGCGAACGACTGTTTGAAGGAAGACGTGGTTAGTGCGATATTATGACAAGAAAAAATGCGCAAATATCTGAGGCTCTCTTCTCACGTCCTGTCTTTGCGAAGCTCCTTATTTTATGCCATACTTGAAAGGTGATTGGAATTATCATGCGACGAATTCGATCATTAAATGCGCACTACTATGGATCTTCGAGTGATGTTAAACCATGAAGTGATGAGATGCATAATCCGAAAAATGTGCTTACAAAGTTCGAAGCGTGGAAAAAATTCGTGAAATTGCCATGTCAGTTGAAATTATAGCTTGTCAAGATGTCCTTTTTCTTGTAAATGCACTACTTTCATTTCTTTATTTTCCACACCTTTCCTTTCAGTCTTTGTTTCCCCAATTCCCCTTCCCACGCAGAGTAGCATGTCAGCAAATTGTAAACACCGGCTCAATTCTCATTTTTTTTTTCATTAAAGGTTCTCTCTCTCTCTCTCCCTCTCATCATTCGATGATGGCATCGGCAACACGGGAATTTTCGCACAAAGTGCAGCATTGACCTGCGTCATACACTTTTGTGCGACACGTGCTCTCCCCAAGGCAAGTGTAGTTAACAAGCGCAACGAAAAAGTGGTTTCACGCAAAGTTTCACTTTCTTTTCAGCCAAATTATTACGGGTAGAATGGGCCTTGAGTCATATACGTGTAAACGAATAGCCATTAATGGCCTATTAGATCAGAATATCACACAAGATGGGGAATGTGATCGGCTGAAGCATAGAATCGTGGGGGGTTGCGCAAAGATCGGGCAAACGTATAACTCGGTTATTTGAAAGCAGTAGAATACTAAAATTTTGTGGGTAGAAGCATTGAGCCTTCGGTAGTTTAGAAATGCCCTCCCAATGCATGATTCATCTGAATCACTGCACTGTGGCAATCTTTGTTTACACGAATGCGCGTTGGTATAAACTCTCGAGGTTAGTCATTACACCACTTTTTACGCACGCAGTGAGCTCACCGTCTACTTGTAACTGTCTCCAACGCAAGCAAATCTTTAAATATTCAAACAGTTAGAAATCCCAAGGTGCAAGAGCGGAACTATGCTATGGTAGTGACACTGCATTCTATTCTATTTGGCAAATCTTCTCAATATAAAAATGTACAACATGCGGTCTTAATTTATGACTACGCGACCTGATGTTCCTTACGTGCAACTCCGGCCTTAGCAAGATACGCCACAGCTTTTTCAAGGATGAACAATGTCATTATTTGATAGTGTTCGCTCCGCGCTCTGAGCAAGCCAATAAAAATCACCTTCCTTTTGATCCCAAAACAATGTCGTCTTTAGTTCGATATATGACCCGGCAAGTCGCGACTTCGTTTGGCGATGAGATCCGAAGTGCTTCCTTTCCGTAGACTATCTTTTTATCTCGGGATTCAGATGAAACAAGCTGGTTTCACCACATGTCTCCACGAAAGCATTGCGGTCCGTCCTCTGTGAAACCTTGGCGAAGATCAAATATGATCTGCCCGACTTGCATGACCTCCAGTCAAGAGCCGTTGGTCCAAGCAAGAGATTTTTGTTTGCATCCCAGTCGTTCTATTAATGCTAGCACAAATCATTTTGTCGTGCTTACGTGTTCTCATTATCTGTCTTGGGGAGGTGCATCTGTCACTTTGGCTGGGTTCATCGATGGCTAATTAATGCAGGTTCACCGGTTTTGATGGTAGGCAGTGTATCTAAACGGGACTAGTCGTGGATACTGCGCTCACTACGTTGACACCTCTAAAGCTATCGAAATACATTAATCATTTTGATCCATTATGTTGTCTCCGTATAAACTGGCAGCAATTATCCCAGATTTGTAAAGAAACTTTAGCAGAGCGTAGCGTAGCCTAGAAGGGCCTCAGGTTGACCGTCCATGTTGGCTTACCAGAACACGTTAAAAATAGATACAGTTCATGTAGCAAAGAACCAATGCTTCAAAATATAAACTTTCATTTTACTAGTGCTAGCCAGTGACGAGGAACTGTGCATTGAGCGTTGCTTTTGGGCCCATCTTTGAGTACAAGGTACACAAAACTCGAAGGTATATGTGGTAGGGCAGGACCCAAGGTTAATCGAATACCTTTGGGCGAGGCCTTTGTCCAAAAGCGGGCTTAATCTGATGACGACCTGCTGCGCATAGTTGCTTCAACCGGATGTGATGAAACACTCACCTGAGACGAACGTGCTGCTCGACGCATCATTCACAACCTACCCTCTCTCGTGTGCACAAACGACAGACACTTCTGCCTCGACGACCGTTGTAGATATATGACGACATGATCACACAATCGGCCTTTTTTTTTTTCGTGAATGTCCTCGCTGTAGAATTGTGACAGAGTCTACTCGCCTCTCTACACGGATAGCCGCGAACGGGCCGAGTTGTTTGGGCGGAAGATCCTCAGACGTCACGGTCTCGCACGTCGTTAGCGAACGAGACACCAAAGACACGCACACTGCTTGCCTTTCACTCAGTGCTTGGGCGACTGGCTGCTACACTGTAGTGCCCGTTCCCGCGCCTGTCTGCGCGCATTACACTCACCTTTCTATTTTCTTAACCGCTACTTATCCCCCCCCCCCCCCCCTTCTTCGTCTTCCTCTTGCTTCTCTTCGTCCAGTCGGTGAAGGTTTCTTTTAACGAGCTGGACAGTGTAAGGCTCAAAGGAAAATGTAAACTCGCGTTCTATTTCCGCTTTATCTGCTCAATAGACAACGGCATCAAATGAATAGTGCTCCATTACGATTAAACTCGTGCGACATTCGCAAGCAAGGGAAAGTTCTGGCAGCTTATGCATTCGCAGAGGAAAGACCCGTCACGTGGCTAGTGTAAGCACTCACGTCTTTGCCTTGCTTTCAGCTACAAGGCTCGTATTGATTTCTATCTAATCTCCCTTTTTTTTTTTTTTCACTTCTTTTCGGCACAGTGCAGCTGCAGTGGTTTGTCAATTTAGATAAACCCCGGGGATTCTGTGGGCACGTTCACCATCCCTGATCGAAAGGGGAGGGCGCCCGTTTAACCTTAACAGTCAGGTCTCAACGAGGGCAATCTGGATGCTATTTACGTGCGATCACGGCGTCTTCTGTCGCACGGAGGTCTCGTTCGGGTACCAATACGTGTGGTGGATTTCTTGTGTCTTGTCTACCCACGGCAAACCCATCTGCCTAACTCTTATAAAGTGCACTTTATTTTGCTTTCCAAACCTGCACTCATTGATTTACCTGGCCTTAATATTCTATAGTTTCGTGTTATCCAGGTGGTATAATACACCAAGTTTTCTGTTTTTAGTAATGATGTCTTACATTGTGCTCTTATTCTCGTTGTTTTTCAGGAATTGGAAATGCTTGGACATCGGACGGGTGTACGAAGATCTACAACTGATCGGTGGCAACAAGTGAAAACCTCAGTGGTGCTCCAGTTAGATTTCCCCTTCTTAAAGCGTCTCCGCGGCTTCTGCGACGCCTATTAGTTTGTTTGCTTGAACACCTCCGCCATACGAACAAGAAAAAGATATATATATCACTGAGGTACTCTGTTAATGGCGCTACATATAGCTTGTGTGTTTACCAGCAAAAGCTGCACGTCATTAGTTCATCGTTTATTTATTTATTTATTTATTTATTTATTTATTTATTTATTTATTTATTTATTTATTTATTTATTTATTTATTTATTTATTTATTTATTTATTTATTTATTTATTTATTTATTTACCCTCAGGGCCCGGGGGCATTACAGAGGGGAGTGGGATACATAAAAGTATATGAATGTACGTACAGTTACAGAAGAAAATACATTACAAGTACATAAAAAACATGCGCAAAAAGAACAAGGAAAACAAAACTTCACAATGCAGTGGGGATAAGTAAAAACTTTGTCAGGAAGTAAAGGGCAAACAGCATAGTAACAAGCAATATACATTCAAAGAAAAACAATGGCTTTCCGAAATGCGTCGTTATCTGTTATACGTGCGATATCATGGGGAAGGTGATTCCAACTGACACAAGTTCTAGGTATGAATGAGTCATGGAAACATTTTGTGTGACTAGATGGAACCCCGACTTTATGGCGGTGATCAATGCGCGCTGATATTGGTTGGTATTCGGTTGGTTGGTTGGTTGGTATTCGGCCGGTCGTCCTAGCTAATGACAAACCGGTGGCGTTATGGTGGGCGGTTGTGCATCAACACGCGGTTTGCAGTCTATAGTTGACCAGCATACTTGTTACGAACTTGGGGAAACCTGAAACAACAGGTCAGAGTTCAGAGTTGACGAATCTCTGTCACTGTGTCGGACACGAACTTAGCATTGCGCATTACCGATCGAGATACCAGTTACGGCCGGCAGGAATGCGTGCGACAGACATTGCTAGGCCCACCTTTGGGCTCCCCATCTTGCTGCTTGGCAAGACATTGTTTTCATGCACATAGAAGGTATGTCACAGAAAACGTCTCTTTTTTAAGCGGCCCGCGTAAGCAACACGGTCTATATATAGGCGCTTCAAGAACATTGTCCAGCGGTGCTACAGGGTACTGTCACTATATCATGTCTGGAAGTGAACAATTGCTAAAGGAAACATTAAGCACATCAGATGAGGATTGACCCCTGAATATTATGTTGGATCTGCCTGAGGATCTCGAAATTATTCCGCTGCCGAGCTACAGCCTGCATATTATACTGTTCCTGTTCTTTCTTTCCTATGTTAAGTGCTCTGAACGGGTGTATCCACTTGTTCTGGCGGTTGCACTATAAACACTAAATCTTTTTACACCCTTAAAGGTGTAATGCTGTCTCCGGGCTAACACCCTACGAATGGAGTAGCATTGCCACACCGTGGAACATCCTTCGTTGTGTAAATGTCATTTGTTTGGCGTCGAAAACAGGATGATTTGTGTTTTGTTGAGGCCGCAGCGCGCAGCAGCCCTCACAGTGCTCAGGACACTGCTGCAGTGGTTTTTGGCTTTCAGACCGCATTTCTCTCGCTTTTTCTTATATGCTCCTCTTCCAATTTACATAACGCAAGGTAGCCAACCGATCCCCGTGTATTAACCCTGCCTTGCCTTTTTTCACATAGGGATTTAGCCCGGAGACACTCGAGCCCCTATTTTTGCACCCCCCCCAAAGATGTAAACAAAGTTTAGAGTGTAAGCGATCAAAGCAAATTTATAAAACGCACCATTTCCTGCTAAAGCGGGAATTCAAACACGTGCCGTTCTAACGGCCCAAAGTTATTAATCTTAACTACACAGAACCTCATGTCAGTCACGCGACATGGAAGCCAAAGTGGTTCGAACGGGAGACACTGATCGCCAGAATCAGAGACTACGTTATTTACGATCTTCCTTTCCACCACAGGAATAACAAGTGGTCTCGTAAAAGTGGGCAAAAATACCCTGGCGGAAAAAAAATAACACACACACAAAAGAGAGACGAGAAGACGACGGCGCCTCTCCGTTGTCTCCTCGTCTCACTTGCGTGCGTGTTAATTTTTTTTGCGCCAGGGCGTTTTTTCTCCATTTTACAAGATACTAAACCAACGAGCTTGGCGACATGCTTTACTGACTACATAATAAGTGGTCGTTGGAAGCATATACACGACCAACAAACCAGTCGGAATGGAGACACTGGAGTTCGGTTTGGTGCTTTCGAGTCACTGTGCGCATGTGTGGAATGGCGCAGCTATTCAGTAGGGTCTCTTGAGAAGCCCTGCACGGGGCAGAGTAGTCCCGTCGGGTCGAGACATTAAGCAAAGCATGCAGGGGAGGGCAAACAGCGCTATCAGTGAAAAGCACGCGCTTCGCTTACGCTTCGCAATGCGCTTCCTGCCTGGAGCAATATCCTCCGTCCCCACTCTTGCCGCCACCTGCTGCTTTGCTCAACGCATTATTTACACGCGCGTAGAAAATGCAAACTTCTCTGCTCCTTTGTTTCTTGAAATTTTCTTTCGCGGAGTTCGCGTACGAGGGAGGCATAAATTGGTGTTTTTGCGTCGCTTCCAGGATGCCCCCACTCAGCGAGCTCTTCTCTGGGGCTTCATTGGGACACTCGCTCTGTGTTTGTTGTGTCCGACACATAATCCACCCTCCACTTCTCCGCCGACACTTGCAAGCCCTCTGTCGGGACTTTCTTGAGCGCAATCTCTGCGATCGGCAGCGGCGCCTCCTGCCCCAACACTGCAAACCAATCAGCGGTAGCCGGCGCAGCTCAGTGTACACAGTCGAACGCTGTCGCATTCCAGGTCGTTATTTCTTCCTGCTGGCGAATGGCACAGGTGTCCGACTGAGGGTCACGGAGGAAGAAGACGTGCAGTGCAGATCCTAGCGATAGTGCCCGAGGTAATCCCTCTAGAGGCCTAGCGCGCGAAGTTATGTCTACTTCGGAGTGAACTGAAAAACTTTTACTTTAGGGAAAGCTGAAGGTACCAATTTATAGTATACCCAGAGCTAATGATGCATTCTAGATGGAGAGGAGATTATATTGCTCTTCAACGGCGCGAGTCCTGAGCTATTGTGAGCAAGAAAGCAGTAGATAAAAAAAAAAAAAAAGCTTTGCGGGCGAGGGTGATTAAGCTCTCCACGAGGAGAGGGCAGCGCTTCTGTACTTACGGCGTCTGGAAATCACATGTTATTTGAGCCCCCGCTTACGGCTTCTTCCTTCGCCCAACAAGCCTGCCTGGCGACTACAAATGCGATCTCACTAAAACGCTACCTTTTAAAAGCTCGACGTCATTGAGAGTAAGGAGAGCGGACTGCTGTGCAACAGCATCGTCGTTACGCTTCAGCTTATCGGTTGCCTTTGGAATGCTACACATTGGAATAGTGGGGCAGCACTCGCAACCTGACAGCTCACAGTAAGAGCTATGACAATGTGACAGCTTGTACGGTAATAGCTCTGTCGCGAAAACTTTGCTGGATTCGGAACATCGTTGACATCGACAGCAGACGCATTTGCAACAACACGTTTTGGCCACTGAGAGCTAATCTCTTCCCAATCAATCTGTACTTACTGTTGTGGTATCAAACATCACATGGACGAATCACGTTACCTTCGCACCTCAATGCGCTTAGTGTAAAAGTTGACACAGCTGCGGTTTGCGTGTCGCGAAGTGAGATGGAAAGCCATAGAGTTTCTTAAATCACAGAGATATGGGATTCAAGCTTAAAGGGGCTCTGGGGACAACACCAACGAATTATTGCACTCAACAGTCGATTCTCTGACTCTTTCTGACTATATATCTGACGTTTCTCTGCCAGAAAAAGACGCATTTATCGGTGAGAAAAGAAGGGGTTTAAAAATCTGGCTGTCGATTATGATACTCGGTAATGCGGATTTCGTGCGCTGCTCCCCAAGTATTTTAACGTTGCAACAATTGAAGTAAAAAAATTTGGCAGACATATTTTTAAATATGTGCATTTTGAGACTGCTCTATATTTTTCCCCACAGCCGCCCTTCAGTTGGCATTCAATTATTTCCCAATTCTGAATTGTTATAAAGGAGGTGCTTTCATGGAATCATATATCATCTGTCGGCACCGCCGTTGTATTTTGACGAACTCGCCTCGAGCGGCCCCTGATCGATATGTGGGCGCATTTCTCTTCTGTCTGAACTTATTTCACTGCACGACCGGCGCAGGTGTCAAGGAGCTTCGTTATTATGCCATTTTTGCTTTATTTAGTTTAATGAATACCAGCAACATCTTGCACCATTACAACAACGCGGGCACAACGCATAAAAATAGTCTGAGCGCAACATGCCTACCTATCAAGACGGATCTATATATCTTCGTGTGGACTCGAGCTGTATGAAACCTGAGACCGCTACAGAATGAGCGGAGGCCGGCGAGATGAAAGAACACTGGGAAGCCTTTCCGCACCTCGTTTCCAACGGGGGAGAGGACCTCGCTCGCAGTCTAGGTCCCGCATCATCGGGCGGCAAATGCAGAGTCACGCGCGACGACCAGACCGGGCGAGAAGTGAAGGTCGTACCGAGCGAAAACGACCTCCATCGGAAAGGAGGGCGAGCGCGCGTTCGGTTTGCGGAAGCGAGTCCCCTCACTTCGGCTTGGGGTTCAGCGCTGGGCACTTGCAACGCGTTGGTTTCTGCCACCGTTCAATTTGTTAGCGGCTATGCCGGGCCATATAGCGACATGCTTTCGTAACCCATCATGAGTGAGTGAGTGAGTGAGTGAGTGAGTGAGTGAGTGAGTGAGTGAGTGAGTGAGTGAGTGAGTGAGTGAGTGAGTGAGTGAGTGAGTGAGTGAGTGAGTGAGTGATAAATGAAAGGGGATGGAATTGTTTGCTGCAAAAATGAATGAAGTTCTAAATAAGAAATACTGGGTTTGCACCAACGGCTTGCGTATTATGGCAGCAAGTAAGCGTAAAAAGCCTTTAAAAACATCAGAAGTGTCACCAGTGGCAGATTACGTCTATAGAACATTTGCACATGGTACAAGGTACGCGCAGGCTTTGTCACAAGAACGTCCTTCGCATGAAACAGGGCGGTGTCGTAACGGGTGCTATCTCCGGTGGCGAAAAGCGTAGGCTTCAATATCCTAAATTGCATCACTCAGACGATGCTTTTGCGGCGAGGACTTTAGTCCTCTCTATCGCATCAGGACCCTGACTCTGCTTTCATAACGCTGTCCATCTTTCCCAGGTCTAGCAACGGTGACATGGCGAGCTCCAAACTCTGTGGCAGCGATAGCGTTTCTGTGCCGGACCATATTCAGAGATACACCTACACATAAATTTCGGTACTGGTGAATAAACTGCTGTTCTTCGTAATCATTGGAGTAGTTTTGCACCACTTCGCTACCAGGAGATCCGCCCGGAAAAGCATCCGACCTGTCTTAGCTGTGTCAGTTGTTTTGTTTAAAACTAAAACGCAATGTATAGGCGAGTGACGCCTCGGTCCTCTTCCATGTTTACTTGATGTCGTCCCCGTTTCTTTCGCGCTGCCTAACTTTTGACGATGATTAACCGACTAACCAGCTCTTCAAGGCTGTTCACTTGCCATCCATGCCCACAATAGAGCCTTCCACCTTCTGGTAGCAAATAACTGCAAGAAATTTGCAGAGCTACGTTGTCTTTATCTTATCGACGGTCTTTATTATTTTAACCTCCGAACGAGACTTTATGAACTGAAATGTCCATAAGGTGAAGGGAGATATACCTCCCTCTACACTAACTTTGCTGTCAGGCCAGGGTGGCTTCATAGTTCCTTGAAGATCAGTGTTACCTGTCAGCGTTGAGGAAGTTCAGAGGTCACTGACCAATATCTCAAGATAAATTGACGTTTCGGAAGCGATATGGTTCCTTTCTCACTCGGTTTAGCAGAATACCCATTTAGCGACCAGCGTAGTCTGATCGGCCGGACTCGAGAGATGGCCCGGGTTCACGGCTTTCTGGACTAAAGAGTCTGCTCTCTCGCCTGCTATGAATGAAAGTATATTTCTCATTCAAGAAATGCTCGCTTTCGGAGATGGCGTGGGGCAAGAACCGCTGGCCTGCACGTACATACATGCCTAGCTTCCTTGGACATCTCTTATATTTGTAGTGCAACTGTGGAATATATATTGTAAGAAAATGATATCAGCATAATGATGGAAATGGTCTAGCCTTCCAATATGTAGCATGGATCCTGCTTTTAAAGTTTTTCCTACGCTTTCATCGAGTAATTAAAAATGCCACAGAAAAAAAAGAAAGAAAGACAGCGTGGTGCAATACAGTAAACAGCGGAAAGCCCGAGAGGGGATCTGCGGATACACTGTTACGGTGCAACTTTACAATATGAGAAAAGTTGCGTCCATAAAAACCAATTTAAAAAAGGAATGCGCTTGTGGAGAACCCGAGGGCATGCGTTGTCTGAAGGGCTACCCTTTCAGTTGCAGTGAATGCACTCGTCCCTCTGAAAGCTACGCGTGATGAACTAGAGAGAGCAGCACCGGCGGCTGCTTTTGAACTCCTTCCTCACCGCACATATTTCGGTGCCACCCAGAAATTGAGCGGGCCATCCTTTCCCGGCAGCCGGCTGTTCCGAGATCATGCAGTCTGGGCCAGTACAGCAGCCCCCCCCAGCCTGTCAGATCACAAAGCCAGGTGCATTAATCTGCGGTCCTCGCCGAACCATAACAAGCCCCGGCTCACAGCGCCTTCAAAATTTCATAGAGCGAGTCACCGATGAACGTGCACGCTCGATACCCAAGCGGAAGGAGGGATTGCAGGGTCAGCTGCACAAAACAAAAGGGTATCGAAAGGAGGGGGGAGCAACAAACTCTAAAACTTCAACGGAATGCATGTTAAGTGGGCTCTAAGAGGGAATGCCTCAGGGTCGCCAGTGCATTGACTCGGAGAATCTCCCCGATACCAACGGCTCCGCCTTCGTCGTTCAAGCAGCAGTTACACAACCAACAACAAACAAACCACGCACACAGAAAGGTGAAGTTGGGATGCCATTGGAGAGAAAGGGGTGGTTTGTTTTTAGGCGGACAGCCAGCGAGCCAGCAAGCACACAACACGCCACAACCACCACCGCAGAGATCCTCTTTCTCTCAGATACTTATCAGGGACGCATTTGCGATTTTCGGATGCGGGTTGCGTGTAATTCGAGAATGGTCGCCCGTTCTTTCTTCCCCCCCCCCAGAGCGTTCTCTTCCGTTACTCCTCGAACTCTGCCCCCCCCCCCCTCCCCCCTTCCCCTTCCTCGATCTGCAGCATCTTTGCGTACGGATATGCGAGCTTTATCTGGATACAAGATCGGTCGCAAAAAGCAGGAGGAGTTTTCAGCACCGGCCAAGTATATGGCGACTCAGGTGGCGACCGGAACATCCCGTTTCGCTTCAACCCGTTCTTTCATCTCAGCAACCTTTCAAAAATATTCAATGTTTTTTTTTTTCTTTATTAGCTCACGCGACAAGAGAATAACGACGCAGGGCCACTTAAAGCGGCGTTCAAACAGGAAGTGGCCGAGGGGATGTGCATGCGATTGCTGTTGTCGCGTCTTCCGGTCTGAAAGAGCCTGAGGAGACAGTGCGCATTCTAGGATTCGCTTTCTGCCCACGTGAGACCATTCGGGCATTTATAAGGCGCGGAATAAAAGTTGGAAGCCTGTTTGCACATTAGATAAAATGTGGGAACGCGAAGCAAATCCGTGGCCAAAATGAATAAATAAATAAATAAATAAATAAATAAATAAATAAATAAATAAATAAATAAATAAATAAATAAATAAATAAATAAATTAAAAAAACACCTCTCAGTTCTTGATTATCAGCGTTGGTTTTCTCGAACTGACAGCCTAACGGTGGGACGAACTGACGTCACCATGGACAGTTCAAAAAGAAATGAAAAGAAAGTCCAGCCCGCGCCACAAGAAACATAACGGGTTTAAACGGTTTATTGTTTTTTTCTGCCTATATATAATCAGGGAGGTTAATATATATTAAATAAAGAGGCACTGACAGCTTTGTGTCTTCCTGTGGCCTGGCGATCTAAAATGTTCACCCCTGTCTTGAGCAGCTTAGGTTTGGTTTCAGGCTCGAGCTCAATTAGAAGCAAAACTACCAAGCTAGATACTTGGTTTGCATCTTGAAAGTATCGTGTGTGCTGTACTTATAAGCAATTACACAAAAGTTCTCTCTTTTTCGTATGAAGTTCCTCCCCTCTTCGTTTTAGCGATAAGCAATGCACAGCCACACCCGACACTGTGCTTAAAGGCCAAATTGCTTTTTGTAAATTTCATTAGGCTGAAAAAACTTTTCTCTGAAGCCGTGTTACTACGCTATCGTAGATTTTAACGGTGAATATTCTCCTCGAATAAATCTTCTCAAATGGCCATAAAAAGAAAACGGTCCGGTAAATAACTTTGCGTACGTCCCATCTTCTTCGAACAAGCGAGCATCACATATGCGTGTTCTACAGCGTCCCAATAAAACGGCCCATTAGTCGTTGATCGCTATCGATTTCGGGGGATTTACATCAACCTGGCGCTTGCGAAATGCGTAGGCAATCGTTGACGACGATGTCGCCGTCTTCCGGGCTAGTTCTTCCCATCGCAAGCGCAATTCCTTCAGTCCAATCACCCTTGATACGTTCACATCAGCATGCGTGAGGTTGCGCACGTAGCGAGATACGAACCTGCCCCTCGTGTATACGTAGAGTTTCGCCCCGCAGTTTAGATTGTAGGAGCACTGTAACCCGTTCTGCGAGAGCTTCCTTTTGTTCGTCGCATTGATTTTTGCTCAACCCCTTCCAATGACGGGTTTCTGAACTGTCCTCGCTTCTGCAAGGAGAAGCAGCGTTACGATCCGTTAGTTCAGCGGTTCAGATCTTCTTCTGCTAGCACTAAAAGCAAGGTCGTTAAGGGTCCTCGTGGTTGTTTTCTTTATCTAATTTCGAAGAATATGCCTCTGAGAGAATTCGAGGAGTGCACGGAAGGGTACAGTCAACCGACCTGACGAGCTTCCGGCCCCTGCGGTGGTTAGCGCTCTGCGCAACAACAGTCACTACTGCCACAAACACTGCAGTGGCCAAACAGCGTTCCGTTGTAACGTGGCGCCGTAAGAAAGATGCGCGCTCGTAAAAAGCAACGGCGTAAAGAACATAATGGTGAAGTTCACGGCCGCGCAGACATCAGCAAGTTGTGTCGTCTCCGAGAAGAGAGCGGGGTGTCCTCTCGTAAGCAGGTCCATTTGCATGTACAGCGTGTCGCGAGCCTCACCGCCGCTGAGGCCTGGCTGTCGAGCTGGGTGCCGTAAATATGGCGCCGCACCTCGAGCATGTACCACGGCACACGCCTGTCTTCACGGTGGCTACCGGTCGGAGCTTCTTCCGCATTTTGGGCCGGAATTCTGCGCACGTCGGGCTCTGCACTGAGTGTGTGCGCCGGTGGCGTCCCCGGGGAGTCATCAACGTTGTTGCGTCCTCGCCAGCTTTCTTCGCTTTGCACTCTGTGCTCTACTGTCATCGCTGCTCTGGGCTCGCGCAAGCATTTCATTCTCGAAAAGCCGCTTTCAGCATTTACGTATACACGTACGGACTTATCCTAGCCTCGTGTCACGTCCGGTTGCTTTCAGCGTCAATTGTGGCGCTGGAGACTGCGTTAAACCGCAATACTTTTCAGAAGCTATACCAGACAATGCAAAACATAGCTGCAAGGGTAGCCAAGCCCCTTAATGAAGCTTTCGTTGAGTTGCCGGCGCTCTAGGCGGAGCAAGATCCCAGTCTCAATTGGGGACCTCGGTGACCGGTCCCCTTCGCGACGGATTCATGGCCCGGAGCAAGACGTCCTTTAGCTGTGGTCATGACTCCGTTGTCTTTATTTCTTTGGATTTTTATTACGAGTAATGAAGGAGGCCGAGATAAAAGCTGCTACAATCAGACACAACTAAAGAAAAATTCATTTGAGGCACTTAGATCTCTCTTCAGTGCGGTAAGGCAAAAGCCGCTTTTACACTTATTTGCTTCTTTTTTTCTTCCCCCCCCCCTTTTTTTTTGCTTATTTCTTGCCATTTTTTTACCCTATCTACAGTTTTTTTCTCTCAGGTTTTTTTTTCCTTTCTCTATTCTCACGTTTTTTTGCACAATTTCGACGTCCGCGGTTGTTTTGACGTCTACATACTGTATCCACGTCCTTGACTATATTAACGTCTAATTGACTCTTTTGGCTCTAATTAATTAACTATTTACTCCACATCGACGAAATTGTGCACAAAGGCACAAATTCATACAGCCATTCCTTTACTCATCAAGCCCTTTACTTTTCGACAGTGACGGTGTGACACCCACAGCGGACAAACAAATGCTTCCACTGATGATCCTATGAAGGTTTTTACCTATAAAAAAAAAAAAAACTGCTTTTACCCCTGTAAGGACCCTTGTGCAGCTAACGCAGTGGAGACAACGTCAAGGTTCAAAATAAGAACCTGAAATGGGTACAGGCTGTTTTTCCTGTGAAAAATGGTGCAGAGATAATGAATAAATAATGAGCATGAGATGATGCCTTATGTCAGTGTAATCATACTTAAGTATAGAAACGCAGGAAAGCCTCCCGTGATAATGGTCACACTGAGCTTACTGCGAATGACAGAAGCAGCTATATATCTGCTGACATATCTGACGCATCGGCTGCGATCAGCAAACCTCGCATTTTCTACGGCGTTAATGGCTAAAAAGAAGAGCAAGGGGAGAGTCTTACCAGCGATCAGTCTCTATTTCATGAACTTGGTTGCGGCAAAGAAAGTGCAATAACGCAGCGCTGACTAAAAAAGCCGAACTGACTCTGTGAGGGTCCTAATCTGATTGTTTCGTTTTCACGTGTGTGCGCAGCTTGTTGAAGCCGATTTTATTTACAAGCTGTTGCGGACCGAAACACAAGGGACAGGGAACGAAGAGGGTGCACACATCTTGTGGTGCGCTACAGCCTGGAAACTATATTCCAACAAGCACCGGCCTTGGCGTTATTGACGTTTACTAACATTTCAAATAGTCAGGGCTATCGCTTGGCTCTGAAAACCGAAAACAGAACAAGTGGAAGAATAGAGTCAATTGTAGATCATTTAGCGGTCGTAATTAATGGAATGTCACGTGGTGGTCAGTGTATAAAAAATGACATGCATTATTACAAAGAAGCAAACCGTGCGTACTTGAATTTTGCTATACCAGCCTAATCAGTAGTCTTATGATACTACCTGAAGTAAATATAAAGCCTCGCTTTAAATAAGACGTTACGAAAGTGTCTGCATATACATATAGCCCAATGAGAGCCTGTATAACTAGGGATCCATGTGTCCCGGATAGCTGGATTACAATATGACCCATCCGTTTTAAAAGCGAAGTCCGAGTTTAGAGCCCCTGCCAACTTTCAATGTCATATGACCTTGTGAGGCCACACGCCACCAAGTGCGCAGCACTTGCCGACTATAACCTGCTATAGAACCATGACCGTGATTTTTAATTCACAATAATGACACCGGATTTTATGGAGAATGGGGCCTTCAGCGCAGTTGCGTTAAAATTCGGGAGAGGGGAGGGAGGGGGGGGGGGGGGGTCACTTTGGACCCTTACGCTGCGATGGGGCGAAAGCCTCTATTTCTCAGTGGACCGAATCCTCCACTATGGCATCTCTTTCTTTTTTCACTCTCACCTTCCTCACTTTCCTTACGGCTCGGTTAAGGTATCTGCGGAGAATTGTGACAGATACTGCGCCTTTTATTTCCGGTAAACCAATTTGAAACGCCACTGATGCCTGCTGCACTAAGTCTGCCAGGCAGAGAAGATCGTCGTCAGTCGGGCCGCATACGTCATGTACCAACATCACATGAACGTTTAGATCGCGAGTGGGATCATGCGGAGACCCAGGAGGTCTATGGGCCTCAAATTCTTCGTGAAATAAAGTTTTTTTCCTCCTCCTCCTCCTTCTTTATTCTGTGTGGTGCGAAGTTCAAGGAAGCGCCAAATGAAGTGCGCCGCAAGGACGCCTGGATCGGACGCCCGAAGGGGTCAGCTCGGTACATGCGGGAATCGAATGGTGATGTCACGGCCAGTCGTGACGTCGCCAAATGATGACGTCATAGTCACAGTCATCTCTGTCATTATCATCATCACTGTCACTGTCACTAACTACCACTATCATTATCGATCACTATTTGCCACTAACTAGCGGCGGCGGTCTCCATGGCAACCGCGCTGGCATGTCTCTAGACAAGGAGAACTAAGATACGTTTCTCACGTGCTTGGCGTGGCTAAGTCAGGATGATTGACAGCTATAGTGTGGCCGAACGGAAGACAGTATGAGCCGTTAAATGCTTTCGCCTTAAAATTTGGAGCCCATACAGGACTTTAACGTGTCCCGTTGTCCTCGTGTCCCCCAAAGTCGTCATCGTCATTATCGATCACACGCGGCGCCCACTTCAGGGCAAAGACCTCTCCTATATCCATGTTGTACCTCAGTGGTTCCCACTTTCTGCGCCTGGGAGCGCTTTCAATTTATTTCAAGCCTTTTCTTCAGTATCCAAGTTTCTGCCCCATAGATGAGTGCTGGAAGAATACAACGTTGACATATACGCAGACCATTCGGTGAGATCTAAGTGCAATATCCGGCGAAAACGCGGATTGTTGCTCCCTTCGTTGCTTTCGTGTTTTCTCCTGTGTGTCTTCACAGTTACTGCAAGACGTCGTGCTGCTGGCGAGATTGCGGCTCTATATTCCCCTGACTCCGCTGTCTGGGAAGCGTGGTCATCGACACTCGATTTGGCGAAGCTAAGCGCGTTATACGGTGTCCCGACACCGTCACCGTTGGAGGCTTCTTCCGGAGTGGCCGAATGCAAAGCAGCTGCGGAAGAATTCCTGCTTCTCCAAACGTGAACCGCGATGCTCGGGAGCGGCGGCAGAGGCGTGACGTCATGATTGGAGTGACAAGCGTGGCCAGGCGACACTCTGCGGCGAAGATGACCACCGCGACCTCGACGCCGGCCTCCGGAGGAGCGTGATGGGAGGCCCCGGGAGTAACGGACCGGACGGTTCCCACCGCCTGCGAGTGGGCAGCCCAGGTAAAGACATGCGCGCCGAAGTCACGTCTGATCTCGCTGCTACATTGTTTGCATCGTCTGTTTTTGTGTATGCTGCACTTTGTTGCCCCGGGCAGCGCTACTGCGAATATACCGGACATGAACATCTCAGTGTACGCTGATGGCGTTAGCTGAGAGCATACCATAAAAAATGTGCGTATTATTATAATTCATTTTTGTTTTCCGTACTGCTGATTCCGGTATTCGAAAAATACAGCAATAACAAAATGACTGGTATAATAGTTCTTATAGTAAGGCAACAAATTCTCAGCAGCAAGAACTGAAAGAACCACAATTATACTAGCCCCATAGCACCATGGCACAATTTACCGGTTTGGTTGGTTGGGTTTAACGTCCCATAGCAAATCAGGTTATGAGAGACGCCGTAGTGGAGGACTCCGGAAATTTCGACCACCTGGGGTTCTTTAACGTACGCTGACATCGCACAGCACACGGGCGCTTTGCTTTTCGCCTCCATCGAAAAGCGGCCGCCGAGGCCGGGATTCGATCCCGCTTCCTTGGGAACAGTACTCGAGCGCCATAACCACTGCGCCACCCCTGTGGAGTACAATTTACTGGAACGTCAGATTCATTTAGACTATTAAAAACAAAAAATCAGGTCATATACTCTGTAAGAGCAAGGTTTGAATGCGCTGATAATACGAAAGCATGCAGCTGACAATACGAAAGACTTCTTAGCTACCTTTCATATCACAGCAAATATAGTTGGTTCGCATTGCAGACACCCTCTATTATTAACGTTTAACCATTTTTAATGCGATATCGTTAAAGGCCCTGTTCACTGTAAATACGTTGTCAGCGAAAAATCACGAGCATGGCCGTGGCAGGCGGTAGTTGAAGCTAGCATTGCCTAACTGGACGTATAGGGTTGCTTCAACTTGCTTGACATATACATTTGGTAGGAGCTCGAGGCTCTCATTTCATATGGGAGGCTGATATCAAAATCAGCCTGCCAGGACCCTTGCATTCACCCCTTAGGAAACGCAGGCACGTCCATGCGGCTTGGTTATAACGGGGTTTTATATAAGGGCTGGTACACTACGCTATCACGTCATAACCGTAATGGCAAATCTTAAGGGTCCCACGCGATTTTGGCCTTCGTTGCTTTTATTCGCAATCACCTTCACGGGCACCGTCTTTTTCTTGTCCTCGTAATACATTGGCATTGTTCTGGATTCCGCCCCATACGATATTTCCAGCCTGAAAGACCAAATCTATGCAACTACGCCGCTACATCATAATCATGTCGTCAGGATTAATCAGCACGAGTCCACACACCTCCCCGACGTCGGATATATACTGTGGGCTTGAGGCTGCAGCTTCTGCTTAAATCTCCCACTCTCTTCTTATGACGTCTCTTGAAGATGAGCGGAAAGACTTGCACCTCTATCTTCAAGTAACTCGGCGCCGCCTTGGCTGTGAGATTTCGTGCTCGCTTCTCACGATCTATTCCGAGGTTCGAATCCGCTCCGACGGAGTTTTTTTTTTTAATTTTTCTTTAACGCGCAAGGACCACATGTATATAGGCGCTTAAATCGCTGAAATCGTTAACCGAGGTCAGTATAATGATTGATTGGTTTGGTTTGTGGGGTTTAACGTCCCAAAGCGACTGAGGATATGAGAGACGTCGTAGTGGAGGGCTCTGGAAATTTCGACCACCTGGTGTTCTTTAACTCGCACTCAAATCGCACAGCACACGGGTGCCTTGCTTTCCGCCTGCACTGAAAAGCGGCCGCCGCCACCGGGATTCGATCCTGCATCCTTGGGTACAGACATCGAGCGCCTTAAGTTCTAACCACTGAGCCACCGCGACGGGGCGAGGTTAAAATAAAATGATCTAACGTCAAATCGCATGTACACGAACGAGGATCTACAAGGGAAGTAGCTGAATAAGGTGTCCTCATTTTTTTCTCGGTGTGTGTGTGTGTGTGTGTGTGTGTGTGTGTGTGTGTGTGTGTGTGTGTGTGTGTGTGTGTGTGTGTGTGTGTGTGTGTGTGTGTGTGTGTGTGTGTGTGTGTGTGTGTGTGTGTGTGTGTGTGTGTGTGTGTGTGTGTGTGTGTGTGTGTCTGTGTGTGTGTGTGTTTAATTGAAGGCGAAAGATGTTCCAGGCTCATGGAACGAAATCCCGTGCGCTAGAGTTCTGCGCGGGATCTGTGCGTCCGATCAGTGCGCTGATATGTCACTTGTCAATCACCCTGATTATGTCATTAGAAAAACAAAGATCCTGTCTCCACAGGGAATCGAACCTCTATTTTTTGGGTCCCCAGCCTGAGCGCTTTAAAAAACTGCGCCACGCCCGGGATCGTGAAACGCACATCACAGTTCTCCTTGTCTACCGTGAGGATGATAGTAGCGATGATAATGATACAATTAGTGATAGTGATGATATTGGATTTGGATTGGATTGGTTCTGAGGCTTCCCTTTTTTACCAGGTGGACCATAAAAGACAGTAGCAATGATAATGACGGTGCATTTAGTTAATAATGATAATGAGAGAAAACGTGATGCACTGAATGTTTTCCGGAAAACATCCTGCATCCTGCTTTCGCATTTCTGCAGTGTAGATTCCACAGTACTCAAGGAATTTATTTATTTTTTTTGCTCCCTCCTATTCGGACGGAAAATTGCAAAGTATTTCGAATAAGTCAGGGGCATTTTTAGTCTCGAATTCGAATTCCAAGTTATTCTCCAGGTTCGGCTTCATGTTCTCGTTCATCTTCAGAGACTGTGTTCCTCCGAGTTCGTCGAGGATCGGACATCAATCATTTAACACTCAAAATCTGCATAACAGCACCCTCTAAGTCACACGGAGATGAGGTGAAGGGGCTAATCGTGCCCTGATGTGGTCTCCTCGTATATGAAGCGCCACAATGCTTCTATGCAGCCTCTCTCTCTCTCGGTGCCACCCGCGCGGTCGAACAAGCCTTTATACGTCTCTATACCCAGGCCGGACGGTGCTGCCGTGTTGACGACTATACTCCAAGTTTGGACATTCCCACATCAGGTTTACTGTATACCGTCGGTGTCCTCCCTATGTCTGCAGTCGAGCCACTCCCTATACGGGCGTGGATGCTTCGGCAGTAGATTTATACCACCTGTGGGATCATTACCCATCTTCAGGATGCCAGTACATGGCCGGTGTTTTTGCCGTTCGCCTCGTTCAAAGTGTGGCCACCACGACCGGGTTTAAAATCTTGAGCGCGCAGGAAACGTTGCGGCCACCGACCCCATCGACCGCTACTATTAGTACAGACAAAGCAGGAGGCAAGTAAATAATTGATAACTTTGCCAATGCTGAAATCCGACGATGTGACAGCCCTTTGCTTAGCCGACATCCATATAATTAAAATAACAAGATAAAATATACACTTAAATAAAACTAACGCCCAGTACCCTCGAAATGTTCTATCGAATAGGTGCTGGGCCAGAGCGACTTCTATCTTTATAGATAGTTTTACAAGTGGGGTTTGATGAATGGTTGAGTGTGACTTTAAAACTATGCGGTAGAGAGAAGCTCTCGATATCAATTAGACACATATTAAGTATAGAGTCGATGCCCTCTGAGCGGGCGTGAGTCGTTTACAATGTTTTGTTGCAGGATGAAAATACAGGCGTGATTAGCTGGTGTCGTGGATCACCTCACGCATGCAAGCCGTACGCCATGAGAAGTTTTTGCGAGCAAAATGAAAATACTCAAAATATTTTGTTTAAACCGTCGGTCCTTTTCGCAAACCTGAGTCTGTCCGCGGTCGCGCAAACAGGAGTTTCGAAAATGGCCAAGGACGCTAATTCTCTTGGGAAGCACTTTACACATGCCACGCTTACTACATTTAGCAAAAAAACACCTGTGTCGCCATCTTAAGCACGGACGTGCCTTTCGACGTCGGGTTTGGGGCAGAGGCGACGAAAGACAAAAAGGTGTCGCACTAACATTAGCTATTTTGCAGGTCCGCGTCACGCGCATATAAACGACGCGATGATTCAGACGGGATGTTCCGCAACATACAGTTTCTTTGCCGATGACGTCAACATCATGAAGTTTCTCACGCGTTTACCCATTTAATTTTCTGCCTGTCGCCAGAACGTTCAACACACGGGTGTTGTTTTCAAGCTTAAAACGTTCAATCAGTCAAAATCAAGGCGAGTCTCGCATTGTCGCGTTACTGTCACTACACGTCAAAAGTCCCAGACTCCAGAAAGCGCAAAGCAGCGATCAATGAAAAAAAAAAAAATGAAGGGACACTTAAGGAGGATACTTAAGGAGCACACTTAAGGAGGACACTTAAGGGACACACGTATGACGCGATAGCCGTAATGGCTCCCGTTTTGCCTAAAGTCGTTGCGGATTTGTTCGTGTACATGGACTTTGCTACCTGCGCCATTAGAAATTCCTTAAGTTTCTTCATCTATTATCTCTCACATACCCTTTGTCGTAGAGTTGCAGGTCAAAGGCCATCCGGCGTATAATGCCCCGATTAACCAAGCCGTGAACGTGCCTGCGTGACCAACGTTAACTTTACCGTGTAAGAATTCTGGGAGGCTGTTTCTGATCTCATCCTGCCATCTGTAAAGAAAGACACGATTTGGCAGCCTCTGCAAGATCGGCCATGTCGTGCGGTCACGTACGTGACCTCTGACAACCCTACGTCCTATCAACGTCTGGTCATGCTTGCCATCGACTTTCACCTGCTAGAACCACGCTTGTAGTTTTTCGCTACAGTGATAACTGGCAACATTGTTAACAGTTTTACCCACAAGGCTAATTCACTCGGGTCGATTTCAACTTATGTGCAGAAGTAACAATAGAATTCGTCATTGTATAGAGACTGGATGTCCCTTTTCAGCTACCTGTACAAATGAACCTGTCACTGCCATGGCAAGCCAATTTGCAGGGCATCTCCTGCAAAATGACTTACTAGTTCGCTGTGCCTTATACTCTTCGACGAAGTCTTTTTTACCAATGACGCGACGTACTGAATAAGTGCTGGCATCTTTTGTGCCCAGGCCCCAGACTAATGTATTCGTATAGTTCCTTCACGCACCATATGGTCCAGTTTAGCTGATTAGACTTGGCTTGTCGGTTTATAGTTTAGCGTTCCAAAGCCATTCAGGCTATCAGGCTCCTTCTTGGAGGGCTTCGGAAATTTCAACCGTCTGAAATTCTTTAACGTGCCCTGACACCGCACAGTATATACGCGTGCCTTGCTTTTCATCTCCATCAAAAACCGGCCGGCGCGACTGGGATCAAACTCGTGTCTTCTGAGTGTAGCAAGTCGGGCATCCTAACCACTGAGCCACCGTGACGGGCGCCGGTCTGACCAACATACTTAATCCCCTTGAGTTGGGAACTAAATATTGTGGAGCATTGATAACATTTACTGTGTAGCAGGCGTCCCCATAAATTGGTCCAGCACGCATGCTTTGGATAGAGGAGCCCCAATACTGCTCTTAATTATCCCTTAAAGCAATCCTAAGACAGCATTCAGAAATTTAAAATGACTGCACCCCCTAGCATCCCTTTGCCGCCGGGCAAATCTAGTCGAGACTGGCGGCCGCTAAAGGATCATGTTCGGGTTTGCGACGGGAAAGCTTCAACGACAGAGGATCAGCCAGGCTTCGATGCTGAGCCACTGACCAAAGCCATTTTACATGCAGGTGCAATGGCGGTCAGCCCTAGCTGTAGCACAGCAATCACTGCCTATGCTGAGAGTTCCAGCACCATTTCATGGTAAAACAGGTTATTTACTATAGCATGGCTGTAAGGCAAATACTTTTAAAGAAGCAAAGCAGCGCCTTCGTATCAGCCATACGATTGTCCAGCTGTGTGTTAACTATACAAAAACAGAACTTACACGACAGGAGTGGGAGATGGCTTGAGGGCTCGCAGCCTGATTCGCTATGCGGCTGCTTTTCATTTATTCAGTTTTCTTTTAGCTCACTTAAAAATTTCTTTTGGATAGGACGCTCTACTGTGACTGCCTTCTATAAACTGGAGCCTCCTCGCATTCATCATCTTCGCCCATAATCCTTCCCCATTGCCATTATCTAGGCGCATTAAGTCGCTTGTCACTGCTTTTAGACCTCGCGTCTGTTGATACCCTATCGGTGTGTTACCTAGACATAAGTGCCCGGAGCCTTCATGCTAACAGGCTTGCATAGCCTTGACCGCAGCTGGCTTTGGTTTTCCGCCGCTGATCAGTGCCCACGGCTGTACGCGTGCAGAGGGTCCCAGCGCGACGCCTACATTTAGATGCAAGCAGAAAGCGAAAATCATGTGATCGAGGGCTGTTCTAAAGTTCGGGGCAAGTTGTACGGCTGAAATGTAGCCGAAATAATCTGGAATTAGAGAGATTGAGCTTGCCGCGGAGAAGTACTGATGTAGACGTATGCCGGTATGCCTGACCCCTTCTGCGCATGCGCATTGACAGGGGTGAGTGCAATCGCGGCCACTGCGCCTGCGTGGGTGGTGGTGGTGGTGGTGACAAATGTTTAATGATTTAAAAGGGGCGGAGGTATGCATGAGCCGGATCTTTGAAGATCCAGCCCATACAGATACTAGGTGGGGTCTCTAGTACGGGACCCAAGTGGCGTCGGCCGTTGCCCGGGCGCGCTCGACCAAGGCCTTTTGTGCCTGCAGGGCAGCCGAGCAGGGTCGCCTCCCAGTCCCCCCGAGTGGGGTTGGGGTGAGGAGGAATAGCTTGGTTGGATGGGCAAGCCCACACCATGTGGTAGATGTCCGAATACTTCTCCGCACAGTGCTGACAACTGCCCGTGAAGGAAGGATTAAAATGTTTTAGTGCACAGCACAGCAGAGTGTTGGTATACAGACGGAGAAGAAGCCGCTCATCCGTCTTAGGTAGACCTTTACTCGGGCGAGGGTAAAGGCTATGGCAAGATTGCGCGGGAGACGGCAAACCGGCATACGTCTACGGCAGTACGTCTCCGGCAACCTAAATCTCTTTATTGTCATCAACCCAGCGTGGCAGAACAGGCAAGTATAAAATCCTTAGAATGAAGCGTATACTGCAAATTTCTGCACATCGTGGTTTCTAGAGAGAATGCATGCGCCTATTATCCTGGTACGTCATCAGGATCTTTCCAAGCGATAGCTCTACTACTCCAGATAAAAACTTGTGGGCTTTTTCGTGTGTCAGCCTGACCTTTATGCTCAGCCAAGGTCAAACTGGGACTTAGCCTGCGTAGCTACAAGTCTTCCTTCGTATAGTGTACTATGGTGAAGTGGTACATGACACGTTGCTTACTGGTCGCTTTACGAATGACGCGTTGTGATGCATTAAAGTTAATTAGTTATTTGTAATTAAATATTGAACTGTACGGAAAATCATCAAATCCTATATCATTGGATAGCTTAATTGTGCCGAGTATAATTGCATAGGGCTAATTGAAGTTCTTAATTGAGTACCATCAATTTATTGGGAAAAATATTCTAGGAGGCAACTATACTACTCCTTAAGAGCGATAATGCGAAAGAAGGTGGTCATCTGCGGTGATGGCGCGCTCTCGTCGCGCCGCTTGGTCTTCACAGCTGCCAACAGGTCGCGCACAGACGAGGGTGTATTATTCGTCGTCGCGCCCCTGCATTGCCATGGAGACGACAGGAGAGCTAGACAAAGCGAATTAAGATACGTTTCTCACGTGCCCGGCTTGGCGTAGTTTAGCGCGCGCCACACACACACACACACACACACACACACACACACACACACACACACACACACACACACACACACACACACACACACACACACACACACACACACACACACACACACACACACACACACACACACACACACACACACACACACACACACACACACACACACACACACACACACACACACACACACACACACACACACACACACACACACACACACACACACACACACACACGCGCGCGCGCGCAGTATATATATATATATATATATATATATGAATGTTGTTCTCATTCATATTTTTGCAAAATTTAATTCTTCATTCCCGAGGACAAATGCATATTTTTACTGAATAATATCGAGTTTCCCGTGGCTCCTGATCAGTAACTCACAATGCTAATGCCCAGGTAAGGAAGAAACAGCCACACATGATCACGAACATCTATTTTACTATTTTACAAGAACGAACACCTAAAAAGATTTTTTTTTTTTCAATATCGTGGACCCTTTGCAAAACTCCGTAAGCTGCAGCTTCTCTGCAGAGCTAAAAAACCACTTCACAATGGCAGCCAAACGTGTTTTGGGGGCAGAAATAGGGTTTCTCTTGTGACAATAATGAACCCCTCCATTTCCTGCAACCCTCTGCTGCCGCGATAAAGGGATTAAGAGCGCCCCTGCCTCCCAGGTACCATTCATGACCCCCTCCCTTCCCGCCTATCAATAGAGAAGGAATACTACTCACCATGGTTCGTACATGGCATGAGGCTTGAGCGCTGCAGGAAAGCTGACTTACGGAGTTTCGATGACCAACAGTTTCTCGAAGGACGGCCTATAGCATCATTTCACGAATCATTTTAAGGCTGGGTGAAGGATATTCCCCCCTCCAGACAAAACCTTAGATGAGCAGATCACCCGGAGGCGACTCCAAACGCGATCCTTTATGACTTCTTACCTGTTGTCAAAATTCTACCCCGCCGATTACGACCCGGAATATACACTAAGTGGTGAAATAGCCCCTTATGATCACGTATTGTGGAATCTCTAATACAAGTTCTTGCTTTCGGGCAATGGGGGGAGGGGGGGTGTTGGCCAGCCCAAACCTGAGAATTCAAACCCGGATCGTTTAATGGGCTACTCTGGTCGCTGTTAGCCGTGGACTGATAACCACCTAGCACGGATCATCTGCATTCTGCCTTTTCTTACGAAATAAATGCTTTGCAATCCAGTAGTATCACTAACGCCTCCTACTAGCTCTGATGCTTTAGAAACGGCCTTTAGCTGGCCTGTTTTTTTCCTTTTTTTTTTTTTTTTGTTCACGCTCTTTGTACTTTTTGTTCTCCATGCTGTGAGGACCTTTTAATGGGCGTGCAGCATTTTGAGCTAAATAATAATAAAAAAAAAACATTACTCGTGCTCCTTCCAAAGTATCAGGTATTAAACCCAACATGGAGGAGAGACTGGTCGCGGATAGTGGCTTCTCCGCATCGCCGGCGGTGCCGGCGAGGAAAGGAAGGTCTCGGTCGCCGCGACGAAGGCATTGACCGTCAACCGCATGACGACGCTGCCGCGCTCGCTTTCAAACTCGCCGCTACGTTGCCCTCGCGCGAGGAAGTAACCGGACGTAGGCCAATCGGAAGCGGCAGCGGGTCGACCCAATCAACCAATGGCGTCACACGCTCGCCGACTAGAGAGAGGAGGAAACCGCGCGGAGGAGAGAGCGCTTGCGCGCGGCGGCTTTTTATAAAACGTGTGTTCTGCGCTTCGTCTGCGGAAAAAACACGCGACACCGGACCAGAGCGGCCAACGGTGCGCCGCTGTTCGAACACCAAAGGTATCAAGCACCACCACTACCCATTTGGTCGGTGGCCATGACTCTAGGCTGCAGTTCCTACCGGGAGCGCTGCATTTGACACGTGTGTGTGCGCCTGAGTGAGGGGGTGTGAGTGCAGACGCTAACTGATCTCTCACCGAAAGACGGGACCACCGAACTTCTGACGTCGGTTGACTGCGAGGCTCTCCGAAACGTCACCGGCGAGCATCAAAGGTTGGTACCCCTGCCAAGTTCGCCGTCATTACTCTTACTCGTGGGTGCGCGTCCATCACAACCAATTCTTCTGAGGTATAGGGAAAATAATGTGGAGATGGCGATCTTCTCTTTGATTTCATCAATCCTTTCTTTGTTGCCGGCCCAGAGTGAGCCGCTGACGTTCCTTGATTAACAGAAAAGGAATTATAGGAATGATTCGCAGCGACTGAATACGCAGGATTGGACAAGGTCTTCCAGATCCTGCCACTTCATTCTCCGGAATATTTTTCTGAAGTGAAAACTATTGCTATATCTTTTTTTTCTGAAACCCACGTGTTAACAATGCGTACCCATGTCTAGCATGTGCTAGAAATACAGCGGCAGCGCCAAGGAATGCCACTGGCTATTTTTGCTAAAAGTGCTGCGATGCTTCGTTATAAAGTAACCAGATATAACCCTCACTGAGAGCATCGAGAGCAAGCACCTATTGTAAATCAATCCTCACTAGTCATCATGGTGTTGAATACGTTTCGGTTAATCTGATAGGAAAGGCAGGTACAGTAAAAATGTGGCTTTTGCGTGCCACTAGGAAGGTTTGTGTAGATGAGGAATAAATAGGTGAAGGTCTATGAAGCTTCATCTGAAACGGAACGGTATTTCTGGAGAAAAACGAAAACTTTGAAATACCATGAATATTTCACGAAGTTTTGTCAACACTGAAAGCCGGACACGAACATTGCGTGCATTATATGTGGTGTTTACTTGTCAGCGAGTCTTCCTCGTCACAAGAATACAATGAGGAGCAAGCAGAATAGTTTGCTCATAGGGAAGAGAGGCAGTAAATTCCGCCAGCCTTCTGAGAACATTATAACCAGCACTTTGAAGTGCCTTTCTCACTCAGCGAATTGGCAGGACTGTTCAGGGCTTTCTTTCCTTTGAATTCTTTTTTTTTCTTGGGGGGGGGGGGGGCATTTTTCTGTGACGCAGGCTCAGCCGTAGTACTTGCTATCGTGTTGCAGAGAGCAAGTGACATCTCTGTCATGTGTGGTACAAATGACGTTCGAGGAAATTGAGATAATTCGCCTCGAAGTCACCCCCCGCTCCTTCTCATCGTACTCGGATGTTGCGAAATTTTGCGATGCGCAGTACAGGCATCGCATCCTTGTCATTGTGCCCCTCCAGTTTTCTTTTTGTTATTTTTTATTCGGATATGGAACGGACAACTTGCGGAGCTAAGTCAGCTTCTCTGCAAGGCTTGCTTTCCAATCGACAAGTATTTACCAGACGACACTCGCAGTCTTTGTTGAAATGGAAAGAAGCAGGCAGATCTTTAGCAAGCATTCCCAATTGCAAGTTGCAGGGAGGGAGCGCGACGAATGGGTGGAACCCTATCATGCTCGAGAAGCAAGGCGCTGGACAATTCTCACACCATTCATCCTCTATTTCACATATAAAGAGGTGGTATTCAAACATTATACTCTTCTGACCATCTCCCTGAGTCATCTTGAAGTCAACTGGAAACGTATTCCTGAGTTTAGAAAGAGAACTTTCTCCGCTCGTTTCCTCGAATACGTAATGCGAGAGTGGCGTCTTGGAACAAAACCTTTATGTTGGAAGAGAAGCCCTGCAGAGAAGCTGACTTACCGAGCTCCACATGTTGTCCACTGAGTTAAAACTGCGAACACCGTATAAATTGCTGGCAGTGGTCGAACGGTGATTTATGCTAAAGTTCTTCAATAAGGTTGCCTCATTAGCAGCGCGCATTTTCCATCTTTTTACTGGTCTTCAGCACTATATATCGCTTTATATAGGTCCATACATCCATGTTATTCCTGACGTAAATGTCATTTCATAGGCTACTTTCGAAGCGTTCTGAGATACATATAGTTAAACTGTCTTTATTTTCGGAATGAAAATAAGACTCAGAAAAGCCGGTCCGAGCTCGGCAAATTATTTCACATATCGATAGATCGGTGAATATGACGACCTTGACATTGATAGGACAGCGTCAAATGTCCCTCATTAAGTGCCGGCATATAATAGTGATTAACCAATGAATCCAGAGGGGTGAGGAGGTCGCAGCAACGTTGAAAGGCTGTCCTTATACTTTTGGCACGCTACAGCCGAGCCTGAATTTGCAGTTGATAGCTGTCCGTCGTGCGTGGCCCCATTCAATTGATAAAATGCACAAAAATAAATCCCTTGTATTCAGGTCTCACTGACCAGCAAATAAACCCATTGCCTGTCGATGTTAATCCAAAACCTCGCATTCCTGAATCCTGCACTTCTGCCACTGATCTCGGGACAGAACAAAGAAATTATTTTATTGGCTGTAACGCCAAGTTATTCTCCGCTCGGTGTGTGTCACATAAATAGCTGTACCTAACGGCGTTAAGGGAGTATGACGGACTGTTACTGCTTAAATATGACAACGCAATAACATGATGCAGTGACAGTCCATTGCATTAGCGAGCTATATTTGTTTGGCATAAAGATCATCCCGAAGCGAAGGACTTCATTTGGGAATTAAAAAAAAAGAAAATCACAATTCAACGTGGAATCATCTGGACACGCGCCCAGTCCGTACATGCTGCGGTTTCCTCGTCACAGTTTTCGGCCTGTGTGCTTGGCCGTGCCTCGCGCCGCGTTTTCTGCTCAGGCATTGTTCGAGGCGCCCATAGAACTCTCTCTCGGAGCGGCTGACCTTACGGTGGCTGCCTTGAGGAACTCGCGGGATGCTTCGTATAAACACCGCTAACGTAATCACTTCCCGTCCGCCGCAGGTCACACGCGACTTACCGCAGCGGTCGGCGTCAGGGAAGCCGTGCTTTAAAGGCCAGGTATTGCCGAGTTGCATTAATTGCGGTAGCTTCTGTAGGAAGGGCAAGGAGCACTGCGGTGTCAGGTCGTATTGGCAACACACCTGTTATCGTCACTGCGTACGGCGTGCTTTTTCTCATAAGGCTGCATGTTTGTACTTTCTTCGCATTGTATACTCCTCTATGATAATGTCACTGGATTGCGCCTGCGATTCCAAGTGATCTCTTGTTAATTGTTTCTGTGATATATATATATATATATATATATATATATATATATATATATATATATATATATATATATATATATATATTACAATTTCGTAGAATGGTCGCGAAGCTGGATTTTTTATTAAGCAGTTTTAGCACAGCGCAGGATCTCTCAGTCTTACGCATAGGCCAGGAGGTGGCGGACTTTTTTCTGCCTACAGACGTTTCGGCTAATCAGGAGCCAGTGTATCCAAGACCGAACTATTGGGCCATTTACAAGGCTGTACATTTAAACTCCGCCTCTTTCAGACCAGCTCTCTTGACGTCGAACTCTCAGTTGGATAATTAAGTCGAATCTGCTATAATCTGATCGGTGGACTTTGATGGTAGCACTTGTCGGATATGTGTAATGGAAGCGGCTGATATAGACTTTTCTTAGTATGCTGATGCTGCGTAATCATTTACAAAGGCATTAGGACTGCTTTTTTGTTTTTTTTTTTGTTTTAGAAGCGATGACCCTTGATCACAATCAAAATACATTTAAAAAGCAAGACACTCATGCACTGTGCTATGTTTAACAACGTTCAAGAACCATAGGTGGTCGAAATTATCCGAAGCCTCCCACTATACGCACATTATACCCGACGTCGCTTTTGAAAGTTAAACCCTACGAACTATACCAAACCATACAGGGCTCTAAAAACTTGGGATATACTTTGTTATTGCGCCTCGGCGCTGTGTGTGATTTTCGAAAGGAGCATTTTTGTGCCAGTTAGAAAAAAAAAAATTGGTTCATTTTAAAACTGCTAAGGAGTCAAGACACAACACAAAAGGAGACGGTACGAGCTCCTGCGTTTTTTCCTCTGCGCAAGTTTATACTTAAAGAAAAAACGTCATCCCGAGTATAGTCTCTCGTCGTACACTCCTTGAATTTACTTTTTTTTTTTTTTTCCCCGAAACTGTACATTTCTCTATCCGCCGCGTGGGTCATTGGTTTGGCTTGCTGCGGATCCCATGGCCACGCTTTCGATCCCGGCTGGGATGGTCGCATTTCGACGGAGGAGAAACGCTAAAACTTCTCGGTGTTTTGCCACATTAGCGCACTTAGTACCACGAATGGCCTAAATTGATCCGGAGCTCTCCACTAGGGCGTCTCTAGCGTTTCTGCGATTTCGGGACGTTGCATCTGACCAGTCACAAAACGACGCCCTAAGTTCGTTATGGTATCTGCCGGGATGGAGGAGGTGATTGATTGATCGATTGATTGATTTATAGGAAGGGAAAGGCACGGTAACTGTCTCACTTGTTTTCTGTGGACACCGCAACCGCGCCGTAAGGGAAGGGAGGAAGATGGGAGTGAACGTGGAAATAGAGAAAGAGGAGCCGTGGAGGAGGTGATCTGATTGGAGAGCTCGTAGAGAGAGGGAGAGAGCGAGTGAGAAAAAAAAAGTAACAAGCTCTCTAAAAAAGCAGATCTCGCGTTCTCCTGTAAGTGAAATGCCGCATCTCAGACATGCTCAAGTGAATCTGCGAGAATGTTGAAATAAGCTTCTAGAAAACGTAGCATACAAAACAAAACCATGGCCATAGCGCAGGTTATTGCCTGCAAGCGGAAACGAGTGGAATATTGATAGCCCACTCCGGAATACAATAATCAAACTTTTTAGCGTATACGGCATTCTGCAGCTGACAGATCGCTGCCGTTCGACGATGCGGCGGAGGCTCTCTGGCCGGCCTCGCTTCTTTTGTGTTGGTAACCGCGCGAGCCTGCCCATTACGGTCCCGTCTCGAGCCAAAGTTGGAGCGAAGCCCAGGCGGAGGGCACGCGAGGGGCGCAGGTTCCGCTTGTGCCGCTGCCATCCCTTGGGAAAGCGTCGTGCGCGGACGATGCTAAGCCGGTACTATGAGGGCGCAGTTTACCTCGTCCAAAGACTAATTTACGGCACCATCGAGTATTTGACAGTTACTAACGGGTTCTGTTTGCAAAGCGGTCTTCTTATGGATTGCCGTAGGCACGACTCCAGGGAAAGTGGCTTTGGTCGCCGCCGCGGGTGATATATAACCTTTTATATTTGCCTCACTCGTCGCTGCCAGGCATTTTTGAGTTCGGGCATTGAGGTATTATCTGCATAGTGCGTGGCACATGTTTCATCGCAGTGTTTTCTTCTGTCTTTTCGTGGATACAAACAGACGCATGCTGTCAGTGTTTTTAAAACAAATAGCACTAAGTTGAGCGAATTTGAGGAAAGGAAAGCGATATAGAACGATATAGCGATGCATATATATATGTGCATTTATAGAACGGTAGTTGTGAAGAAAAAAAAAATGCGACAGTGTTACTCGTACGTAAGGTCTTTTGAGTAGACACATCGAACAGAAGTCGTAGTCAATCAATATAAACGCCCACCCCACATAGGCCAGAGTCATATAAGCTGAAGGGCAAAGAAGTCTAGAACTTCGGACATGCACTATTTCGATGCAGAAGTGCTCAAATATTTATATATTTGGAAACCTCGCAGCAACACCACCTCTTAAAAATAAAAACAATACTTTGGTGGATGGCACAGCGAAAGACAAGTTTACTGAATAACGGTAAACCAATGCATAGATCACAATAGTATGACGCATACTAACCATCTTTGTATAACTATACGGAGGGGCGTCCGTGTGCTGTACGATGTCAATGCACGTTAAAGATCCCCAGGTGGTCGAAATTTCCAGAGTCCTCCACTACGGCATCTCTCATAGCCTTAGTCGCTTTGGGACGTTAAGCCCAATAAACCAAACCAAACTATAATATAGTTATCGATCTTGGGGATATATGAGTATGTTCCTTCCGCAATTCTTTCATAACCATTGATTCATCTTTCTAGACTCGCCGGCCTCTTTTCGTTGTAGTCCACTATGAATGAAGTCGAAATTACGGCGCGTATCCGTCACCAACAGAAACGGTGATGGGCGAGAAAAAAACTTCCGCACGCGATCCGCACATCAACCGACACACGCATCAGTCACGCTCGTCCACTTGTAAGAGCCCCGTGTAAACAACCAATCAAGTCCAGCGGGAAGCCATGTCTTCACACGCCTCTGAACAGACAGCACGCGTGTAACTCGTTCCCGCGTACATGCTACCTATCAAAAAAAGAAAAAAAAAAGAGCAAAGACATGGATTTGGGACCAGAAGCTCCTCCGCCACCTGCATTTTCGTGAATGGCCGCATCGACCGCGTTATGTAATCGCGCCATCCCTCTGCTCCTGCTTCCTCTGTAACTCTCAAAATTTGCATCCGTGATATCAGCACCCGAGTGGTAAGTCACGTAGTACGTCAGGTCGCCCCTTATGCGGGACTGCGCTACGAAACGAAACGAGCGCTGCGTAGACTGGAAGCTGACGTCGTTCCTGGTGACGTCACCCGCAGAAATTAATCAAAACACCAGAGAAAAGTGGCCAAGTTTAACTGATGATTTTGAATAAACTGCCTGCCGGCGGACGAAAGAAAAATATAGGCAGATGCAAACACCACCTTTTTTTTTTTTTTTTCTTTTTTCCTATTCCCGCGTCCCTGCAGGGGTTGACAGATTCAGCGGGAATCCGTGTTGCTTAGCGCGCTCGGGGGTCAGTGAATGTTTCCAGGTAACACAGCAGAGTCGAGCTTTTTTTTTTTGTCTTTTATTTCCCGACGGTGCATCCTTTCGATGGATGGACACAGAAGGCGTGCGTTTTTTGTCAGTTCGGCAACGGAATTTTGTGATACGTCGTGGAGCCACGGGGTCAGTGAAAAGGTGAAAAAAAAAATAATAACAAAAAACAAAAACAAAACGGCAAGCAAGCTCGGCACCAGTCTGTGTAAATTTTGTCCTCTCTCACATTATTCTTGGCGTTTCGCTCAATCCCCGCGGGGCGAGAGGCGACAGCAACGGCGGACTTTCACTTTCAGTGACTCGTGTCTGAAAGAAGCGGGAATCAGCGGTGGTCTTTTCTTTCTCGACTGAGGAAAACCGCGGGAACCCATCCTTCTCCTCCGACTGCGACGTCGAGTGTGCATAAGAGAAGCGGCCAGTAATCCCCGAGGCGAGAGGCAGCCCCGTGCTGTCCTGATGCCGCCTATTACGCTACGATTATTCCTGTCATCTTGTCCGCCGCTCTCTGCCCTTCCTTCCTCTCGGAGAGAGAGCGGAGAAATGTCGGAGAGAGAGAGAGAGCCGTCTCTCCGTCCGCTTTCTTTCCTTTTCGTCTCATTTGGTTGTTTCTTTATTGCCTCCTCTGCGCCTTCACCCCCGTCGTTTGTGTCCGCTGCCACTCGGTTGCTTTTCCTCGGAAGCGTCTTCTTTCTGCTATCTCGGCTAATGTCTTCGCTGGAAGGAGATGCAGCAACAGTACGCCGCCGCAAGGAAAGGCTTCTGTCCCGAGAGAGGGCAAAGATGAGCAGTAGCCACAAGCGACAACGTGAACAGTAGCAGCGGCAATGATGAGTACATATGGACTGCAGCGCTACGCTCAGAGGGGGAAAATATATAAGTGGGCGTGGCTGGAGCTGATGGCTATCCGCTTCACACACCTTTCGTTTGACCAAACAATAACGCAGCTTTCGTCAACGGAATGTTTGGGCGGCCTTCAATTTTCGTGTACTGTTCCGGGGCGCCTCACTTGTGTGGAGTCCAGATTGCCGCCTTGTCGGCACTTATACGCAGAGTATACGCAGAGGGCAGTATGCGTGTGGAGGTTCGGAACTCTCCAAGTGGGCTTAACAGGTTTGTTCATTTTAAAGTATTTATTATTAATCTTTAAACTTCAGGTACCCGAAGGGTCTCAGGCGGCATCACATGATAGGAAGGTATACATGAAAAAAAAGGTACATGTTCGCAATGAAATAAAAAAAAAAAGGGCTAAAATAGAAGCAAACTGACAGTGAATCAAGACGCGAATGAATAAGAAGACAAATCGCTGTGAACAGCCCCAGGAGTCGAGACAAGCCTACATGCACCGATATAAGCAAATACAGGGGAAATCTGGAAAGGATAAGATTGGCACGGTAGATAGTCACGAAATGCGTCGTAAGTGTAGTCTTTCAAAAGAACGAGAAGGCGATACTCACTGACAGCAGCGAATGTCAGCTCGATGTCGCAAAACCCGAGTGACGTGTACAGTTTCAGGCTGTGAAAGATTGCTGAAATAATGACTTGTCTCGACGTGGACGTTCAGATCTAAGTGTTTCAGATACTGGCCGCGCGGGAACCAGACGCAATTCACGAGAATCAAGACCAGTGCACGACTTTATCGATTATATATACGCAGATTGGTGTTAAATAAAACAGCAAATATATTTTAGTTGGTGTTTGTTTTAGGAACGAACGCTATGTTCTCCAGAATCGGTGGTCATATACCGATAGAATGTCTCTTATTTGATGTTCTTTTTTTTTTTCTCAAGCGATATAAAGGAGAGCACTCCGCTGAATAAAAACGTGACTTGACATCTTCTCATCGGCGCTGTCATTCAGCAACACTGAATCCCTTGCCGAGCAGAGTTAATCGCTGGACTCAGAACACGGGGTTCTTCTCCCTAATGTTAACGCTGGATCGGATAAAGTTCGCCGAACAGAGAGTATAAACAAGACGAGCGATTTGCATTTTTCTGTCCCTGGTCCAAATTTGTCCAAGGTGGCGCTATGTCCGACTCGGCATAACCTGCGATTCAGCCCCAGTCGTCGGTATTTTCCCTCATCCTCTACCAGTCGTCTCAAGCACAAATCTTCACCTTGGCTTCATTCGGATCTTCCTCATTGCTGAATGATCGGCGACCTAGCGAACACGAGGCGCTTACACACAAAGAAGCGGCGTCTGCCTATGCGTCTAAGCGGATAGATTTTCCCATAAAAAAAGCGAGAGAAAGCATAGGCTCTTTTTGCGTGGTTCACCTGCCGCATCTTCCCTACAACCACAGCAAAGAACGATATATGGAGCTTGGTCTCTCATCGTCATAGAAGCATGAGTTGAGCGGCTGTTCTACTATTAGATGAACCAGTGATCATTGTGACCTTCAACTGGAGTAGATGCATGGTAACGTACAGCCTTTATCAAAAGTTTACAGCCCAGGGGGTCTACTTCTGACCAATACTATGTGGCTCGTAATGCATTCCCAGGTTTCCATACTTGCGTAAAGCAAGAAGATTTTTCATCCTACCCTCTCCAATGGCTAGGACTTCCACGATTATTAGAGAAGTCATATTATACGGCTTAAAAGCAAACCCTCTGGACTGTAAACTTTTGATAAAGGCTGTACCTCTAGAGACAGCCATAACGCACGCAGGCCATTTAAAAGCTCGTGCAAGGAAAAAAGGGAAACTTATACGGCTTGTCCACTCCATGAAGAAGACAATCCACTGTGATGGGCGATATCGTTAGTCTGTCCATCCCAAACGAAAGAGGAGCGCCTTCCTGTGGCGCATTTACTGACATTTTTTTTTCGACCGTTGGCGCTGGTATAAGAGAGCACCTGAATGCGTTATGTTATCAGATTCTTTCATTAGCCTTTGGAAGAAGCGACAGTAGCGTATAGTCTCCGTATCTATACTTAATCGGAACCAATGTTCACTATGACAACGGTAGAGAAACTCTTCGTGCATTTCCTGTTCTGGACAAATCCCTCACTACCGCACAACAAAGCGTGTTTTGTTGCAAAAGCAATACTACGGCAGGTTTCGGCCCATCGCGTAGTCCGTGGCCGCAGTCACGAATGACCTTGAACAGCCGCGAAGAAGATGAAGAAGAAGAATGCTCGGTCACCGGCAGCTAATGATTTCGCTCCCCATTTGGTTCAGCAGGGTTAAACCCTTCTCATTTTTTTCCCAACATAATCTGCACAAACTTGCCCAATTATCAGCTTGCGGACTACACATTCTTTGACGTATACAACTAAATACACTTCTTACCCTTGCCGGATATTTCCTTTACCATATCAAGCACTCTCCTGCATACCCGAACTGAACCCTGGGCTAAATTAGAACACTGCATTTTCTCCCGCCCCCTTGGAATTCAGTCCTCTAATTTTCCACGCCTTTCTACCACAACGTGGCTGGCTCATCTGGCTAGCCTCGGACCATTTGATGGATCAATTGAGCTTGGCGATCCTAGCTGGCTCAGAACATCCTTGACTTTTAATAGCGCATCATATTAAAGTTTTCTTTTCCGCCTCCTCTTCCTCAGAACCGAGCGAAATGAGACTGCCATCCTAATCTGCAGAGTGAAAGCGGTGTAGATTGCGTTCAGTATGTGACGGACACCTAACCTTTTTATGTGTCTTAACGAGTCTTAAGATAGTGAGAGACCGGAAAGCGTGGCGTGACATGATCCATAGGGTCACGAAGAGTCGGACACGACTGAACGCCTGAACTGAACTGAACGTTCTCATCGCGTCTAAGCACTGTGCGAGCCTGGCGCCGAAACCTTTTCTCCCGTATGTGGCCAGCCATATCCAAAACAGTGATGGAACGTGTAATCTTTGCCAAAATTAGGCAAGTTAAATGGTTTCTTCCTAAAACCTAAATAGGGGAAATCCTGGGCTTGGAACGTCATACGGAAGAAACTTGTTTTCTTTTATAGAAAGACACGCGGGCGAGCCAAAACAAGGTACATTGCATAACTAAAACGCAATTTCGCCGGTCTTCTTATTTTTCACGTAGACTATGTGTTATCTGGCAGTGCGGTTGAGTCGCGCCGGTTGTTACGTCGATAAATCCGTTTCGTAAGTCGGTTCCCAATACTTGCGAAGAATCCTTAGTACGCAGCTATCACGTCAGCTTACGTCCGTTAATTTTTACTCAAATGTATTAAATATTTAAGAATTCAACGAGCTTCAAGCAGCGGGAGGAGTAGTATAGAAGCCGTCACAAATCTTGTTTCATGTTCATCGGCTAGAAACGACATTGAAAAGACGTCTTTCTTTTGCGTTATGAACTTATGCGACTTCCACACGGGCCGTTGATGACTACTGAGTGAAGGCTTGTCATGATTTTGACCCCTACCGGTGATGAGACACGCTGGCGATTTCCTCCTATAGCGATGTCTGCTGTACGCGGGTTCAAGGAAACCAGAAGCAGCCTGAAACGGACTTGAGATGAATCTTCGTCGTCATCATCATGCTGCGTTTTGAAAGCACTTTGTCGCCAGGCTCCGGGAGCAGACAGGCCCGTTTTTAACCGCTGAGAGAAGGTTTTTCGGCATGACTCAATGCTGTGCAGCCCCCTCCGCTCTCTTCGTTATTTCCCTCTCGTGCCCGGATGCGTAGGGCGAAGGGCTTGTGAGGTGTATGAGAAAAAAAGAAATCGAAGAAAACCCCTCGATCTGGCCCCCGGAATTGCCGTGGCACGCGTCGGTTGAAGCAGCGTACGGGTGTCTCCAGCCCCGTCTCGATTACGGGTCCGGCCGTCGTGCGCTACGAGATCCGCCTCGCGTAGCATGTCTCGGCGGGAACAGGCGGCCGGTCTGTCACGGCCTGTCCCAGGAAGCAGCGTTGCCCAATGCCATGTGCCACTCAGTCGATACAGGCAGAGACGCAAGCACATGATGGGCGGGAGACGGCACGATCGACGTCTACGTGTACAAGCCCGTATAAACGGCACAGCCGTCTTTGCGCATTTTTCTACGTGTACGGACCTAAACGGTCTCGCCTCCGCTATAGCGGCAACCGCGTCTTGGACTCCACGTCAGCGGACGATTTCCGTTCGTTTTCACGGGATCGAGTATTGCTCGCCGACACGTACAATAACAGACGTTTTTGCCGGGAATCGCTTTTCAGAAACGAGCTACTTGTATCATATATATGCCGCTAGGCGGGATAGCCGCCTTGTACATTGTCTTGAACAAGTGTACCGGTTCCGTGAATCACCCTTTGCCTGCTTTTATGCCATCACTAGAAGGAATAGGCATGGGCAGGACATGTAGTGCGAAGAGAGGATGACCGATAGTCGCTCAGGGTGACAAATTGGATTTCAATGGAAGGAAAGGATAGCAGGAGGCTGCAGAAAATTAGGCCGGATAATGAGGTTAGGAACTTTGCAGGGGCTAAGTGGATGCAGCAAGCACAGGACCGGATTAATTGATAGAATATGAGAGATGCCTTGCAGTGGCATAGTCGGCTGTGGTGGTGATGATGATGATGATGATACTGTTTCCGCAGAGAATGCCAGGAAAATGATAAGGGGTCAAATGCCATGTCAACGTAGCCGTGGTGGCTCATTAGGGTACTAGACTACAAAGCCCAAGGAGGCGGGTTCTATCCCGACCGCAGTGGACTGTTGTCGGGTCGAATTTAATCTGCAGCCCTCCACCATGGCGCCTCACATAGCCTATTTGGGAAGCTAAACCCATAAATCATAACTGCTTGCCGCAGTTTATAATTTCAGGAACTTGAGTGGAGCAGCTGACCAGCCATGTGCTTTCCGAGGTCAAACAAATGCAGATCGAATAAATATGAAACACAAAAGAAATGCTTGAGGGCTGAGCGGTTCAATTACGCCAAGGAAGGTTTAACTGCTTAACATGTGTTGATAACACGGATACCAGAGGAAGATTGCAAGGCACGTCGAAATGACACCGGGGCGCAGGCTTACAGATTTCTCATTTTGGGGAAAGCGAAATAGCGGGAAATATGTGGGAAAAAAATATCCTGCAATATATTCAAAGATTTGGAATTATTTTGTTGCTGTGTCTATTTTCTTCGATTTTCCTTACCGTAAGAAGCAGCTGAAAGTCTGCACCCTGGGTGTCGTTTCCATGTGTTTCCACATGTGTGTCTGCTGTTTGCCGCCATTTATCTTACGTCATGAGGGTCCCTCTACAGGGTCCCGGTACTCCCCTGATGGGGCTGGGACAGGTAGGTCACCGCCGCTTGCGGCGGGGGCTAGCCTGCCACAAAAATTTTATCTGTAATAGGCCGTCATTGCACCCGTCACCGTTTCGGTGGTGGACGACGGCTGTTGTTGCGGCGCGCGTCTTTCTCTTCCTCTTCCTTTTCTTTCTTCTCTATTTTCTCTTGTGTCTGCATGAGGCAGCGGAGGTGGCTCAGCTAAGAAGCCAGTAGCAGGCCCGTGTATTTTCTTTTCCTTCTTCCTACAGCCATGACAACAACAACAACAACAACATTTATCTTACAAAGGGAAATCCATGTAGCTATATGCAGGTTTACAAAATGACAAGATGTCAGGTAACACGAGTGATCGAGAGCTGTCAGTGAACAGCCGGTATTTGTGCGAGAGAAAAGTGCACGACTGCCAACATCCACACGAACTAAACACACAACCGCAAGTGTGCCGCGAAAGGGTGTTAAAAATGTGTCCCATGTCTAAAACCTCCAAGCAAACAAGCAGCAATGCCCTAAAACAAAAGTCTAGTGCTGAGACAATGCGCTTTCCGAGATCGAGAATAGGGTATCACATCTAGAACACGCTTCATCAACACTGCGAAAGGTTGTTCCGGCATTTCGCTTGCACATCGTGGGCGCTGTTTTGCTTGCTTGATTGAGTTGAGGCGTTTGAAAATCTCATATCCACAGCGTAGCGTCAGATACACTGCTTTATCCTTGCATATACTAAATTACATCTGTTGGATGCACGGTACTGTATGCGACCTTTGACCCCCTTGTGTCAGAAGCTGGCCCAGCTGTCAATGGCTGCTCGCGGCTTTTCGACTCTCTTGCCCATTGCAAAGTTGTCCCGGAAGTAGAATGATGTATTCATCCCCACATCTTTGAACACAACGCCTCCCGATCGCCTAGCCTCTATAACATAACACCCGTAATCGGCACTCGCCTTCAATGACACTACTGCGCGTAGTAACAATTGGAACGTTGTCTGTCGATCAGGCGCGTTTCGTTGATCTTGTCGGAGATATAATCTTCGTAACCGGGTTTCCAAGGCACATCTTTCCGAGTAAGTTTAGAACCTCGCATATAGCGCTTCCGTGAAAATAGTATTGAAATAACGCCGCGGTTACACGTATAGTTACTGCGGCCCAGAAAAACGTGACAGGAAGACGAGCGAATCAGTTCAGCGACTGTCCACATCTGCGGAAGAACATTCGTTCGTCGCGTAGTTCCGAAGCGGAAGGCAGCGGCGAAAGCGGCGCGCGTGAAGGGGCTTGTTTGTGCTCGATGCGTGCGGACGTTCGAAGCGCGGCAGCTGTCGATGGCTCACGCTTGATCGAGCATCTGCCGTGATTGGTTTCGGCGCGGGTCACGCATGTGGCCACTGTCGGCTAAGGCGTAATGGATGGCGCCGCGAACTACGAGTGAGTCCGTGAACTGGGATTCTCCTACTGCTCCGAGAAGTTCGCAATTCTTGAATAAATTCGGAAAGGCCTTCACTCGCGCTCCTGTTTGAAGATCACGTGATGCTCGAAACTTCGACGTAGTCGCGAGCAGAACATGTTTTTAAATGCGAAAGCATTACTAGGTTATGTCGGCAAGGTCGCGTGTACAGAACGTGTGTACAGAGAATGGGTACAAAACGTGTTCGCAGCCGTTGTGCCGTTCTTAGAAGAGTTAGGATCAAATGAATGTTTGTGATTAATAGGTGATATGAGGATTCTGCAGGAAAAAAATAATGCCAATATGATAATTAATCAATATCAATTAATTATTTTGGTAAGACGTCGAAGTAGCTATACGACTAATGTCGACGTCCAAGGGACGTGACTTCGCGCCAACCGGAAGTGGATGTGTTTCCAACCTAATGAGCCAAATAAATTCAAAATTAGCGATCAGAAGTGTGTAATGAATGTCACAATCTCGTGTCCGCGAGATGTGTCAGCGACATTTCTTAAGTGACAGATACTACACCTTTCGCTTCCTGTAAACCGATTATAGAACGCCGGTGCAGATTTTTTCTCAGGAATTTGAAAGCATATTACAATAACAATGAAAAAAAAAAATGACTGACTTTGCGCATGCGCTGAAATCGACGTAACATTTACAGGCCCTCGGGATATGCATCTATGCAGGAAACTGTTACGATTTCTGTAGAAAGCATAACTATTCGGAGCCCGCTTAAATGCGCAGATGGTCGCTACATCGAAAGAGTTTCCACAGAAGACAATCTGCATGGCACGGATGCTCCGAAAATCAGATAAGTGCTAAATGTATAGCTGCAAGCGCTTCTCATTGGCGTGAAAGTTTCGGGCGCTGTACCCTAACGATCAAGACTGCCGAATACACCTCACACTGTGAGTCTGTTCCAAGGAGACAAAGAATTGATGCTTTGGTAATTTAACACTTTTTTTTTATCATAGCAAACTCCTTTATGATCAGTAGCAGTAAACATGCAACGCTAATAAAAACGAAATAAGTGATGGTCTAAAATGTACGCTGCTCTATAGCTATACCACTGTATAGTCTAAACAATAAATCCAAAGTCCGACCTCATTTAAATTAACCAATTATTCGGCATGATCTAACCTTCCTTTCATATGTTTACCGATAAATTAAAAAATTTCAAGAGCACCACAGAATCTGCAGTGGAGAAATGCGAAAGCCTGAGCGGTGCTGCTGCTCACGGTACATCGCGCGCCCCTTGTCGAACACAACCAGCCTTCCGTTGAACTCATCAAGAGAGAGAACTTTTATTCGTCCAACAGTGTGACTATTCGAAGTTCACCGGCGTTCTATAATTGGTTCACAGGAAGAGAAAGACGCAGTATCTGTCACACTTGTTTCTGTGGACACCTGAAGTCTTTATAGAGTACTATCGAGTCCACACACCGGCGACCTAATTTTCTCGTAAAGGGGCTAGTAAAACCATCGCTTTAAAAAGAAGGGTCGCATCGATAGGTGACATGGACACGCTGTCCGCACGTAATTGCCAGATATCGCAAAGAGAGAAACCGATCAGGAAACGTCCTCTGTAAAATAGGTTGAAGTAGAGCAAAAGGGTGGCGAAGCGGCGGTTCAACACAGACTCACCTGTGCCACTACAGGGCGCACGGACCTGACCCGGCGCAAGAGAGTGAGGAGGAGAAGGGGTGCCTGGAAGGTCGCCACGGTGAAAGGAGTGATGTGGAAGAGATGCTCTAACGGCCTTGGCTTCGCCCTCTCCTTTCCGCGCTCACGAGGAAGGAACGCGCGCGTCCGCTCTCTGCACGAAAGCAGCCTTCCCTCTCCTCTCAACTGTCGCCGCCATGTCGGTGCCGCACGCACCCGATCGAGGCGCGCTCAGCGTTCGCGTAGGCAAGGCCGGGCCTTTTTGTGCTGGCTTACCGCGGTCGTTTTCGGCGCGCCTATCAAAGTAGCGGGAAGGTATTTTATTGCACCGCAATCGCAGTCTTCAGTGCTGGGAGGATTCGTGCCGTCGTGTGTCATTGGATCAGATGCGCGTACAAATGAGTAACCAACGGAAAAGGGAAGAATGATGCATCAAGGTGGTGCATTTATAATTGTTTTGCATCATGATTTCTCTTTGTTGCTCTTTGCCCAGGGGACCATGACTCTGTCTAAGTAGGAAGAGTGCACAAAAGAAGAAGAATGCTCGAAACAATGAGGCCCGGTTCACCGCCTTGTGGTTAAAACGTCGTTTAGTCAACAAGGCTTACTTCCGTATACGGAGGCCAAAACACCTTGGCGAACTTTTTGGCAACCACCTATGGTTAACGATTCCCTTTCCCTTCACATGAATTTACTTTCTGACCAAACGAGATGTCTAATCTTAGACTCACTTGCAATGCAGATGGTAGAAAATTCAAAGCAAACAAAATCTACCCGTGAGAAGTGCAGGAGTTGGTTTAGCGCACATTTTAGCAACCCCCTCTAGTTGGCGATTTCTTTTTCATTCTTCACATGAATGTACTGCCCGACCAAACAAGGAGCCATCAAACCCTAGACCTCACTTGCAATATACGAATGGTAGAAAAGCCAAACCTAATGCAAGTTAACCCGTGCGAAGTAAAGGTGCTGGTGAAGGTGTGTGGTGATGTCGTGTAAATACCGATATTGCAGACAAACACTAGGAGGAGTTGTGTCCTGCTGGATTGTTAAGAATCGAAAATTATAAGCATAAACGAGATTTCGAACTGTCTTGATTCCTACTCGGAATATCGCATTAATTATGAATAGGGTCCAAATGGCTCCTGCGCCCTCGGCTGTTCCATTGTCCTGCTACATTGTGGGCATCTTGTTTTTTATTTATTTTATTTATTTAGAACATACTGCAGGCCTACAGTAGGCCCAAGCAGGAGGGGCGAATGCATAATATATGCAAAAAGAACAGGATTAGCAAAATTGAAAAATGTTAAATACAAGTTGTAACACAAAATACAACAATAAATACAAGGCTCAGATGCAAAATACAAAAAAGTAAACGTAGAAATAAATGGCTCTCAAATTAAATGCTGTGAAGAAAACATTGAGTCAAAAGAATCAGCTCTGGTTAAAAAATCTGGCGGACACCTATTCCACTCCTCAATGGTGCGTGGAAAAAATTAGTATTTAAAGGCGTTAATCCTAGCACTGTAAGGGGTTAATGATTGTGCATGATGATTTCGTGTTTGGCGCGTAATGTTAGGTTTAAGGAAGGGGTCTGCATTCATAGACAGTTTTTGGTTTTTTAGTAAGAAAAGTAGTTTCAGTCTTTGAATTTTCCGGCGCAGCTGTAATGTTTCAATACCGTGAGTTCTCATGAGGGTCGTTGGTGAGTCAATTACACGATACTTTGAAAAAATAAAACGGACGGCTTTGCGTTGAATCATTTCAAGGGCCTCGATGTTACGTTTAGTGTGTAGGGATATCAGACGGTGCACGCATATTCTAGTGATGGCCTTATTATTGAATACGTGAAAGCAAGTTTGAAAAGCAAATATTTGAAGATGATGGTGATGATGACGGTGGTGGTGGGGATGATTAGTAAAAGAGCCTTATCACGCGCTTTTCGCACAAGTGTTGGATGTCTCTCTGGTACTGGGCGCCACAGACTTATAGCTCACAAAGTGGAAAAATTTTTATAGGCGCCTGATTGAGCCTGATAGCGCGCAAAAATGGCCACGGGACCGTACGGGGATCTTTACCGCAAGTAAGGCGACGTTAGGCATTCCAGGACAAGACAAAAACGAACAGCGTTAGGAGTCATTGGGTGTACAAATTCAGGCAGACGTATATTTTATTTCCATTTGGCGAAGACGTTGTTAAGAAAAGCCCCGAGAGCACCTACAGGGCCCGATTTAGACATCGCACAGTAATTTATGCCGTTGCATCCACTGCATAAAACTTCACAAACGTCGGTTGCTCGGAGTGACTCCGTACAAATATTGTGCGCGAAAATGGCATAGCCACTGTTATTTCTATGTAAGAAGAGAATGTAGTAGAGAGTCGGAAGACAGAAGCTAATGTCATTGAGCGTAAACTGTCAAAACTGATCGAAACTTGTACGGACGGCGGCAGATCAACCGAGAGGGCAACAAAAACTCAACAAATACTGATTTCTAGCGAACGCATATAGCGGGCGTTAAACCTGTCTCAGTACTGCTTCCACAACGAAGAGTTGCAACCATAGTCCCTCTGGCCACGACATTCCATGGGCTTCGCGCAGGAGTTGAGGGACGTGGCGGCAAGCAAGTCTCGAAGGACCGACGACAGCACGGAAGCGTGCAGATTCCATCGGCGTCATTCATAAGCCCGTAGGGCAGAAATATGGCCGAGGGGGTTCTCGCATCTGTCTCCTGGAGCGGCGTACTACAGACAAACCCCGGCGGAGTTTGCCAAATGTGATGCCACAATGCGTGTGAATGTGTACCCCAAAGTGAAGACGAATGAGCTGATCGAACAGTGAGTTACACAAATGTTCGAGGGGGTGAACGAATAAGTTAATGTGAGTTGGCGAACAAGTGAGTGTACGAAAGAGCAAGGAAAGCAAAAACGTCGGAGGCAGTTGACGTCAGGGCGCCTTAACCAGATACACATACACATGTATCCGCGACAACTAGGCTAACAAATGTTCTCACGGCGGACGCAGGCCTCCTAATGATGACGTCACAGCTGGCATGCCGCAGGCCTTGTGGGTGGAGCTCCGTGTCTCCTCCTAATTCTCGCACGGTGCCCTCGCTTCGCGGAGTCTCGCTCCCCGTCGGCGCCATGTATAATTTGCGGCTTCGCAGGCGTGTGATTACTGCCCTTCTCACCGCTGCCGTGTGCCCTTCTCCCACTTTGTATAGAGGCCAATGTTAGCCGACGAACCGCGAAGTGATGTGCAGGGTTGCACGCGCAGCCGGAAAAACACCAAAATTCGCTGCAGATGCTGCCTCGCAAGAAGAATAGAACCAGAAAAAAAGAAAAAAAAAAGAAGAAGAGTGCTGCGCTCTGTTGCTAATTTCCGCACCAAACTTCAGCAATTTCCATAGAGTTTCCGCCTTTTCAATCAATTTTCTATTCCTTTTTTTTTTCTTTCAGAAGAACGAGTGATGATGGAGTAATTAACTTTTCACCTTCCTCGCCCGTCTGTCGCCTGCGCTTTTGACAAGGTCGGTCTTCCACACTATTTCTCTGTGTGGCGCCGAATAATAGAGGCAAGCTAAAAAAGCTGGCTCAGACAGCCGGGCAACGCCGTTCAAGTGAAGTCATGCGAGAGAAAAAAAAAAAAGAGAAAATAAGGAGAAATGCAATTTTGGGCAAGTGTGTATAAGCAGTTCGTGAAACCACGCTAAAAACATCGATCAAGTCACTTTCACGGCGCATACGTCCTCTTTCATTTGTCGGGTACGACACAGCTGTACGAGGCCAAAATATTTTTTTCCGAGGCGCGCAACTAATGTCGCCAAGAAAGAATTTCGGCTTAAAATAATTATTCAGACTACCCGTAAATCACATAAAGTTGGTAGCTTTCTTCCAGTAGATCCCTATGAGCTCACTTAGACTCACGCTCGCGCGCTGCCAAACACTCAGACGATGTGAGACAGAATAGGATGACACTATACGTTGGCTAGGGGGATATGGCAATATCGCAGTACCAGTTAGGGCCCTGAATGTTGCGTTTTGAGGGCAAAGGGTGTGGCTACATGAGGTTAGCGTACTTCTATGCGCTGCGACCCTATTCCAAAGCTGCCTTATTGCTCTTCATAAACCTGGCGCACCACGGTACACACCATTCCTCCTTTCTTGGGTACCCGGTTCTCCAGAATGCATAGTACGAGCTGTCAACTGTCGGCGTCGTATTCCCTGTGGTCCACAGAATCCCGCGCAGGCATGTCCCTCGGATGTTTCAGAGAAGGTGTCCACATCCGTGCACTTTTCTCATCGAAGTCATTTTTTTTTCCTCTGCTCCTCGGCACGAAAAAAATTACGAGGGACTTTAGCGACTAAAGTAGTGAAAAGCGAAAGCCTGAGTACCGCATTCTGCTACGCAACTGGTACTAATTAGTAGTCAATTAATTATTCAACCATTAAGTAGGTAATTAATTACTCGGCTAATTATTAATCAATGATAATAAATTACTTAATTAGTCATCAAATTAGCGCCTGATCATTGATTGACATTTGGCCATATAAGGCACGCATTCGCGCATACTGTGGTGGTGCTCTGTGATTGGTCGAGACCTCTATGACGTCATCCCGCCTCGGCCAATCAGAGCCGCCGCAAAAGCGGGACACATTTTCTCCACGACAGCATGAGCCACTAAAGGCTTTCGCCTTAATAAGTGATAGCACACACTCGACTGTACTGAGATGGAATGTGGCCGCGAAGGCGGTTGGTCTTTCAGGATCCAGCGCAACCATTATTCAAGGCAGACTATTGCATCACCTCTGGCATTGTACACAAAGGTTTCGATCATGTGCGCACAAATCCAACCTCTGAAGAGCAGTCACTTCAAGCATGCATTCGTTGTGTACAGAAGATGATACCCTATCGGATTTGATCTTGCAGCACCGCACAATGTCGCTGGCGCAATCGGGCGAATTTTATTTCATTCTACTACTTCAACTTTTGACCAGGTGTCTTCGACAAATGATATGGAAAAAATATAAAGAAGGCGAGAAAGGTTATGTATACAATCCGAACACCTAAATAAGTGGCGACAAACGAAACTTCTCCTTTTTATGTTGTATAGTTCGTGCATGCTCCTGAAAGTGTGGCACATTCGAAATGATCAAGCGAATTAGGTTTTATTCCCTTTTCGTTTACACGTAATGAGTTCATTGATATGGAGCTTTTAGTCCTAGAGTTCAGCTATACCACATTTATCTGGCCACAAATTACTTGGCAATAGGCGTGGCAAGACGCTGTTTGACGTATAGCCACCCAGGATTCGAGGTGATGGAATCGTGGCATGTGGGCGGGTTCCTTCAGCCGGCTTTTCAGTCCGCGCAATTGACATTGCTGCGCAATTTGCTGATGGTCCAAAGAAGTAATTTAAGTGGTTTTGCTAATGGTATCGGCGTGTGTTTTTTTTTTTTTTTTGTCTTTACGTAAAATTACACAATGGCTCCGCCGTTTTGTTTGGCTTTGTTTGGCACGTTCAAATGCACTTTACCCTTATAAACACGTTCTTATACAGTGTGTAGAGTGCTTGTATTAGGTTTTGCAGACCGACAAACTCTCTAGCTTAGCCAACATGCATTAGTCGCAAAGCATGGCCTGTAAGCATAAAACGTAAAAGCCAGTCGACGGAAGTTCATGGACGATAACTCCTCTAGCAGGAGGCTAGCTGCGGCTATTTCTTTTTTCTCCCTCACATAACATGGCCCGCCTTTCTGGGAACCTCCAGCTACCTCCTCGTATTCAAAGTGAATCGTTTACTTTTTTATATATATTCGATCTGTTTCCCGAGCCCTGCAGGCGGGCAGCCAATGAAAGACAGACCAACGCCATCGTTGACAGCGGTCCTGCCCTCTGTCTGCAAAAGTGACAATCGTCCTTGCTCGTCTCCCGGAGCTTCGCAAGAATAGAAAAACGCGGCAGGTGTCATGAGACGCCGCCTCTGAGCCCTGCTGAGCGCAGTGGTATACTTTGCCCCTTCTCCTATTTCTATGGCAATCGCAGGCATGTCACGCTGGGGGCACATGCCCTTTCAATTCAGTATTGCTCTCCAGTACCTGCTGACAAAGCCGGTGCAGTGTAAGCAATGTGAATTTCTCTATAGGTGGCAGCACCTGCGGGAAATCCGAACAGGGGATTGGGTACATCACACAGAGATTCCCGAGGGCACTGCCTTTGTGGTCCAGGAACGCAAGACCTCATGGGGAGAAAGCAGTGGGGGTGGCGAGACAGAAGCCGGCTGGCTGACACAAAGCGAGAATGCGTGTCCTAAAAGGAAAGCACTGATTTGCTTAAACTCTTCCATCAATGCACGATGCTCGTCCCTGTCGACGCAGTGCACCAATAGCGCACGCGCAAGAAAGAAAAACAAATAAAAGTAGCAGACCACGGGACTAGACGTCAAAAGCCAGAATTCCCATGCATCTTCAGGGGCTGACGTGAATCGGGACGCTGCTTTTTGCGCGCACGCCGGCTTGAAACCGCCCCTACGCCCTATTTTTAGGTTAGTAAGCCACGCGGTGCTAGTAAAGGACGCGTTGGAAATTTCAAAGCATACCGAAAATCGATGACCCGATCTGTCATAACTCTGACTGAGACAGCGCTATTTCATGCGTAGTTATTTTGAAAATTCATGGGCGTTAAGCGGCTGATGAACTTCCAAGAAGCTTTTCCTCACAGCAGTGGATACAGGGCAGCGCACTTGCACATACTTATAAACAGAGTGATGGGGTTGCACTGAGCCGCACTCTTGCAGATCCTGAGCGTAGCAGCCACTTCACAAATCCTCCAAAACAGGGATGCTGAGAAAGGAAAAAAAGAAAAGACACCGAGCAAGTGTAGTGTTGCGACACTGTACAAGTCGTTCGAAATGGCGTCGAATTTGATGTTTCTTACAACGAGTTCGTAGCAAGTTGTCGCGGACTTCGATCTTCACCAACTGCAGTATACTCAAAGCAACCTGGGGATACCCGACCTTACAGGCTCACGTAATAGTGCGCGTTCCACTGGAATGAAGCGAGAGAAAAAAAAGAAATCACTGCTTAGAGTGACTTTGTTTCGTTCAAGCCGGATGGGGCAAATTTTGTAACAAGACACGCTAGGAAGGGGTAGTTTTTCGTGTTGCGCATGTATACATGCAGTTGCCGGAGTGCATGCTATACGCATGAAACGGTTATGTGGAAAACGTTGCGTGCAGTATATGTCGCGTCTTGCGGTGCCTATAGTTGAGCACCCGCAGAACGTAGCATATAGGCACAGGCAGCGTTCATGCAGTTTTAGAACAAAACATATATGCTGACTGAATTGTGGCATAAGAAAATTTTTCTGCGCATTAATTCATTAGCTTTAGTGTTGCAATAGTATGAATTGACGATCTCTGTGGCAATAGATAGCACACGGTGTTCCAGGTAACACTCGATCATTGTAAACAAAGCCTCCTTCCGAATACCAAAACAGTAATTCTATCCTTTTTTTTTTTTCTACTGACAACATGGGAGTATTTCTCGCTGACATCGTGTCAATCAAGATAACATCACGATTGCTGCTGTTATAATACCCGAGAAAATAAATTGATTTCGCTGACTGTGGCTGCTTATTCAAATTCCGCTAATTCAGGCCTTAACAATTTGCAAAACATATGCACGTGGCACGACCACGTCATTCGGGTGTCTTCGTGCACAGCGATGTCCCGGGCACCGTGTTGAATTAACCTTGAAGTAGCCGAGCGAGAAGACAGGAAAAGAAGCGGGTTTCGGCAGCCGTCGTGACTCCGTCGTTTAAAACTTGGTTAGGGGATCGTCAGTGCTGCCATTGCGTACCGCACTGCAGCTAGTGCACATATAGGAGCCGCACGACAGGAGTCACCTGAGTCTCCACTTGGAGGCGCTCCTGATGAGGCGCTCAGTGGGGTTCCGGCTCTCTCCTTGACCGACGGTGACAGGGAACTGAGCTCTCCACGGGGTTCCTGCCCCCGTCGCCAGAGGGTGCTCCCCCGCGGACTGACGAGAGCTAGATACCCCACTTTCTTTGCCCCCTTCTTATAAAGCGAACACGCCCGCTGAGTTTGTGATTCAGTGGGGCTTTCGGTCGAGAGGGTTGTGTGCGTCTCCGCGAAGTATCAATGCGGAGACCAGCCCGGTCACGTGCGGCCATGTTGTCAAAGGCGAGCGCCGATGGGAAAGGGGCGGCGATACACAGGCACCCTGTGCCGAGACGACGGACCAAACACTGGCATGACAACTAGCGGGAATCCCATACTCGCAGTGACGACTGCGCCTAGACTACGGTTGGATCAGAAGACGTATGGCGTGTGATAGCCAGAACAAAACCCAGATGGATACGGTTCAGAGGTTTCGACTACTAAAGTGCGATTTGACGACTACAGCCCTTTGCAGTGAAGAAGGAAATTCAATGTTAACCAAGACTATAGCAGATAAACTAGGCTTTCGCCTGTCTTTTCAGTGCTGCCTCTATGTGCCACTCAGTAATAGTCTACTTCCTCAGCCACAGCATAACAACTGCAAAATGGATACGAAAAGAAAGACTGTGGGTGGGTAGTGGGCGTCGTGGTTCCCCTATTATGAGACCGATTGCTTTTGAGAATGCATTTCGGCAATGATGCTGCACACTACTCGCTGTACCCTGGTTACTTGAGTCGAGATTCATAATTGCAAATGCATATGTAGGGGGCACGACTGTTCTGCGATTCATCGATGTGGCTTCTAAAGTTGCGACTGCTCAATGGTATAAAGCTAGAACAGAACATATATCGTCCTTGTCAACGACATTAGTCGTACATTGAACTTCTTATTCTTCATACAACTACTGAAGGAAAACAATTTTTACCAGGTGGTTTGGGTGAATCAATAGATCTGCTCCAAAGTAATGTGAATTCAAAATAGTGTTTGAATTGATCAGATTTTCTTCATGGGGTGCTATCGCAGGACAACCGATATAGCAAAAGGAAGCTTTCACGGCATGTTTTCCCAAGTGCCAATACTTATCGACAGTTCTCCGCGCTGCAACATTGTCATGTTCAGAAGCTTTTGCATGATCCTGATCTTTTGAATTGATTGCGCTAACACCACTTACAAACTTATGAATATCGCTTTCCATTTTTTTTTTCCTTTCTGTTATCGCGATAATTTCGCCCTCTTCTCAACAATTTTAAGTTGTAGCCGTGTAGAACACGAGGCGATTACACGCACCTCACCCCTTCTGGTCTTATTACCGCAAATTTGACCTGCTATGTATAAGTCTGCAAGTATGTAGCAAGTGGAGTCGTTCTTCTTCACACCCAGGGCGCGATTTCCAGGAGTGCCGATCGAGTATCGATTAGCATCGCCTCACGGTTCAGCCAATTAACCTCACCCCCGTTGCCTCTCAGAGGTTACTAATTGCCGTCTCTGCCAAGAACTACCCCAAGTGCATGCCCACGGGTCATCGGACCATCGCATTATGCTGCAAGCACTCGCGAAACCCGCCGCCAACCGTCTCGACGAAAAATGGCGCTGATTCATTCCTCTGCATATGTCCCGTGATTCCTGTATCGACGCAGCGGGCCTTTCGAAAGAACTGCACATTCTACCGGTTGTCTTAAATTAGTGCTGGGGCGAACACCATAACAGGAAGCCCGGCGGAGTTGCGTCCTCACATGTCTTGCGGAGTGTGTGTCCAAAGGCCACGGAGAAAGTTGTCCGTGTCTCGCCCCGGGCAGCGACGGCAGGAGGAGTGCGTCTTCCAAGATAGTGCACTGGGTCGACGACCCGTTCGGCGTCTTTCCTTTCTCACGTAGTACCGAAGGCACGCGTTGTTGACATAATCGACGAGTAACCGGCGCTCCCGACATTCGGGTCACGTTCGCCGTCCTCTCCTTCCACTCCACTCTCCTTCCTCGCGTCTGCCGGTGGCCGGTCCACTTTCGCCGCCCAACAAGTCTGCCTCCGCCGGCTCTCCTCCGCCCTTGTTCTGGTCGCTGCTTTCTGCGCGCCGTTGTGTATTCGCTTCGCTCGGGGAAGCCAAGTGGCTAGAAACAGTGCACATTTTACGGTTACGCTATTAAGCTACAGAAGCAACGGTATCAGACGGTTAAAACTGGTGCAGCTTAGGAGGAGTGGACGTGTGGGGGAAACGCCACATACGGAAAGACATGCTTCTGTGTGCGGGGCCAGAAAAGAACAATTAAAGCGCGATATTGACCTTCTGCACATTTCACGGTTACGCTGTTAAGTTGCAGAAGCAAAACATACCTGATTAGGTTAAGGCTGTTGCAGCTTAGGAGGAATGGAGGTGTGTGGGAAATAACGCCACATAACGAAAGGCATACTGTTCTGCGAGGGGTAGAAAAGAACAATTATAGTACGATATTGAGATATTCATTTTCGGTAAGTTCCGCGGCAGTGAAGGCGTCGGATTGATGGAAACAGGACGCAAGAATTTGCTCCTAAGTGCGGAACAAAGTATGAAATGAAGCAAAGCACGGCAACTAAGATACATCGGCGGAACAGCGCTTCTCCTATCGTTGTCGCCCGAAGTGTTTCGTCATTGGTCAAATATTTAGGGGAATCCCCCAAGGTGGAGTAGATTTCTGATAAGGGAGTAATTACTCATTGGCATTCGCCCAAGCGCAGCCATACAGCTACCAAAGGAAAGCTTTCTACCAGTCCGTTCGAACAACGAAGTTGTTTGATGTCAATGGGACAAAAAAAAAAGAAAAAAAAATAGCCGTGGTTGAACGCATGCAGTTTTTAAAGAGCTTTAGCACCACCGAAATATATTGGCAATTAATTAATTAATTAATGCAAAATACCTGACAGGCCCATATTAGGAGCATAGAGTAAGGGGGTGACATGCATGGCAATGCATTGCCGAGAATTATATACAAGTCGTTCGGCTGAAGCCGTCGAAGTCATCGTTGTCGTAACCCGGAATTGAGAAAAACGGTGTCGGCGAAAATGCGCACGTGATTTCGCACCAAAGTTGTGATGCAACCGTAATGTGTGCAGCGTTCTCGGTGATGTCATACAATTTCGCATCCCAGCATCTATTTGCTAGTCAAGTTGAAGACTAGTTTGCGATATGTATTCGAAACGACGACCTGTGTACCTCCCACAAGGGTAGAAATTGGGATTAGCAGGATTTGAAAACGTCGGTCGTAGACTCGTTACTAAAGCCTCCTGGGCAACAGATTAGAGCTCGCTGTGGTGTCGCTGGCTTCGATACTCCAAGCAATTTTCTATCCGTGCTTGCCACGCGGAACCTGCTTGTTGCTATAACCATAGCTGTAAACGCCTCTTAACTGTTTACCATGATGCATAGAAATATGAAATGACAAAAAAAAAAAAAATGCGGCAGGCAGCATCTTTGAGCACCTATTTACGTCACATGTTCACCCCGATTTCTCACGTATATATCAACTGACAATATGGCGTCGATAATCAGGCCTCTCAGCGAGAACAGGCAAGAGAATCATCTCTCCCGGGTTTTGTGAAGCGACCATGAACCTATTCCGCTGCGACGGACATTTGTTTTGTCATGTATACATTTTGCTTATAATATTTTCACAGGTTTTAGCACCATTCAAGTTACGTTATTGCGTTACTACTTCGCCCCCCAGATGGAGAGACAAAAATAATTCAGCAATAACAACAAAGAGTGCGCCGCCGTTACGGACTCTCGAATATACCTGTCATGTAATAGATGCGCTCAGCAACGAGCATTTGTAGCGATTTTTTTTCTCCATAAATAGGAGCGAATAATCAATCAAATGATCGATATTCCCTATACCTCTCTGAGAAGTAGGCTGGGATGAAACCTTACCATTCCTTTCCTCGCTCTGCTGCACACAACTTAAGCTTCTGGACCTGTAATCTCCTTTCTATTTGTGTCTTTCTGTGAATAGCCCACCGGCTCCCTCTCTTCTACCGTTTTTCCTTTTTTTTTTTTTTTTTTTTCGCCTTTCCAGATTCCTCAGCGATAGTGGTAACCTCGAACTTGTCCATCGAAGCAGGCCGGGTGTCGTCAGTTGGGGCTGAAAGCCACTTCCGCCTTCCCCAGAGGACGAACGGTATCTCCGCTTCGGCGGCAGTCCTCCCCGGGAGACGAGTGGTAGATGCCATGGGGCGATAGGAGAGGCTGGACGTTTAGCGGTGTCTCGACGGGACGAGAGGTCAGTCGCCTTTGGTGGACGAGCCACGCGGTGACTCCCTTGACTGCATTTTAACGTACGGAGAGCGGGAAATAATTAGACGCTAACTCGACAGTTTAAATTGAAGCCCTGCCAAGTGTATCTGAAAGGGAAAGCAACATCACTTATTTGTCTACATCGCTCGGCCATTGACCACAATTTTGCGGCTTTGATTCTGGCCGCGATCCGGGCCGAAAATGGCTGAGAAATCGGAGCTTAAATAAAACGGAAAACGGTCGAAAATAAAACGGAAACTCTCCACGGTGACGTACCTTAGGCTTATAATGTTATTTCCGGACATGTAAAAAGGAAGTTATTGATGCTAGGCATCTACCTAACCACAGCCGTGCGGTTACAAAGAAAAGCTTTCGCAGAAACTTCGTAAATTAAAGAAAAATTCATAGTAATCCGGAGTTCTAACCCAGAAACGTCGCCTAGCCCGTTATACTAAGTGGCACGAGCCGAGACTCTTTATTTTTCTTTCCTTTTCTGCCTCAACATAACATATGTCCGGGGCAGTGGCTGTAAGAATCAGCAAAGGTGGAGCTTATTTGTAATAAGAAAGACATTCCATCATTAGAAATCTACTCAGCCTTGGGATATTCCCCTAAACTTCGGACTAACACTGTTTCCGAAAATAAAGCTTGAGTATAGCAATGAACCAATTCTGCAACCTGTACGTGGTTCAAAAGTAAGCGCCCTATTCCGAGTTTTGTGGTCACCTGCCAAATACGGGAAACCCTAACTGGTTGTCACTGTTTCGCAATTCTACACAGTGCAGTCCAGGAAGAGCGAAATGGAGGATGAAAACAAGCACACCATACATGCCCCATAATTACTTCGCCTCTGTCATAACGTCGCGGTATATAGTGCCAGCCATTTATTCCAGCTAAGTCCCAAGTAATGTTATAAATAGATCACGGGGTGAAATTGAGGTGCCGCTCCTTTGACGGGACAGTTGCATGTATATACGGAGTGCGGAGAACATGTGGACCAAATGAATTATAGCGATAAGCGAATCAACGATACAGCCTGGCGCCAAAACGGTGAACACAAGAGCAAGGATCCCATAAATATATACCTTACTCTCATTGTTTACACATGTACATCGTACCGTTGTTTTTTGTTTTGTTTTGTTTTTTATCCGCGAACTCAGGTAACGAACCTAGCAGGCAGCATTAGCACGTAAGCTTTCATTAGAACTGTGAATTAGGAAATACGTCCCGTAAATGTTTGGTTTCGTTTGGTTTGTGGGGTTTAACGTCCCAAAGCAACTCGGGCTATGAGAGACGCCGTAGTGGAGGACTGCGGAAATTTCGACCACCTGGGGTTCTTTAACGTGCACTGACATCGCACAGTACACGGGCGCCTTGCTTTTTGCCTCCACCGAAAAGCTGCCACCGAGGCTGGGATTCGATCCCGCATCCTTGGGTACAGTAGTCGAGCACCACTGCGCCACCCCGGCGGGGTCGTTCCGTAAATGTGTAACCGTTTATGTTTTCATTTGCCAAAATACTGCTTTGTTATTCACGGACCACCCTGTTCGGAAGTTTCGTTTTGCGTCGTTCGTAAACTTCACCTGCGGTTCAAGTCGATGCCACTTGCACGTTGACCCCTTGAACCCTTCCAGCCCTGCCACCATCATTTTCGCGTTGTCGTAGTGGCAGCTCAGCTCGGCGATATTCGAACGGTATACGCTGGACAGGCAAGGTGATGTATGCGAAGGTTTCAAAACACACCACTCGGCGGCTGTTTTAATTACCCTGTCTTTGAGTTCAATGCCAAGAGCTGCAGGTCTCTAGACAAGTGATGCTCTTCGTTTTGTATGTAGTACTCTTTATCAGTGTCCTTCTAGCCGTATTTGATTTATTTCTTCTGCGTCTGTCAAACTGCCTCAACCAGCGTCATGCGGCGGATTACATGGACTAAACAGATAAAAAGATATTAAGGCTGGCGGCCACATTAAGGGCCTTGGGTTATTCCGAAGAGGATAGTCAACATAAATAGGAAAAAACAACCACGGATTACTCTCCAATCACTTCCAACGTGATCAGCCTTGACTCATATGCTGTGTATTCGGGGCAAAAAGACACACTTATGCTCTCACGATTTGCATGTTGTTATTTTTGTTTTTTTTTTCATCTTTATCTGCTAGGCTGATTGATGTAGTACGTGCAGTGTTATGGCACTGTTTATCCGTGCTTTCCGAGTATCCACGTAATGTATACACGAAGGAACTAATCTGTTTTGCCATATTGGTCGCGTGACGGTGATAGAAACAATGACACGTGATCCGACACTGTCCGCTCCGTTGCACACAAGGTATACATACTTGAGCCCTCGTGCTGTTAACGTGTTCACAAATATGCGTTGTGATCCCGCTGATAACGTTCAAGTCCCACGGAGATGCTTAGAGGCGTTGTTTATTGATTTTGGATTCCAGGAAGAAGTAAAATGAAAAGAACAGAAAGTATATGTAGTTATTTAACTACTGCGATAAAGGTATAGATACAGAAGACATGCCGACTATGTATTGCAATACATATATAATTCATTTCGCACCTTAAACGTCATTCTCGCAGTTTTCCAGTCTCTGCTAGACCTCTGCCTCGTCTATGAAGGATAAGCAGCGAGTTGTATGCCTAAAGGACCCCTTCCCGCCTTAAGTTTTTTTTTTATTATTTCAGCGGGCAATTAATATCTGTTCTGGTTAATTTGCCTACCTATACTTTACTGTTTCCGCTTAGCTTTACATATAGGTTTGTGAGAATTGCTAAGTAAAGCTGTTTTTAGATCATAAGCGCCCTGAATGTCAGTGTGCTTACGACGATGGCCACAGTCACTGCTGCTCAACCGCGCACGGGGGATATTCATCAACAATAGAGAGATTTAGCACACCGTGACCCGCGATCCGCTAGCGTGATCCGCCACCGCGCGTTCCACTGCGCATGCCCAGATCACTTTGATACCGATAGATGGCGCCACATACTGGATGTCGGCACATAGACCTGCCACATTGGAACTAATCAGCTTGTGCGCCCCGCCCACGAGCGGTAGAGGGCCACGGTGGCGGATCGCGGATCACGGTATGCTAAATCTCTCTATTAGAGAGATTTAGCACACCGTGATCCGCGATCCGCTACCGTGGACCGCCACCGCGCGTTCCATTGCGCATGCCCAGATCACTTTGATGCCGATAGATGGCGCCACATACTTGATGTCGGCACATTGACCTGGCGCGTCGGAACCAATCAGCTTGAACGCCCCGCCCACGAGCGGTAGAGTGTCACGGTGGCGGATCGCGGATCACGGTATGCTAAATCTCTCTAATGAAAAGCAACAGAACGAACTAGTAAGGTTGAAAGTTGGGCAAGTTGAATCTTGTTCATTGTGAAGGTAGCGCAAGAAAACGAGGACCAATGAGCAGAAGGGCCCAACAGGAGCGCTTTTTCGCAACTAAACTTTTTATTGAAAAACACGGAAAAACACGGTGTTGTGTCTTTCTACTCCTTGGTCCTCGTTTTTTGCGCTACCTTCAAAATGAACAGAACGAAAATGATTAAATACTTATCAAAGAATGCTGAGCAGGAGCAAACTCCTCCAGCTACCTCCGCTTATTCTCTACTAAAATGAAACGCTAAGCGAGGCGAACATTACGCATCGATAAAGAACAAAGACAAAATGCCGAGGAGACGAGCTGGCGGTAGCAAAGACATTACATTCGAAACACTCAAACAGTGACTTATGTGGGACAGAATAAAGAAGCAAAAGGCAGCTTTTGAGAAAGAATGCCAAGGGTATTCCTCTCGGGCAGCGGAGACTTCCGGTATGTGATAGAACCGCCCAAATAATATCCGCTAGAATACATAGTCGCAGACGCAAACAATGGCCACATCTCCCCTTGCAAAATACTGCAGCGCTGCCGGATTAGGCTAGTGTGAAAGAAAGGAACAGTAGGAACAACCACTCTTCACTTTCCCGCACACACGCTGTAAGTAACTAACGGGGCGAAGACCAGAAAGAACAGGGCGGGCGTGCATTGGTGGAAGGGTGCGAACGCATTGCCCTCCGGTAACCTAAAGACTAGTTCGTTGCTTGACCGCTTGCGACGACCACGAGTACACGAGAGACGCTCGCAAATGAAATCGCGGGAGACAGCTTGCGTAAGGGTTCGACGTCGAGGAACGGCTTCTGTACGCCCTTCTGCGACTTCTGCTTGAGGGGAGGTCTTCCATCAACGCTACCGCACGCGCGAGCAGTCGAGAGACGGCACAGCGCAGATTAAAAGGGACGATTGGGTCGGCCACGGGACGAACTGCACTAGCTGCGGAGCTCGCAGTGGTGCCAGCCGGAGAAGAGAAAGGCCTCTGGGGGCGTCACTGTTCTTGGCAGGCGTCGAACGAAGGAAGACGGAATCCGTATGAAGCGTAGCTTTGCACGTTGTCGATTGTCGGGGAAAGGGGAAGGACGGGGCACCTAATGGTGCTTGTGCAACGAGGTCCAGGGTATTTCGTCGGACTGCGCACAGTGGCGGCTTGCATCGGCGTTATTATTATTTTTTCTTTCCATATTCATATTGACGGGGCCACTCGAGCAACACTTCGAAGTTTGGCCTTCTCCAAGAATTGGTATGCAGTGTACTAACACTGTATTTTACCACTTTTCTAGGAAATGACACCGAAACGCTTTGTTGGTTAAAACTTACTCATTCTGCACAGAACATGCTCGATTGCTCATCCAGCATGGGAACGAAAAAAACAAAGAAACAAACACGTGGATCTTGACAGAGTTCTCTTCGAATGTCCTTATAAAGTCCCCATGCACTTCAATCTGACGTCAAACGGATTTTTGGACCACAACGTCCATGCGTGTGACGCTCGTTAAGCATTGGAAGACGCCAATGATCTATACAGCTACAATTTTTATAGACGCATTTCTCGCTCTCGTTATTCACGCATGAAGCTTTGTGTATAGGTAATATGGCTTAATCGCACCACTAATAAAAGGCGCTTCCTCTTTATCTTTTGTTGGCGCGGCAAATGGTGTTCAAGGTCTCAAAGCTGGCATGAACATTGAGAGACGTCGCAGTGGAGGACTCCGAAGTATTTTGACCAGCCAGATTTCTTAGACATGCAACGACATCGCACAGCACTCAGGCGCCTTCTTCGCTGTGTTTCCGTGGAAACGTGCACGCCGCGGCAGGAGTTCAATCCTCTGTCCTAGCCATCAGCAGCCAAAAGCCAGTCAACCGTGGCTGTTGCATGATTCCTTACTAAAACCATCAAATTCACTTCGTTTAATTAGCAAGCGCAAAAAAAAAAAAAATGCGCATGAGCAAATTCAATTAAATGATGGTAAATGTATATGCTAACACGAAGAACTGCAACTGCAATGCTCAAGGTACGAACGTGCAATATCCTTTGGAGAGAGGGGTCGTATAGTTTCGCTGGACAAACACCCACCCAGCAGCGCTACGTTTCCCTCAAACGTCCTTCCCCTCAAGAGCGAACAGTGTAAACACGACAGCCTCTTAACGAGCCTGCGCATAGCAAAGCGTTGACGTCAGCCAATAAGGCTTTCCTTTTTATAGTGAGCGGCTCACATCGACGCCTCGGAGAAGCCGTCAGTCAGCGGCCCGGATGTCCCGAGTCAAAACGGGCTGAGGCCCAAAGCGCGCCGCGCGGCGTTCCGGGATGAAAGATTGGATTGTGTGCCGATTCCGAATGGGCGCGCAGGATGTGAATACAGACAGCCTCTGCGCAGCCAAGGTTGCGCGCACCTACTCCTAGATTCGTAGCAAAAACCGTGCAGTGAATTATAGAAGCCGCATAGCTACCGTCGACAATAGTCAGATATCGCTGTCAGTCACAGGTTTTTTTAAGAGAGTTGAAATTGGTTCGTTACGTTTCTCGTCATACCCGTTACGTACCTTTACGTCATACGGCGTTACGTTACCGTTTGACGTATATTGACAGTGTGCCAGAAGAATAAAGGGCAAAACGAATGGATGCACAAGTCAAGGGCCGGCGGTGCGTACACTATAGTCGCCGGCTCTCCATCTTTGAGGCGCTGACAACTATCTATAAGCTCTAAACAACAACCTCCATCCCCTTGCTTATGCCCTAAAATCCCTATGCTAAGTTGAAGTGGGATGGTGTTAGTTCCCTTCGTTATATTGAGTGATTCGTTATAGACGCGTTCAATTGTTCGGAGGTAGAAATCATAAAGCTGTGCGCAAGTTTGAGCACGTGGTTGCTCCTGGGCCGGAACCCCATGCGCTGGCCTAACGCAGTAGCTAGAGATACAACACGGCTAAAGCGCCAGCCAATTGAGAGCCGCGAACACTTAATGTAAGCGCAGCTGTGCAACTTGAAGTGTGCTGCTCAGTAGAGACGCCGCCGAATGCGTACACATCTTCCTCAGTACTGCACCGTTTTAACGATGCGCAGTAACCGAGCGTGGGACGTTTCTCCGGCAGAGTCGTTTTCTGCCGAGATTCCTCGCGCAAATCAAAACCACGCAGCTCCCGAAGGGAGTTATCAAAATTCCAACCTTCAGGAAACGTTAATTTCCTCTATCTCTCTACACTTTCCGCATTTTCTGTATACCTGCGCGCGCTACACGCCGAGAACGATGAGCGTGAATGGCGCTCGCGAGTCCCGCGCATATAAAAAAGTTCGCCTGCATCGCAGCGGTGACCTCCCGCGCGTCTCGGGAAGAACGCACGTAAAAAGTGGTTTCTTCGCGTGGCGACCTGTTTGCTAACGCCTGCCGCGCGTCTCGTGTTCTTAACGTTGCTAGAGATGCACAGAGAACGCGCATAGTGAAGCAGGCAGCTGAGAGCTTTCTACTCTGTGATTTGTGCAGGCGTAGCGAGAGTGCGTGTGTTTCAGCTTTATTGCATGTGCGTACAGGTTTCTGGGATTGCTTGTTTCGGTTCTTGTTGTTTTTCGGCTTTTCTTTTTGCTTGAATGACAGCATGAGTATCAGTCTTAGTATTAGTAGCAGCAAACTTTAATTGAAAAAGACGGAAGTTGAACTTGTGTCGTCACAAGATAAAATTAGTCACCGAAAGGCTAACTGCACTTATTGCCAGCAGCAACTTTTACCTCAACCTCAACTTGACCAGAAGATTTTTTTTAACCCCTCACAGGTATTTGCATAACCAGGTGTGCTATAAGTTAAAACGCCGGTGACTTTTCTTTGATGATATTAGTGTGGGGGTGAGTAGGTAGTTTTCGTTATATTTTATTGTAAACATAATGAAAAAGGAAGTTAAAAGATGTTTGCTAGCCGCGGCATCTGCTATCAGATCACCAGATACACCTGAACTGGGTCGGCGGAAAGAAAGGAATCGCGAGAAACAGAAAGATGCAATCGAAGAGGTGAGCGATAAGAAGAAGGGAAAGAATAGGTTAAAATAAAATAAAGGTATATACACTATAATAAAATTGCGTGAGTCCGTCTTGCCCGAAGTGGCGATTGGATTGTTATCTGGCTATAGTTCTGCATTCAGGAAACAGAGAATAATATATGGATCAATATGCACGTTATTACCTTTAGCTCCTACTCCTCTCCTTAATTTATTACCCCCCCCCCCCCTTTTCCTTCAAATGCAACTACGACCGTGTGAATAATTAAACGAATAAATTTTTGTGATCGCAACCGGATACATGGGACTACGTTCGGTAGGTGGGACAGCTCATAGAGGGCGCTCGGCGATTCGCTGCATCTAGGTGCCAGGATGTATGGCATAATGACTGCAACTGACAGCTACAAACTAGGCTTCTGTTAGCTAAGCCTTGTGAGAACAAATAAAAGGCAGATTCTTTTGGTCTTCACGTAAACTCTGTGTTCGTGAGGAACTTATTGACTCATAAAACCCCGGTACAATATATTTATTTGATCACCCAATAGGAGGACCTTTGTGGGAATGAGATTGCAACTGCTTTTTATTTATTTTTTGCGCTTCATCGCTCCAGGTGCAAAAAAAAAAAAAAATGAAGCTAACAAGACAAGGAGGCACGAAAGTACTGTTGCCATTTTTTTTCTGTCCAACCTATCGTTGTTCTCACGCCAGGTCTCGCGGCTCTATAATTGTAGCAGGCACAATTAATGGCTCTCCCAGCACTAACATTAAAAAAAAAAAAAAATCTCAAGGACGCCTCTATTTTTCAATGGAATGCCCGTGGGCTTCAGTCCCGAATTGCAGATATTCGAGAATATGTTCATGTTACGAGATAGTATATTGGGCTCGTTCGGCCGTCGCCGTACATGCCGGGAAAATGCGCACGTGGTTTGGTATCAATATTGTGACGCAACCATACTGTGTGCACCGTTATGGATGACGTCATAACATTTCGCTTCCCATTTAGCATGCATCTGCTGGTCAACTTGGAGGCTAATTTTCGAAAGGGACTCTAACCGACATCTTAATAGTAAGTGTAGGTGCCTACCGAGTAGTGAGACGGCTACTGTGCATCTATTTCCCCCAAAACGAAACGAACTAGAGACGTTTAACACTTCGTCAAACTGTACCTTTCTCTCAATGCCAACAATTCGCGGAATGAAAAGGCGATGCTAAAGGCGTTATCGCGTCTACACCTTTAGGCCAAGTTTAAACGTACGTCGTCTTAATATTTTTAGCGTTAACACTTTTTTGTTTACGCTTAATCCCAACTGTACGAGTTAGGGAAAAGACACGCACCATATCCGTGTGTCCATTGTCCTTCCCATTTCCGCAGCCACGCACGCTGTGAAGATCGATGAGCTGGTGGCATGACTCGGTAATATTTCTGACAGATTTCCTCTACAGATTTCATGGAAAATCCTGGAACTGCACACTCGCTCTCACATAGTTTGCGGTGCCTCACGCAACATTGGCTCCACTTAGTTCGGACCTTGACTATTCGAAGTACTATTTCAAGTTAGCTGTAATTTACCTGACGCATCAACTGTCGAAAATATTACCCACACCGGATGCATGCCCGACAAGCGCAATCGCCCGCTGTTCTCCAACTGAAGAAGGACTCCGTACCTGCAATAACGCTTCGTTTTCGGTGAATGTCTCATTCTTCTCCGCGTCGCCACTCTCGAAGCTTTCAGAACACTCGCCTCTGACGAGCATCGTCTCCTACTGAGAGAGAGCTGTTTGTCAACCGGCATCCTTGAAGCGACGCTGATAGCGCTCGCTTTTAACGCTCGCCGCGTTACGATATACAGGCGCACACGACACCCGCACTAGCGAATCTCCTTCAAATACCCGAAAAACCACAACAGAATGCCTCTAACCCGCGTCGAGAGAGAGAAAGAAACGTAAAGCCGACGGGGTTATTCGAAGCTGAGCTAGGAACGAGGAGGATGTAAGTAGTAGAGAAGACGGCCACGGCCTTCGGCCCCGTTCCTCAGCGGCAACGCGACGCGGCGAATAAACACACACGCCGCGTCGTCGTCTCGGGAGAGTGACGGCGCCCATCATCGTCGAACGAGGAGGGGCGGCCATCTCCGCTGCGCGCACGCCCAGATGACGAATCGGACGCAAAACAGAAACGACGACGAGACGCTATCGGCTCGAGACAAAAGACGCGCGCGGACCTTGTGTGGTGTGTACGGCAGCTTGCGCTGCGTGCTGTGTATACACACACACCAACACCATGCGCGCCGCCATATGAGCAGGGACCGGGCGGTATGTGCTGTGCCGGAGGCGTCGCGTGAGCGAGTCGCGCTCCGCCCTGCCTGCGGCAAAGGTGATGTACGACCTCGAAGACGACGCTAGCGTCAACGACGGGTCGGCGCACCGGAGGACAGATTCTAACATACGAAGCCATCGAAAGACACAGAAACACAAGAAAAGAAGTACACAGGATAACCCTGTCCCGTGTGTACCAACTACTTTTCTTGTTTCTGTGTCTTTCGCTGGTTTCGTATGTTAGATTCACACCAACTAGCCCAGATGGTGATCATGTTAAAGGACAGATTCACCGCTCCGCAGCGGCGATTGGTTGGTTGGTTGGTTGGTTGGTTGGTTGGTTGGTTGATTGGTTCACAGGAAGGGAAAGGCACAGTATCTGTCACACTTGTTGCTGTGGACACCTGAACCGCGCCGTAAGGGAAAAGAGGAAGGTGGGAGTGAAAGTGGATAGAGAGAAAGAGGAGCCGTAGTGGAGGGCTACGGAGTAATTTCGACCACCTGGGGATGTTTAACATGCGCTGACATCGCACAGCACACGGACGCCTCTTTGTTTCGCCTCCATCGAAACGCAGCCGCCGAGGTCGGGTTCGAACCCGGGTACTCCGGCACAGTAGTCGGGCGTCTTACCACTGCACCAGCCCGGCTTTTTTTTCTCTTTATTGCATGAATTGGTACAAATACATCAGTAAAAGAACGTGGTTGCCATGCCCATTGGCTGAAAACCATGTCTAATGAACTTTCATTACCACAAGTTCGCCCATCAGACTCAAGACCCCCTCCGCAGCGTCTTGCTGCTTCAAAATTTATTTTAGTTTATACACTTGTTCAACAAAATAATCACATACAGATCGCGCATCGACATCACAGTGTCTATAAGCCATCCTACTCCTCCAAATACTGTGAAGGCCCAATAGCATGATGAGGTCATACTGAAAATTATCGTTAACAGTTGTCAAGTACCGAATTCCACGTGGCGTCAATGGCAGGTCTTTTTTAAGTGTCCTTTGTAACACATCCCAGTAAAACATCGCATCCCAACAATCCAGGAACACGTGCTCAACTGTTTCCGGTTTCCTACATAGTAGACAGTTTGAGCCCCAAGGTACAAAAAGGCCCTTTTCTTCCATCCATGTTTTGACTGGGAGGGTTCCTGTATGCAATTTAAAAAAGAATGTTTTTACTCCCGGTGCAACAGTCATGTTTTTAACTCGTTTGAGCACATCTTTCCCTGGGCCTTCACAGTATAAGTATAAGGTTCTGTACAATAGAGCTGGGAACAATTGTGAAATAAGATCCTTGTACAGTCGCTTAGGTGGTACGAGTACCTCACGCGCAAAAACTTGAACGACCACACCACTTCTCGCAGGAAGCGTGGCACAGTGTATCCCCTAGCAAAGCATGATGAGACTATAAACTCTGGAATTGCACTGGATAGCATGATTTGCATAAAGGTTCTCAGGAATGCATCGTTTTGGTCACGTAGGAAACAAAACCTTAAAACCATCTGCCGCACATATAGATGCATTAGAGACAACCCTCCGTCTTTAACTCGCCTAAAGAGATTATCTCTGCTAACTCGTTCTCAGTTGGACGACCAAATGAAGACCGCAAATACACGATGGAACCTTTGTATATTGCTTCGAGCACAATACAATACTTGAAGTAAATACATTATTCTTGCCACCAAAAAGGTGCAGTGGACTGTATGCAATACCACTGCACCACCCCGGCGGGGCTGGCGATTGGGATGTTTCGCATTTGTGTTCGCGCAAAAAAAAAAAAAAAAAAAAAAAAAAAAAGGAACAGCAGGGTTACGAGAAAAGTTCAGCGAGACCATACGCCGTTATAACGCCGCCGCCATAGATATGGTATCCGCCACAAAATGTGGGACGGTACAAAACGGAACGCGCTCACTTCGACGCCTACATTCTGTTCCTCGTTTTTTCCCCAGCTCTGCACTGGTACGATTCGTATGCAAAGACGACATAAGAAGGAACAGTCTAGTGTTATCAAAGGTTTCTGCTCGCTATTCCTTGCAGCCACGTTGGTTTTAGTCACATTGTATTATTTGGCTTAATTTCGAGCCATAAATGCAAAGGAGGAGGTTGATAACAGGCACTTCAAGTGGAGAACTGGATAAGTTTATTGCTGATATGCACTGCTAGGGCGGTAGCTACAGAAAGGGATACTCCTTCTTAACCTCCATATAGGCGTAAAAGGACGAATTACAGAGTCCGTCAAAAAAGTATGAGTCACCCATACAACCCAATTCCACAAAGGGGTGAAGAGCGCTCTTTTAGTCACCTTTTCACCGCAAATGTGCAAATCGAATTGGCAGCTCTTCCACTTCCTGATATCATCTATAGTCTCCAAGTCTCACAAACCATCCATGAATCAGTGCTAGACCATGTCAGCTGCCAGCAGACATGGCAGTAATTGAGTTACAGTAATGAAATTACTGTAATTCAATTACTTTTCCGGTAATTTGTAATGTAATGAATTACTTTTGCAGTTTGGTAATTTAGTAATGTGTTGAATTACTTTTTGGTAGTAATTTCGCAGCAAAGTAATTATTTCGTCTCGAAATTTGACTAAAGTGCGCCATCACTCCTTCAATAGACAACAAAGTAGAGTGCGCGAAAGCAGGAACGACGTGCTGCAATCCGAAGCCAGCGTAACGGATATTGGCAAAAGGAGACAGAATTGAGCAGAACTAGAACACTCTGGAGAACAAGTTGTTGTTTTGTTTAATAGCTTTAATTAGTTTTTGCATTTATGGAAACTAGAAAGTAATTTCAAAGTAATTGAATTACTCAGTAGAAGTAATTGTAATGTAATTTCATTACTTTTGGGGGAGCAGTAATGAGTAATGTAATTTAATTACTTTTCTGCGATCTTCAGCAAAGTAATTAGTAATGTAATTTAATTCCTTTTCAAAAGTAATTTTGCCATGTATGGCTGCCAGCCTCATGCTTGTTAGTTTTCGCTCACACGCCTGGTTTTCGGCATAACATCCCCTTTAACGCTGTCTTTCTCAACAAACTTCATCATTACAATCACGCTGTATACTGACTTTCTTTGTTTTATAACGCTGCCACTGTTTTTCTGGCATCGACGCCTGTATCAAAATACCGTTTACTAATTTCGTTAAAATAAGAGTTCCTAGTTAGCGGTCCGGCTAGCTACGTATCGCTAACGAAAAAAAAAAAAGCGAGCTAGTATTCTTGCCGGAGAAGAGCTTTGGTAGACAAGGATGCAGGATTCACAGCGCCGAGCTCTATGTAAGTGACATGCCGCACGTCTTTCACGCTACTCACGGCAGGGATGCGGGGCGTTCCAGGGATGTCATACCTGGCGGTGTTCCGTCATCCATCTCGGTGGTCGTGACTGGCATTCATCTCGAATAGAGTGGTTCACGCGCCAAGGTGTCGCTTCTCCCACTTCGCCCGCCGCCGCTGGTGCAAATGGATGGACTGCCCCTCCCATTGATGGAGCTCGCCATGCTGTACCTGTGCGTCGGTTCTTCCTCCGCCTAGCGTTTAATTAAAAGCCCCAATTAATGTCTGGCTCTTCGCACTCTCCTCGGGACTTCAAAGGAAGAGGGCGGTTGTGTATCCCTGTTGAACTTTAGGAGGGAATCAAGATTTGTAAGCATCGGGCCGCCGGAACGCTCCATCGCGTCCGACACTGAGCTGTTTTCAGACTCGTGCAAATGATTACAGTGCTTCTCTATTCATCACGTCACTTCCAATGCGCCAGCTTTCAACTTGTGAGCAATTAACATTCATTAACGCAGTGAGCTATTCTCTACTTTTGCTGAGAGTCCGGGTAGATTTATCTTTCGGGCCTTCCCGGCATTTCTACAGGGGAGGTGGTGGGACCCATAAATGACGTCCCTTTTCCTGCAGCCTCACGAGGGTTCTTCAGCATTCCTGCGACGTCTAGAAGGCACTGCCTTTTGAAACCGAGTTAGAGGGCGGAGCAAGAGGCTCTGCCTCAGGAAGACTATTAGCCGTTCTGCGAAAACTTTTTTCTTCCAAGGACATTGACAATTCAGGCTGTTTTCAGTGGGCGGTCTGTTGGGGTAAACCATTTCTATTACATTCGCTTTTTCTTTTCTTTTTTTTTTTTTTTTTTTGCTGTGCTTACGGCTTCAGCGCATACTGGAAGAAGCTGGATTCGGCGCCGAATACACGACAGTTGGGGTTAGCAGCTGTGGTCATTGGTAGATATTTGGTTTGGAGGGAAAATCTTGGTTCCTTTGTATACCTGGCCGACACTGGAAGCACCGCAAAAACATTAGCAGTTAGCGCTGAGCTAATCAAAGCAGAACCAGACTTGTCCAGTTTGGTTTCAAGTGAGCTCTTTGTGCTGACGCAGTAAACTTCCACGTCCCTTTCTGCAGAAATGGCAGTGGATTGCGTTGCAGTCAGCAATGCGAGCTCGAGCAATCATATGGGTCTGGGTTGCCTAGTGGGCCAGAATTGACTATCTGCAGTCAATGCATTCATCTTGCAATAACTCATCTCAATGCTTTGGTCAATCTCGAGAATACTTTGGCACTGCATTTTGCGACAGAACCGCTGCTCGTGCAGTCAACATCCGCACAGTCACAGGATATATTGCGGTAAATATAGCAGTGACAACCGCAAGCAAAGACTGCGATACTGCCCTTTACAGAGAGTCGTTGCGTATATGACATTATAACGCCATTAATATCCCCTGTAACATATGCTTCAGCTTTCTCTGCTTCATTACGAATGGTACAGCTAGGAACTACATACGAGAAAATGAATGGGTGTGTGGTCACATTAACGATAATGGATCACTAGGAAGACACAGTAACTCCTTCAATTCTGGCTAGTACCTCTAATGTGCCCGGAGGGAAAGAATAATGAACGAAGAAATGGGGGAAAAAAAAAAGAAGAGATGCCATACTGGAGGAGCAATATACGAGGCCAACAAAATCGCAGTGCAATTGCCAAGTGTTCTTGAAGAAATGAACAGTAAATGAGCCCCGTGAATTTCCTTAGGTCAACTTCAACCTCCACGATTTTAATGAGACGGAGTATAAAGAGTGTTTTCTTAATTATCTGCAGTCTGCAAACACCTGCGGGGCGACCGCAAATTTTGCAATGCGAGCTGCAACGTCTCTCTCTCTCTCTCTACTGGTCAGTTAATTGTGCGATTGCTCGTAATTTTGGTTGATTATATAGCCGTTAGGCATAATCCTTGTTATCTATATACTTATCTTGTTTTTGACCCGTGGCCCTCAATTTCTTTGCGTTGCCTGCTTTGCAATAATATTGTCACCGAGGGCCACAGTGCATAGAGCGGCAGCGCGGCACAGTGCACAGAGCGCGCTCGCGATCAGCGCGGAGCGAAGACAAAGATCGCACCGTGTAATTATATATAACTTAGCTATGTAACTATGCAGCCTATGCTAAAGGGGGAGGGGCATGAACGGCACCTGCGAGGCACTAGCTTCGCGGAAGGGCTATCAATCCTATAATTGCGGCAGCAACGCAATACAGAGGCCTGCAGGAAATGGACGCGGTCAATATAGTCACTATAATCCTGTACTGCACCCGATTTCTGCCCCCAAAATAGGTTTGACCGTCATGGTAAGGGTTTTTTTTTGCTGTGCAGAGAAGCGGGCTTCACAGTCTAGCAAAGGGTTTGTTGTGACGGTGTTGTGTGTTGTGTTGTGAAAGGTGACGAATGAACAAGTCAGAATTAAGCGCTGTCTTGGTCCAACTTTGACAAAGTGTGTATGCAGGCGCCGGCTTATCACGAGTCGGATTCGCAAACGGCGAAAGAGGTTAAACCTTACGGAACGAATCCATTACTTCTCCAGCAATGCGTTATCTTAACAACCTGCATGTATTTTTTTTTTTTTTCGAGCCATTCCGAGTGTTATGCGAATTGTTGAAGAGGTACGGTCATGACATGATGTGCTGTCCAGTACCTCCGCTGGACATAAAACAAAGCCGGATGAGACACAGCCTGGCGCCCTGTCCATCATTAAATAATTAACAAAAATAATTGGTTCACAGGAAAGGTAAGGCGCAGTATTTGTCACACTTAATTCTGTGACACCTGAACCGCACCGTAAGGAATGAGAGAAAGGTAGGAGTTAAAGTGGAAATAGAGAAAGGGTTGTTGTACTGGAGGACTTCGTAGTAATTTCATCCACCTGGGGATCTTTAACGTGCACTGACATCGCACAGCACACGGACGCCTCTCCGTTTCGCCTTCATCGAAACGTAGCCACCGGCAGTTTGGATCGAACCCCTGTTCATCGTTCATCGACGAACCTCTGTTGTGATCTGAGTGCTGTGTAGTCCACACCTGTTTGACATCTCTCACAGACCCTGGTGGTGATCTACATAATCCGCATGTTCAACAGCTTGTCTATTTAAGCATCGTGTTGCAAATGCTTTCTCCTTTCCCGTCCTTTTCTTATTTTCCTTGCCAGCTTTGTACTACGACTCCACTGACGTTCATGTTGGCACACCGTAGCCGACTGGCCCCGTTCAAAATGCTGCCACGCAACTTTCTGGCGGTCACTGCCACAACGCCGGTGGACCGCAAGGTGCTTTCCGCTCAGCGTTAATCTCCTCTGCTCCCTGAGGGAGCGCACACGAGCCACCACGGCAATAAAAATATAAGAGATTCCCTCCCCTTCCTCCTTTATAAATAGGCGCGGAAAAAAAGCGGGCATAATCGGCAGCCACGCGCAAATCGCGACCATCAAAACCATTTCGCCTTGACCGCTGAATGATACGGTTACGCTGGAGGCAACGGGGAGCCGTTGGTCGGCCGACGCATGCAAATGGCCATTAGCGCAGCGTACCCCTTTTGGCTGGCGACTGTCCAGAGATGACCGGTCCCGAACGGCGCCTGACCCCCGCCGCCCGCTCGTCTTCCTACGCACCGGGAGGAGGTGGTGACCGGAGGTCATCCAGTTGTTCGCGCTGCAGGGTTCAAGGTTGAGCCCAGCACCGCCACGGCTCTCTTTCAAAGCCGTCCGCTTGTTCCAAGAAGGACAACGTCCCCTCCTCAACGACTCCACACTGTTGTCCTTTGCCAGTGCAAAAGAAAAACAGAAGAAAACAAAAAGATCTGCCTACACTGGAGGGCGACGCCAATTCCCGGAACCTCAGCACACCGGTCCTGCCCAAATCGCCGTAAAAAGAAGCACAACCTCTCTTTCTTCCACTGGCTTCTACTGCTGTTTCTTTGGCGGTGTCATGTCCGTTTTTCTCAGTCCCGTCGCTGCTTTTACCCCCATCACTACCTAAACACCGCGGGGGCCCTAGCCTCCGCCGCCTCCTGCTTCTTCTTCAGTGTGCGACCCCCGGAAGCCGTACGTTTTGTATACTTTGTTTGTATACTCCCTAACGACCGTTTTTTCGGAGACGCGGGCGGCTGAAGACGACTGCAGTTAGTCTTTGTCACGCTGCTGAGAAGGGGAGAGCAGAGGGATATGTTCCCAGAGAATGCGAAACCGGTGAGGATTGTATCTTCGCTGAACGGTTGGGCTTGAGCTGTGTAAACGGCTGCAACAATTTTCAGGCATGTCCATCGCTTTGCACCCCCCACTTCTGTTCGGCATTTTCAAGAAAACGCTTACAAATGGATGCATGGTTTAGGGTTATGCTAATCCGAGTGTACTGCCGAAGTAAAATGCACATTGAAAGGTGGAGATAATTGCGGAAAGCATAGCTTGGTTTCCAAACGCCTAAAATATATTTTCAACGCAGCTGGGGTGGCTAGAATTGTAACACAGCCATAGTGCTGGTATTGTAGGCCTGGCTCTTCTTTCGGTATCATTCCCAACTTACTGCTTCATCGTGCCGGTAATCTCATGTAAATTGGAACGCGCTTGTGTTTGTAGCTGGCATTTTGCTTGGATTTTCAATGTTCGATATAATGTACAGCAACTTGGCGAAAAGAAGAAAAGGCGCGTTTGTTTTCAGGGCAACAAGTTGAAATAATTCACCTTGTTGCAGAATGCCGGTTCGTTTGAAGAATCGCTTTATCACGGGCCAATTTGTGGTCGTATAACTTATACATTAGCTTCATTTTGTACACAGCTTTCTTATTCAACGATGCCACCATGCTCAATGTGATTTCTTGTGTTAGCTATCAACAGTGAGGGCCGCAAACGTAACGGCGCTCGGTATTAATCACGATGTACATCTCGTACAGAGAACGTTTTTGCCAACGGTACAGTAAATTTAATGACAAAAGTGAAAGTCTACTGAAAATGAAAAACGTCTTTTGCGCGAGTTGCGGTTTTGCATACACGCAGATCTTGATTAAAATTTCTGTCAATATGAATTCAATATGGTTATTACTTTTTACATACCGCACACAGATATATAATCACAGGGACATAATAACAGGCAACAGAACATTTACAACTAGTTTACAGCTAGTTAAATTTAAACGCTCAAGTATCATAGTCATTTGATTGTGCCCGAAAGTTCGCAGGGAAGTTGCGGAGCTACGTATTACCTTCTCATCAAGTTATTTCTCTCCCCAACTTCTCCTTTCGCCATCCGTTTTGCCCTTCGACCGCACCGCATCGGAATAGGGCTCTGTTCTTCGACCGCAGCGTCATCGTAAAGAGCGTAACGAGCAGCAAATTGCAGCTTCCTCTCCGAAGTGCCAAATAACACAAAGGGAACGAGCAAACACCTGCGTGTCGACAGGTGAACACAGACCCGTACGGCACGCATTCCACGCGCCGAAACGACAGAGAAGGAACCGCAACGTAATGTACGCACAACACGGGGAATCGCTACGGACGCGCCGCGGTGGTTCCGCTTTTCACAGATTGCCTGCTTTGTTCTGAAGCGGTTGGCCCCGCAATCAACGCGCGCGGTTCCTTTTGACGCCGACGACGATCGGTTGTCGCGCGGCACCGAAGGTCAGGGACGACGCGTGATCCGACTGCCGCTGGGCGGAGTTGGGTGCAGTGAGCTCGCAAGCGGCTCTACACTTTGCTGCTGTGGCGGTATTCGGGTCTGCTGCGCTGATGACGACGACGGATTGTGGTAGTTCGATTACTATAGGCTTTCGCTTCGGCTGCTGGAATAACGCGAGCAACGATCTGGCAATACATACAACACTTCCGAAAAATCCCGTGTTTTGAAGGCCTTTCGCTTGGGAAACTCTGAGGACACGAAGGAGCTACTAATCGAGGAAACGTTTCCGAGAACCAAGGCTGCAATGATGTTAACACTTTTGGCCAAAGAAAAGAAAAAGTCTCGTTGCTAGGGCAACTTCTCAGATGTCGTATTACGCTCCAATCACAGCCCAAAAACTGACACAAACCTATCAATCAGCCTCCACTTCGATTGGTCTATACAGGTACTCCGGTTATTAATAATCAACCATTAGGAGCGCGGCTAGCCGATTTGTTTGCAAAACATTTGCCACAGTTCTTGTGATGTGATCGGAGTGTGACAGTTTTTGTGATGACAAATGAGCGTAATACGGTGCCAGATTATTGAAATTACCTGCGACCGATTTGACCACAAGCATAGTGATTGGTATAGTCGATTAACGTAGTCTTGGAGCACGCGGCTTCCCGAAATGGTTCCGTTGCCGTGTGTATAGAGTGTAAAAGTTGCCTAGCTCGCACAGGCAACACTGAACAGAACAGGGCGCTTCGCGTCAGTCACGCGACGTTGCCGCGGCTGTCCGATTCGGCATCGGGTGTAACGAGGGTTCACCGGGGGCGACGCTTAGCGGCAAGGACGCCGCCGCATCCTTGCGCCCGCGTCACCGCTTGTGTCACGCTCTTAAATACTGCGCGCTTTGTGTGCGTGCATCATCTCTGCGGGCTTCTTTACAATACGAGCGGTCAACGGCGATGCTGATGGAAGGGCGAGGAGAAAGCTGAATGCGTTTTCGTGTATACGCGGCACGGTGCGCTCACGACTTTGCCGCATTTGCCGTTCCCTGCAGTCAGGATGGAGCCAAGTTGTAGCACGACCATATTGCAGAGCCTCGTTCAAAAAAGGATACATTCGGCTTCCCCGTAAGACTGATTGTTTGCTTGTTTGCTTAGCTTTCAGATCTTGAAAGAACCATTACTGGGGTCTCTCAATAATGCTGAATATAATGCAAGAAAAAAAAAAGCATGTATTTTTAGGCGTTTAGACGAGAATAAATTATAGGAAAGGCATGTGGCTGTACGCCGGCTTCATACATTTTACCACTCCTCCACCGTAACGCAATTTGTCATTGCAGGTACTAGAAAATGAAAGAAGATGCTTTGACTACGATCTCTAATTACTGGAATAAAACGAAACACTCTTCGGCAATCAAAATCATCTGGAGTGTTCTAGCGAAAAAATAATGAATATTTAATGAGCAGGCTCTGTTTATTCTTGACCATACCTGCATGTCGAATATGTGCCTTTACGATCGCATTGTGCTACTGGAGCATTTGTAGCATACGCTTAAGTGCGAACATAATCACCAATTTGAAGCGCAGCTAGTCCCGCATAAGGCACTTTTCGGGACTATAGACTATCCCGCAAGGTATGGAGTACCCTTGTTGAAGGATGAATTGCTGGCATCCATCGTCAAGCCAATGCGAAATTCTACATCCCTTCCGATTTTCCCGAACCAACAACGGCCAGAATCGAGTTACTTCTGGAAATGGCAGAAGCTGTTGTTCCGCATTGCCGAAGAGATAGAGAGATAGAGAGAGGAGTCATTGAATAAAGAAAAAGGTGGAGAGGTCGGTCAGCAGTAAGAAGACCCTGCCCTGTTTACATGGACCCGACAGCGGAGGATCGAGTTGGGGAGTTGAGTTGAGTGGACTCGACCCTACTGTGTTTACATGAACCCGACACGACGAGCGCAGAATCGGCTCTGGACGAGCCTAGAGACGAGCCGCGATTACGGTGGCACCTCACGTTGAGGCGAAGAACTAGCAGACGGTACCCGATTCCGTTTTTTTCCCCCGCGCATCTCTAGCGTTTTCCGTACTGTTCTCCTCTTCCACTGTGTCCTGACTCACCCCGATAGCGTTTACATGCTTCCTGCAGCGATGTCAAGCTCTAGCCACTGTAGTCAAGCTCAGTCAACCCAACCCCTGCGCGGGAGCTGACTGGACCCGACCCGAAGGGGTTTACATGAACCCGGTAACCGGTTTTCGATGATAACTCAACTCGCTCCTGTCGGGTCCATGTAAACGCCGCTCCTTGTCTCCACACTGGGAAGTGGGAAAGGGGATGCAAAATGAGAGGGTGATTTCACAGCCCAATGAACTGCTGACGCTGGTTCAGGTTACAGAGGCACACACTGGGGTCTGAGTAGACCAGTTGTCATTCACAGACACCACGCAGTTGCAGGAAAGAGCTCCCGGCATCAACGCGTAGGCCCACACAGCACATGCAACTGTCACAGACGGTGATCTAGGTCTATTTCAGATCTCTCTCTCTCTCTCTCTCTCTCTCTCTCTCTCACACACACACACACACACACACACACACACACACACACACACACACACACACACACACACACACACACACACACACACACACACACACACACACACACACACACACACACACACACACACACACACACACACACACACACACACACACACACACACACACACACACACACACACACACACACACACACACACACACACACACACACACACACACACACACACACACACACACACACACACACACACACACACACACACACACACACACACACACACACACACACACACACAAAGAAGAATCTGAAAACCCGGGACTCCTTGGCCATCGCAGATAAAAAGGTCGCAAGTAGAATTTTCCCGCCACACTGCGCCTTTACAGCGCTAGTCTACCGTTCCAGTTTGACGTCGTACTCATCGTTTTGCCCGTAAAAATCCCACGTGTCTTAATTGATGTTGACCATCTCTCTTTCGCAGGCTCGGACACGATGCGGCTACCGCGGCCGACGCACAGGACGCTGCTGGCAGCCGCCGCAGTCCTGGCGCTTTGCCTGGCCACCGCACATTCACAAGGTAAGCCTACCCCGCTCATACGTGCACGGTTGTTTGTTGTCACTTGTGCGTTATTTCTCCTGCTTTGTCAAAAGATTTGAATAACAATAAGCGGGGCTCCACAGCGCAGTTTTTTAGACGGGAAAGATGCACCTCACGCTTTTGTTTCTGTGCGATGCACATATTAAAAGGGTGAAAAAAAAAAAAAAACAGATACAGTTAACTGCTTTATACAGACAAAACAAACTGATCAAAGGGCCGAATAAAAATGTAGGGATCGGAAGGCAAGAGATCGAGCACTTTGTTGCGAAATACAAATTCTCTCTTTATATACGAAATTTCCTTCTAAGAGGAAGAGAGAAATAGAGAGAACGTTAATGCCTACCGAACAGAGACAGATGTAGTGTCCGCGTGAGCTAAAGCGAAGTGATAACTAACCCGGTTGAGACAATCATTTACCGCCCCTTTAATCAGCGGTATATACTTTTGGGATAAAGGTCACGAACGGGAACTCCTTTTTGTCTTTCTTTGTTCTATTATCTCTCTTTCGTCGCGTTCAGCTGCAATTCCGGAACAGATTGGATGGACATGAGGTATATGTATTTATTCGATTGCTGGAACCATAAGTCAGAATATATCGGCAGCGGTACGCCGCACCCTGTCGTCTTCCCGTCTGTGACGGGTAGTATACCCGTCGCATTTGAACATTCGTGGCAGGCGTCAGGCGAGAACTGTGCGCGCACTGCATTGGCGGCGACTGTTGTCCAGGGACTACCCGCACGTCATGTCCGATTCATGCTGTCGCTTGGATTTCCGAAAGTCAGACACCAACATGGCTGTCGCGTGTTGTGCAGTTTTCGGCGAATCTGCTCTGCGCTTCCAAGAAATTCCCGGCATGAGCGTGACGTCACGTGAGAACCTGAAGTTCGCGGATATCAATAAGCTTACCGTCACCACTAACAGACAGGTCAAATAACAAATAAAGACCTCTTCTAATTGCACTCGACAAATATATCCATTTAAGTGCCGGATTAACATCGAATTATTTCTTCATGAGAGCGAAGGTACAGGCTCCTTTAATACGAAAATGCACAAAGTTTCGGAATTCAATTATTTATCGCTCCATGATCATACCTGACAACTGCGCTGTTTGATGTTTTACAACAAGCTTTCCCTTGGCGTATAATATTGGAAAGTAATTTTTCAACTTTAGCGAAAAAATAACCAAATCATCTCCTTTTTGTGCTCAAACTACTTGTTCCCTTTAAAATGAGAGGGACCTGTACGCCCCATCGAAAGTATCCGCCGTAGTCTAGACTGCCAAACATTACGCGATGCTGCCGAAAGCTGGATATGCCGCGGGTTGTTTGCCAACACCCATGAAGCACGAAGGTTGCGTTCCTTGCGTAGCTGTCATCTCAGCCAGCCTCTTAGTAGGGCGTCACTAGAAAAGAAAGTGTTCTTCGAAGGTCGTTTAGGTAGCCTAGGCACTTGGTAAAAAGCGCGGAAGGCCACGCGTATCAACCCAAACTCCGATACCGTGCACGTACGCTCGCTGACGCCAGAGACGAAACTGCCCATGATCAGCCAGGCTGCCGTGGATATAAATGCACCTCCGGCTCGTTTTTGCGATGAGCAGCGTCACGTGATCGTCTGAGACCACCACCAGACATGCTCTTACGCCTGGAGGTAGCAAGAGGTTAGAAGGGGAGCTGACGTCACCATTCTGTGAAGCCGGAAGCGAGAGTATACCTCTATCTTGAGAGCAGAGCTCCTCCAGAAGTTTTTTTTTTTTTCTTTTTCCTTCTTTTCGCTCGAAGTTACTCGTATCCCATCCGCATTCTCTTTCTCAAGGCCGCGAAGTTTTGAAGACTACAGAGCTGTCATTGAAACCAATAATAGTGATCGAGTGCTTCTTGTCTGGACGGGATTGGAGGTGGGCTTGAGTGCGGTATAAAATGTAATCGCACAGAGTCAATACTCTCGAAAGGAAATGGTTTGGTTTGGTTAGTGGGCTTTAACGTCCCAAAGCGACTCAGGCTATGAGAGACGCTGTAGTGGAGGGCTCCGGAAATTCGACCACCTAGGTTCTTTAACGTGCACTTACATCGCACAGCACGCCTTGCTTTTCGCCTCCATCGATCTTGAAAGGAAATGTTATTTTAAAATAAGGTTTCCGTATTGTGGGAACCAAACGTCATTCCGTTTCCGCAAATTTTACCTTCGTTTAACTGCATCACTATGACCGGATGGGCAATAATGAAAGAGAAGAAAACAGTGATGCATCACTGTCGTCTCTCCTCTCCTCTGTCATCCCGTTTTTGAAAAGTGTTGTTTATCTTTATTTTTCTCGCTATTGAAACAGTCGGTGCATGTCAGCCGCCTTATTTTGTGCAAGCAGTTTGTCAGCACCGTATCCGTTATGAAAATGTATACTCACGTGACATCGGGTGGGACATAGGCAGTACTGCTCATATAACCTTCTCACTTTCATGCCGAGCTATATTGGGCCTCAAAGTGCGTCCACTAACGCAAACTGGTGCTGCCCAGTGTCGGCATTTGCATAGCTTAATATGGTCTCGTTATTGATGATGGCTTACTTTTCAGGCCTATAGTATTTAAGGATTTATCAACTATTTGTTACGTTGGGAGAAAGAAAGAGAAAAAGGTAAATAATGAAAGGAAAGGCGGACAGGTCGGCCGGTGGTAAAGAGACCCTGACATGGCACTCTGCACAGGGGAAGGGGGGTACCCAATATGGCACAGGAGTGCTTAGAAGTTTGGGGGCTCAACCACGACCGACGTGTACGTTAAATGACTTGAAGGGACATAACTTATTCCGCCATCGTCCACTAGTCTATGCGACGTACGTTATCTCCTACAGTGTTTCTTCGGTGTGTAAAAACCCATTGCCCGGTGTGCCGAGTGCAGAAACAAGTGTCTGGTATTTGTTACCTTAAGTACATTCTAAATATAGTTTTGTATTCTGCATACGGCCAATTTTCACGAGCTGAATATCTTAGTAGAAAAATCGCAGTTTATGTACAGTAAAGGGCTTTCGGAATTTCGCTATGAAGAGGTTCGTCTACCAATGCTACCCTCTTTTATATTTAATTAAAAGAATCATCAGGGCCAGAAAGCATAACAGTGGGAAACGGGATGGCATACACCTGTTAGTATGTTGTTGTTGTTGTTGTGGCTGTAGGAAGAAGGAAAAGAAAATGCACGGGCCTGCTACTGGCTCTGTAGCTGAGCCACCTCCGCTGCCTCGTGCAGACAAAAGAGGAGAAAATAGAGAAGAAAGAAAAGCAAGAGGGAAAGAAAGACGCGCGCCTCAACAACAGCCGTCGTCCACCACCAGCGGTGGCGTGTGCAATGACGGCCTAGAACAGATAAAAATTCGGTGCCAGACAAGCCCCCGCCGCAAGCGGCGGTGACCCACCTGTACCAGCCCCATCAGTAAGCCGCAAGAAAAATAGTGGCAGGTTTGAGGCGACAATAATAATAAAAAAAAGGAATAACAGTACGAGTGCAACACGATTAAACACGGATACATGTGCCAGGATATAACATAACAGTGAAAACAAATGCGAAGAAAATGGGGAAAATTTATAAATATAGATAGCATGCGACAGCTTTGGAAGAACATCATCTACATGTCAGGGAAGGAAGTCCCAACTCGCAAAGGCGGTGGGACAAATTAACCATACAGGGACGTTCAATCCTCAGGAGATGGTCGCTTTCTTCCAAGCGCCTTTGCATTCAACGCGGCCGCCTACATAAGCAAATTAGCGAAAGCACACATTGAAACTAAGGTGATGCATCGCATGGCCTCTCATTTACCTTCGATGCGCAGCCGGATCGGATGCTCTGCCGCTCTGAAGTGCGTTGCGCGCGCGCTCGTGTGTTCCCCGTAACAGTAGACGACCATGTACGTACATACATCAGGCATCGGAGCCAGGCCACGAGCCATAATAGTAATAAGTAAATTATTTATTTAAAGTAAGGGCGCGCGGCTGCTGTGCGGATCAGGTATACGCTGTGATGTGCCAGGTATTGGGAAATAAATGTTGGTTGGTTGGTATATGGTTTTTAACGTCCCAAAGCAACCCAGGCTATGAGAGACGCCGTAGTGGAGGGCTCCGGAAATTTCGACCACCTGGGATTCTTTAACGTGCACTGACATCGCACAGCACCCGAGCGTCTTGCCTTTCGCTTTCACAGAGATGCGGTCGCCGCGGCCGGAATTCGATCCCGAATTCTTGCAATGGGCACAGTATAGCGGCCTAACCGCTGCACTACCGTGGAGGAGCTGAAATAAATGCATTCGAGTAAATGTGAATTTCATTTCGCAGCGTTGATTTACATCAAATGCACATCATTTGTTTTTGTTTCCCCTAAATTCGCGGAAGCGATTTTTCGTGAGATTTACGCAACTCGCGAAAAGAAACGAGAAATTAAGTCTGCGTGCAAATTAATTTATTTACAGTACTGCATTGCAGGGCAACACCTTTTCTTTCATAATACACCCGTGTCCCAATTAAATATGGTGGCATATCAGCACGGTTTGATTGGACGCTGCCGCTTTTTCTAGTGGGCGTCTCGCAAGGAATTTTGTATAATATTGTGTGGTATAGTATGATATGGTATGACATGCTATGGTATCAGGTGTTTAACATCCCAAATCGATATCAGCTATGAGATACGCCGTAGTGAGGATTCCGCAAATTTCGACCACTTGGGGTTCTTTAACATGCAGTGACATCGCGCTGTACACGACCACCTTGCATTTCGCGTCCATGCAAAGGGGTCCGCCATGGCCGGTATACGAACCCGCGTCTTCGAGCTCATTGAACCAAAGGCCACACTCGGCACCTGGTGACGGGAACGTGCACTAGTGGCCCGTGGAAAACTGTTGTTCCCTCCACTGGCGGAACGGATAAGGCAGGCCGAGGGTGCGAAATATGCTCGCACTTGGAAGACGACCACGAAGGGAAAAGTTGGCCGGAGGTCACGCGGAGCGCGGCCTGTCCCTCCGCAGCACGATGCGCTGTCAGCGGAGGTCAGCGCGCCGAACACGCCCAGCGGAGAGACTTGACGACGCGCGTTGCATAATAATGACGCCAGCAGCACCGTTAGGGCGCGCCGCGACGATTATAGCGCGGACGCTGCGTTTTTTCCCCCCGCTCGCAAGCAGTCAACGACTGAGAGGGGCGCGTCGGGCGCATGGACGGGTGCCGCCACGAAGGCGGGACATGGTAGCTTAACTGAATTACACGTAATCGGTTATACAGCCTTGTAATGGATACGTATAGAGCGGGGTACAGACAGCCGAAGCCCTGAGAGGGGCGCGTCGGGCGCATGGACGGGTGCCGCCACGAAGGCGGGACATGGTAGCTTAACTGAATTACACGTAATCGGTTATACAGACTTGTAATGGATGCGTATAGAGCAGGGTACAGACAGCCGAAGCCCTGTTAGGGTACCTGAGTGGATTTCAGAGGTTCGGAAACGTAGCAACGGGTGGCGCGGCAGTTCCGGTCGAGAGGTAAGCCTGGGAAATCTTGTGGCCGTGGTGGCTGTGGCTTGCGTGGAACGCAGGTAACTAAAGATTACTGGGAAAACCATTTGTCCTGTGATGGATGCAATGCGAATTGGAAGATGATCCTTGGGCAAAGGAATGCATTCCAAGAGGCGGCAAATGGGTTCTACTAAGAGGTTTACGGTGATTAAATGGCAGCAGGGTTATATAAATATCAGGGGGAGAGAGCATTCAGCTGCAAAGAGTAGTTAAACTAACGGTGATGGTGGACATAATATGGACGGCGGTGGTGATCACGTGATAGTGGCTCACTATATCAGGTGGTTGGCCACTTTAAGGGTAACAGAATACATAACAAATGATGGGAAACATAGTTGGGAATAACACTGATCACGTGGGGAGGGGAAGAGAGGAAATATTCCGAGACCAGATGTCCGCGGCTAATGCTGGGTAGAGATCATTAGGGACTAGCAGAAATTCCTTTAATCCTTTATTATTGTTCGTGGCTTATTCAGCAGTGAATTTAATCGAAGTTTATAATGGAGATGAATATGAATCACCCTACTCCTCACTACTCTGGCAGCGCTGCTAACTTGTGGAAAAGGGAGCCCCCCCTCCCCGCCTCCCTTGAACGCAGGAACTCGCAAGTATGCCATACCCGCACACAGCACAGCTTAGAGGGGAAAAAAAAAGAAAAAGAAATCTTTCCTGATGTGCCGTAGTGCGCCGGTAGCACACTAGACCTGCGGAGTTGGTTTTTAAAATCGATATATAATGGCCGGGCATTGGTTCGCGTGTAACTGAGGTCGCATCGCGTTACCCCTTCCATAGTTCAAAGAAAGCAAGTATGTATCGCCCATCTGCCTGCGTTTTTCTTGCTTTTGGATAAAATACTTTTTGTCGAGGTAGAGAAGTTTGGCTTCCTTCGGCCACACGGGCACTGCAAATGCATGAAAGGCCAGCTATAGAGCCAGGAGGGATGATGAGTACCGAAATATTTTCCAGTTTATTTCCGAACACGGGGCACAAGAGGTCATATATGATCCCAGCTTTCAGGGAACGTCACATGACCGTCCGCGCCAAAGCCGACGCTTCCGCCAGCACACCAACGCATTGCGGCGCGTATCATAAAGAATCGCGCGTCGTATCAACGCACTCAACGCCATGTGCATGCCACTGCTGTGAGAGAGGTTTAACGAAACGAAAAATAGTTCCTTGGGAAAAGACAAGCTTTGCTCATTCCAAGAAAGCGTACTCGACTAAAAGGTTTTGAAGTAAGAGGAACCAGTGTTTTAGGTCGTGAAGGGCAAACATATATACTCAAATAATTTAAAATGTTTTCCAGTAAGTTCATACTGACACTTCAGTTCCACCTGCTTATCTCAGTATATACTTAATACACTGAGTAATTAATTTCATGACCACTTACAGTTGATGCCGCTGGCTGTTTATTTTAGACCTCATTCGAGCATCATCTGGGCGACACATTTCGGTTAGCGCGCTCTGCCTCGCAAAGGCACTGTGATGTGTTCACACTATGCTATGACGTCACGTGGTGTTCGTTCATTATCGATAAGCTCCTATGTGCATCAATTGCTGGAAAAGTACCGATATGGATATTGTTCCACGATTGACATGGCTAAGACATGGGACGTGCTGGCCCCGGTAAAAAATTTGAGCTCCGTGCTAGCCCCACACGGTGGTGCATACTTCTAGAAGCGTAGAGTTGCCGGGCAGTCACTTGCGGCGGCGTGACTTTCCGGGTACACGTCGCAGTCTCGTCGTCACTGCGCGCGACAGACAGTTACGTGACTCGCGTTACCCCGACGATGCTGCGACGTAGCCTTGAGAGTGGCAAGCGGCTACGCACTGCGCGCGACCCCTGGCACCGGCCGTGTTGGGCTTACCGTATCGACGCGTATTTAGGCACCCCCTCCCCCGTCCGTTTGTTCTACAGACCTGAGTTATAGTGCCTAGAATATACTAGTATATTCTAGGCACTATACTTGAGTGAGACATGTAAGAATCGGGGTGTGCACGTTCGTACTGACTTAGCAGATGCCTCATTATTTGGAAGAATGCAATCCACTCTGTACTTCAGCAGAGTTAGTTGTTTTGCTATTTGGAATTCTGAATTTAAGCTAATAATTTCTAGAACAGCAGCACACGGCCAATGGAAGAGAGAAGGAAGAGAAGGAGAACGGAGGTAGCGCTGTCGATTTAAGCTCATAATGTGCCGTTTGTGCCGGACACTATAAGCTTAAACATTCCGTACCTGTTGAACAGGGCATGCTTCGCGTACTTCGTAAATGCTTGCGGCTACACAATTGCGGGCGATTAAGCGGCAACTGCTATGAGTAAATTCAGTCACTGTCACAAGTGAATTCCTCCTTTAAAAGCACCCGCTTGAAATTCTTTGCAAGAGAGGGGCACCACTGTTTCAAAGCTCAACTTGAGAGGAAGGGAAGCCTCAGGTGGCTGACCGAGATTTCGACAAGATGGCGTGTGCATATGTGGGCAACAAACTGATGTCGTCAGCTTTTATTGTCGAATACGTGGTAGAACTTGCGTTGAATTATCTAACTCTTCGAAACATTAAGCAAACTTAGTCGACCAGCTCCCTTTCCCTTGTTCAAGTTTGTAATTACAATTAGTTCAAAACAGTGGTAAGTGTTGGGGAGATGGGAAATGAAGGAGATATGCCACAAGCTAGCAGGAGGATCCGCCACCTGTATTCTGTGTGATCAGACATTGCCGGCGACTTTCAAATTTTCTTCTAAGAAGCACTGCAACGATTCAATGCACAGCACTAAGTGTCACGCTAATCTTCGTCATTGTGCTGCAGGTACTCTTCCTAATACCGTAATCGGTATAGCAAAAAGACAATGATGAAGTAGAAGGAATAACGCCGGCCTTTTTCCTTTATTGTCACTCTGCTCTGAATTTATTTCAAAAACGTAAATATTGCGTTGTCTGCAGCAAGATCAAGTTTCTTCTTCTTGAACATGCATGCCCCAGTAGTAATGCTAAATGTCATCTCTACGGTCTTTTTTCTCCGACCACTGAAGAAATTTAAACTAGCCATGCGGAATCCGCATCACGTCCCCGAACCATTGCGTCCTCGTCCATTGTAGAGTGGTCATTTCTTTAATATACTGTCGTGTGATAAAAAATGGTCTCAACTGGACACTTTCCCGACAGCATGGCATCCTGTGGCACGTCAATTCGGTCCGAAGCTCGTGCAATAGCACCCCTTTTGTTCCCGACAGCATACTTAAAAACAACACGGAGGTGGTCCTTTAGTCTTATTCTTTTTTGATTCATAACGACAGCGAAGGAACAGGAACATAAGAGGAGGAAACAAGCAACCCACGGACGAACGCTGCGTGTTTTCTTTTCTTGTGCTCTTGTTTCTTTGCTGCCGTTATGAATCAAGAAAGTCTCCAGTTTACCTAAAAACTTGTTTTACTCAAGTCTTAGTCTGTCCATTAAAAAGTATTGTCTGGCATTTCATTTCTGCAAGGATGCCGAATAAAAAAAGTATATTAGCATAGCCAACCCTTACGTCCTCTATTGCGACGTCGTTCCTATGATTAAAGTTCACATGATTTTCGCGCCTCAAATGATTTACTGAAATTGTTTAATCGAAACCAAATCAATCGTTTCGTCGTTTATGATCAACATGTGCATGTAACCTGGGTATTTTATTCATTAATAGATAAACGCTCTCCTTAGAAGGGCAATAGGAGCAACTTTATTTAATATTTGTTCCTAATAAAAACCAATTGTATCGACCTCTCTGTTTATGTTGATATTCGTTCGACAGGGAAGCATCTTTTTATTGCTGAGGAAATTGAATTAAAACTATTTCCTCCCATTCGATTAAAACTTGTGATAAAGAAAGTGCCTTCCCAGTTTGCTTGTGAAAACGGCCGTTAGTGACGACACCTGTACTGCATTTTCTGACCTTCGCTTTTAGTGCAAGTAACTCTGGTTAGAATTCTGAAGTCTCCCAAAAAAGGCGAACTCCAATTGCTTCTCTCTGTTCCTTCAATAGTCAGAAAAACAAAAAACGGATTGAACATATAGTTGCACTAGGAGGCTTATATTGGTGCGAATGCGGTACTCTATACTGGGAGACTGATGCGCGCCCGCGTCGTCCCCGCGGTTCCTTTCACGGCGCCGCCTCTCAACGCGCAGTGTCACGGCCTGTCGCCGCTCGCCCCCGACGCGAACAACACGCTACCTCGGACAAATGACGGCCCACGCGTACGCCCTTCTGACGTCATCTCGTAGTGGGATTAATTCCAAGATTCGTCTTAAATCCCCTTCGCCTTCCGCTGCAAGAATTACGAGGTTTCATATTCCGACGCTCTCTTCAAGGCAGAGAAAAGCGCTGTGAGGCTCCCGACCTTCAAGGATATTTTGTGGTCGTACTCAGCGGCGGACACGTGAAGGTGGACATCGAAAGAGAAATGCGACGCCGATTGAAGTTGCGTTTAAAAATTAGTTCCTACAAGCAGGCATACGTGCACAGGATTGGTCAAACATTTTTGAGTCACGCCTTAGGACAAGTTTATTTATTGCCTTACAGGGGTGGAAAGCTTGGCAGTTGCCTTGAATGAAACGCTGCATGCTTAGAAGCAAACCCAATTTTTCTTTTTCTTTCTTTTTTGTTAAAGGAAGCAAAATTTGAACATATGTGACGAGGGCTATGCGCGCGCTGCCAGCGTCACGCCGGCTATTTCTCTTCATAAAAATCAAGAGAAACTGAAGGGCCTGAATGATGTATTACATCACCAGCAGTCTATGGCAGAGGTTTATAGTATTTGCGACCGTAAGCCGCGTTTCGGCCAACCGCAGCGCCAGCGCACATGGGCTCAAGCCACCGACTTGAAACAGCGACCCGGGCCAGGGGGTCGCAAAAAAACGCAATATACATTGTATTGCGTCTTTTTAATACCACAGTGGTAAAGATCCCGTTATCCAGATACTCTGCGTTGGCATTGGCACAGTGATCGAAAAGTCGCTGTATGATATTAGGCAGAGCTGAAGTGCCCCATCAATTTATATTATTTTTTGCACAGGATTTTGTCACTGATTTCCTTGGACTTGTAGGTATGAAATATAACGTCCTTCGTAAGGTAGAACATTTTTTTTTATTTTCTTAGCCTAGCACGATTTTTTTTTTTACCCTTTACACTCTCTTGTTCAAAAACAGTGATCGATAGGTCGGTGCGGCTTCAGCAGTGATTTAACTGTTTTGAAGTCTCGACATAGACTTTAGTTGGATTGCACAGCAAGGCGAACATTATGGACGCGATTTAGCTAAATAATTTGAGAATTATTAACTGAAATTAGTTAATCAACCTTTTTCATCCTTGGTTCACGGTTAATAAGGGCAATAAGGGCATAAATTGGAATTCGAATTAGAAGGCCTTAATGCTGAAGCCGTGCCCAAATCTGTGTACCCCGCCGGGGTGTTGCAGTGGTTACGGCGCTCGACTACCGTTCACAAAGACGCGGGATCGAATCCCGGCCTCGGCGGCCACTTTTCGATGGAGGCGAAAAGCAAGGCGTCCGTGTGCTGTGCGATGTCAGTGCACGTTAAAGAACCCCAGGTGGTCGAAATTTCCGGAGTCCTCCACTACGGCGTCTCTCGTAGCCTGGGTCGCTTTGTGACGTTAAACCCCACAAACCAAACCAAGCCAAACCAAATCTTTGTATTTCGTTTGTTTCAGCATTGGGGTTCGAAATACCCAGCGTTAAAAAAATAACGCTTTTGTAAGCTCTTTAGGTTGGGTTTTCCGCACGACACATGAACAAAATGGTATCGCTGCACGTGGTTTCGTCGCTGAAATCGTTTAGCTCTTTGAACAATAAGAACCACTAACTCTACATTTGATGCGTGACAAGGACGAGAGACGCCATCTTAAAAATATGCAATGCGGGAAAGCTAGCCCAACTAGCTTTCAGAAATTGTATTTTTGGCGCTGCCAATAAAAAAAAAAAAAAAATCTCGGGCAGTTTTTCATTCGACGGCCGTCAACTCCATACAGCAAAAATTTGCATTAAACCAAAAATTAAAAAGTTGGTTAGTTACTTTCAGTTAATAAATCGAGCACATTATTTTGATTTGTCACGTGCATTTTGCCAGCCTTGTTGCACAGTCGAACGACCTTGACCACGCCGGCGTTATGCCTGCTGATTTTAATATAACTAAGCAAAGATGAAAAAAAAATAACAGCTATGACGAGAATGTTCAACGGTGACTGCACGCAGATGGCGTCTGTGTGTAGTACAAACGCAATTCAGTAATGTACGATTTGCAAACTTTGTCTGTGCGATTTCTTTTGCAATGTATGTAAGCACGTGTAAATAAAAAAAGAATTTGTTTCTTTAAGACGCCACTTCTCGCTGTTCCAGATCGTTTTAGAAGGATTCCGGTATTAGCATCGCGTGTAGCAATACATTTCGAGCTCTTGTCCGCAACACATTTCTGTTTTGCGGCAAAGCTTGATATAAAGGCTATACTTAAGTGCATATATATAAAATTACCTTGCGAATTTCGCCACCAGTTGAATATGCAGACAATGTACCAGAAATGAAACGCGTTCTGCTGAAATCTTTACAGGTTTTTTTATCAATACGAACCGGTCATCCGCCATCATTATTAAAATTTCTACGGACAAAGCTTGAGATAAAGGCTATACTTAATTAAGCGCATATATATAAAATTAACTTACTAATTTCACCACCAGTTGAATATATTGTAACATGTATTTAGTCAAAAGTCCAAGGAACGCTAAAACCCTGTATCAACGTTATCGTTAATTCCGGCACACGAAATAAAGCAAGCTTATAAGGCTCCACAATTTTTTTTTTTTTGCTTTTTGTATTTTCGGCTTCAACACTGGGCAGCAGTGTACACAGTGGACCGGGGATGAGTTTTTTTGTTTTGGAATTTATGCAGTATCTGGTGTTTTTTTTTTTTTTTTTTTAAATTTCGCTTCAACCGTAATACCACACGTATACTTTGCCCCGCGACAGGACCTGCAGTATCGCGTAACGATAAAAGACGACTCTTGTACAGCTAAATTTATCACCGCAGCAAACGTTCAGAGCCTAAGACACTTTCTGAATTATTCGACTTGGTCACGGAATAAATGCTTTTCACTGTCGCGACCTTCCAGTATCACTTGGCCACAATCAGCATTCTTAAAGAGGAGCCGAATAAATTATTCCGAAGGCTTGCACGTAGGAATTTGCTTGCGCACATATTTTAAGGATTCCGGGGAAAAAGTACGAACGTGAAAAACTGCCGTCGCGTGACTGTTTGTGCTAGACGACGGTCAAACCTGCGACGGGGTGTAGTCGCCGGCAGAGTCCGAGAACGCTGTGACGACGCGGAGTCGTTCAACTTCTTAAGGTGTAAGTATAAACGGTGCACTAAAAACATGAGTCACTTTGTTGAGAAATGAGAGCATCTATCACACATGAAAAAAAAAAAGAAATCGATTTCATTAAAGTGCCATTTGAAGCGAGTGAGTTGGCTGTGGTTTCCCGATATTCGTATAGTGATGGACATTCCTAGAAAGGAAATGCACGGCATTCAATCTCAGATTACAGGTCAGGGTAAAATCCAAATCCTAAAATATATATCTCCTTGGAGAAGGGTTTCCTTTTGTTAACAACAATCGGCTCGTACATCAGTCCACATGACCGATGTACTGTGTGCTGATTCGTGCTTGCATTTGCCCTTCGGCCACACACAATATATCTGCCTCGTAGAAAGTTTGTGTGCAAGATTTACATTGCATGTCTTCATCAATAAACTGCGAAAGTAAATCGTGTTAAGTAATACGATAAGCCTAATCTTCACGGCGATCCTCTGTAAATGTACCATTGAGCAGGCATGGATAATTAAGCACCCAGATGATGTGTCGTTGGTATATACGTAGAAAATGCGCCAAAGGTAAGTCAAACCATGGAAAGCATAAGAAAACGTAACCTAATTTCCCTTCCTGTGTCGATAATTAGGTGGCAATTAGTTGCGTAATCGTTCGTTAAAACATACACCCACTTTGCCGGTAAGACGTGAAATCACGACGCCTGCACGTTACGTGCAATGCTGTACCAAATGATCTGTTACACCGCGGGCTGTCTAATATTGCGTAATATGTTTCATTCATTCAAAAGCAAAAGAGGTACATATCGATCAGCCCTCGGATAGGCTTCAGAGTCGCGCAAAATACCACTACCGCTACCACCTTGCATTCACACAAGGAGGTTGCTGCGTTTGTATAGAGCGATGCCAACGCTCCCTTTTCGACTCACATTGCTCCTGGTTGTCGAAAAAAAAAAAGAAAAAGAAGAGCCGCAAGAACACTGGCCGGAGTAACATATTTGTGGCATGCACCACTTGTGCTTTAGAAAATATACGCGCCTGTTGTGGTGTGCCGCCATTTTTTTTCTCACTTCGTTGTTTGGCGCGCATGTGCAGGTTACCCATGCTACCAAGAGGGCTTCTATCGGGACCCGAACCACTGCGGACGCTTCTACCGGTGCGCACCAGTGCGCAACCGGCCGGGCGTCTTCACCCTGTACACATTCGGCTGCCCCGAAGGCACCGCGTTCGACGAGTACCAGCGGCTGTGCCTGGTGCCGCACGGCGACGACCCCTGCTACAATCAGGTGGCACGGGGTCCCGCCTACGAGTCCCACCTGCGGCCCCCGCTGCATCCGTTACGGGCGCCCGTGCGCTCCAGTTTCCGGGAGGGCCAAGCGCTGCCCTGCCGTGGTGATGGCTTCCACGCCCACCCCTATGACTGCAACAGGTCGGTTGCGCACTCTCCTGCACTCGGCGAAAACTCTTTTTTTTTTTTGAGATGGAAGCAACGCCCTGCATTTATGAACATATCAATAGAAATGATCTTTATAATTGATATTGTTCATACGGAAAGAACATATCGACAGAACAAATCATGCATATTGGTAGAAAACAGTAGAGAGGACTGCCGTAGAAAACTAGACGGGTGTTTTGTTTTAACAATGACCGGCAAAAAAACAGCAACAACTATATGCCCACAGAGGGAGAATCCGCGTAGATATTGACAGTTACGGCACTGTTGTATAATATATGTCAAATAATTACGCCCACGGGCTATTTCCCAGAATTAGTCCGAAATATCTGGGCGTGGTAATTGTGTCGTTCCACGGTGCCAAGTTTGTGAGCTGTTGTTTCGTTCCGTCACAAACGCCATCTATGAGAGCTCATTGAGACAGGCCACTCTTAGAAAACCTTTGGAAGGACTTGACTACAATTGTAATGAATTCAATCTAGAGGTGATCTATTTGACTGGCGCGAAGGAAATCGATATCATTTTTTCTTCACTCGCCAATCTACTTCAATTCTGATTCCATATCCACTCACCAGTCCATTGCAATACCGATTGTATTCCGATACTATGTCTATTATTAGCGGCCTCTTTTATTAATTTACGCTGAATAATTCTTAGTCTTGCCTTTCCTTCCTCTCACCTACAATTGAAGTGGCAGGGGACACACTCTCCTACACTTACTATGGCTGGCAGGTGAAATGAATCCCTCATCAACATCACCTGCCACTTATCATAGTTGGCAGTTGAGGTTTCACACAGGCGTAGACTTAGACGTAGTGGAGAGCTCCGGAATAATTTAGGCCACTTGGCAATCTTTAACGTGTACTGGCATGGTGTTTTGGGTTTCGCCTTCGGTGCGTTCAGAATGTTACCGCATTAAAAGCTGTTTCTGCAGTCATGGCAGAAATGCGCCTTAAGCAACAAGTATTTCCAATATACATTGCTTTTAGGGAAAAACTATTGCCTTTGATGGAGAATATATTCTTCAGGGTACATTTCACTCCCCTGTCAAAAGAAAGTGTTGCAGAATATATCTTCGTTTCGAACGAGAACTCGGCATCTAGGGCTTGTCCGTTCGCGGTAGCGGGGAAATGCAAAATAACGCCGACATCCAGACCGCAGTCAACAGCCCAAACGAGTGCGCCATACTTTGTACTCTAGTCAGTGTCCTTCAGTTTTTCCGCTGCTTCACGTGAACCAAGACCAGTGTACTTACGATGCACGGATCTTTTCATCGAACAATATATGTGGCTGAAGCTTGCGTTCAGTATATATCGCTTTTTGCATTGTTTCATTTTGCCATTCCTAAGAAGGAGTCATGGTGAAGGAGGAAAGTGAAAGTGTAATGATAAACTTTCTTTTTGTTTTCCTTTAACTCGCAGAGATGACAACACACCTAATAATCAGATAACATGGAGCAGTTGGTTGAAGAAAACGGGTAGCGGAAGCGATTGCTTTTCTTCAAGCGAAACATTTTATGCCATAAACTGCAGTTGCCTTCATTTTAGCGACGAGAAAGTTCAAGAAATTCGTTAATCGTGAAACTTGGTAGTTGGTAATTTGAACAGCCAGACATAATTACTAGCGCAAAGAAACATGGGCCGAGGAACAAGAATCATATGACCAAAGTCAGCGTAATTGTCCTCAAAAAGAACAGTAGCAGGGTGTGTATATATATATATATATATATATATATATATATATATATATATAATGTGCTAGAAAAAGCGGCTAGACAACGGCGTTTAAACTGTTGCTGTTGTTTCTTTGTTTATGTTCCTATGTGTTAATAACTATCCACTGCGAAAAATATGTACTGGTTAACTTTTTTTCGCTTAGATTATTTTGTTTTGATTACTAAGAAATACGCGTCGATGTGGTCTGTGCCGGTTTGTACAGCAGGGCGGACATTGTGTCCGTTATAAAGCTCAATAATATGACAATCATTATTAACTAAAATTAACAGTCCACCATTTTTGTTCTTCATTTTATCGGACAAGATTAACCGCGAAATTGGAGATGACCTACGCTGAAAGGGAGCCCAGTTTTTAATATTTATCATTCAGCAATATGGATCCAATTATTTAGCGTGGAATGATACATATCTGAAAGCTCACTAAGACTGGTTTTCCCGCACAATACATTTACGAAATGGTTGCGAGCATTGCCGCCGCTGTAATCATGTTGACAGCTTCTGTGCCATAAAACACGCAGAGCCTGTCTGCATATATGCTGCATTAAAAAGGCGAGACACTATATTCGAGACGCGTACCGCGAGAAAGACAACCAAACGAGCTTTCTATCCGTATTTTTGACACTCAGTATTTCGAGTCACACTGTCGATTTAAAAATTCAGTTCAATATCTGTGTTGACGGCCTTCAATTTCGCAGTATAGGGGCTCCATGAAATGAAAGATAAAAACGTTAATTAACCAGCTGATTACTGAGCACTGTCACGTTCACAATGCCCGCTCTCCAGTGCAATCCATCTGTACGGACAGAGTAAAACGTTGGACCATGTTGACGTATTTCTCGAAAGTTTTTAAAACAATGCGTGTAAACGTTGAAAATCACCCGGTATGTACAAATAAAACTCGCCCTCCCATCCTAACTGCTTCCTATGAATCGGCTCTAGAAAATAATGGCCGCTCGATGGCGCAATGACGCACACAGCACGGCGCGTACCGACATCGCTAAAAATAACTAGGCTTTCGTGAACGTGGAGAAGAGCAGGCTGGCGGCATGGTAGAAATGCTGCGGTTACCACCCCGGCGATGGCTGCGAGGATAGTTAAGTGATGTAAACCTGCACCATCGGTATCATTCTCTGGATGATACTGAGCCTTGCCTGGAACTGCCATGTAGCGGTTTTATCAAGATAACTTGAATAAAATTAGTCTGGAATTAAGACACACTAGGAGAAACGCAGAAAATTCATTCAATTAAAATATGCACTTCTTACATATTTAAATAAAAAATGGTACAGAATAAGGGCAATACACTGATGAGTTCCGATTATATATGTTATGCTATTTTGTCACATATGAACATACAAAACAGGCCTAAGGGTTTCTTCACGATTACCAGTGGGCTCGTACACGTATAAGACGAAAGCAGCCTGTACACACTCTGAGCCCACTGACAACAATAACCTTCCATCGCTGGCGGTTTAAATAAAGGTGAACCTCTCTCCAGGAGGGCGAATATTGCAAGCACATATAAACGAGTAACCTATAGGTATAGCTCCCATCGTTGCGTTGGCCGCAATTAACGTTTGATACGAAAGAAAAAAGCACGTTTGATTATATAATGTAATGAGACGAATCAGCATTAACGGTACTATTTGTTCATTTCGCTTTTAACCTGATTGTATTTCCTTTGCATCACTGAATTTGATTTCGTAGAAGGCTTCTGACTGCTCGCGATGCACTTGTGATGCGGGAGGGGCCTTCTCTCTAAGCCGCGTTTCACTGTCTCTGGGCTTCTGGTGGTGGGTGTAGACCTCTAGAGAGTGAGCAGGGTGAATGTGGCTGGATAGCCTCTGGGTGGTGGAGGCGCGTATTTGGGGGATGTATTTGAGGTACCTTCCAGTCACAAATGGTGACCAGAAGGGGACCACACACACACACACACACACACACACACACACACACACACACACACACACACACACACACACACACACACACACACACACACACACACACACACACACACACACACACACACACACACACACACACACACACACACACACACACACACACACACACACACACACACACACACACACACACACACACACACACACACACACACACGCGCGCGCGCGCGCGCGCGCGCGCACGCGCGCACGCGGACATTGAGCGGCGTGTGTTAGTCATGAAGGGCAGCAGAAATTCAGGAACTTCACGAGTTCTGTCGAGCTGGTGGATTCCCACCGCCTCGGTGTACAGATAGTGAGTGAGGAGAGAACTATTTGTAAAGGATTTAGTGTATGCTTTTCTTACGCCATAAAAACTTTTTGCATCGCGCGCATTGAAAATTGTATTTTAATATTTCTTTCAGGTTCTACCGATGCGTGCGGTACGAGCGAGACTCTTTCTACAGCATCTACGAGTTCAACTGCCCTGAATCTCTCGTCTTTGACGAAGGCACAGGCACCTGCAACTACGCTGAGTACAGCTACTCAGAGTGCGTGACGAATCATCAACAGGCGACCAGAAATACTAGCTGGAACCAAGGCAACCCCAGTGGCTCTTCAGGCTGGTCACGAGCTGATGCTGTGGGCGGCCACAGCCAGGTAGGAAATACTCATGACAGCATTCGGCAAGGTCAGCCCGACAGCAGTGGCGCCCACGGCGATACCGGCGCATACCCAATCGAAAGCCAGGAGTCTGTGCAACATGGCCAAGCCCACGGTCATCCACAAGCTCCCGGAAGCAGTCAAACGGGGAGCCAAGACGTTCCCAAGTGCACAAGAGAAGGTTTCTTCGGCCACCCGGATGACTGCAATAAGTTTTACAGATGTGTTTCGGGTGGCGCAGATTCCTTTGTCGTCTACGTTTTCAGCTGTGGGGAGTCACTAGTCTGGGATGAAGCGCAGAGCACGTGCAATTATCCAAGCGCCGTGCAGGGCCCGTGCAGAAACGCAAAGCCTGGCCCATCAGAACAGCCTACTTTCCCGACACAGCCGCAAGGACAGCCACAGCAGGGCAGTGGAGGAAGTCAGCCTGGAGGAACTGGGGGCCGACCTTTCCCGGGCGATGCACGGCCGTGCGACAATCAAACCACAGGACAACAGGGTGGACCAAGCTCTGGACAAGCAGCACCTTCGAACCAGAATCTGCCATGTCCCAGCGAAGGTTTCTACCGTAATCCTTACAATTGCTACCGATTTTATCGATGTGTAAGACGCGAAGGTGGAAATGGGTTTGACGTATATGAGTTCAACTGTCCCGAGGGACTCGTCTTTGACGAGAGGTATAGCGTTTGCAATTGGCCATACCAAGCGCCTCCCTGTGAAAGCCCATCGGCTGCTATTGTACAACCAGGGCAAGGTGGCCAATCCGGTCAAGGAGGCAGACCAGGTCAAGGTGGAACTGGGGGACAAGGGGGACAAGGAGGACGACCAGGGCAAGGGGGAACGCCAGGACAAGGAGGCACACCAGGACGACCAGGTAGTCCAGGACAAGGAGGCACACAAGGTCGGCCTGGCAGCCCAGGACAAGGAGGAACACCGGGTCGGCCAGGCACTCCAGGACAAGGAGGAACGCCGGGTCGTCCAGGCACTCCAGGTCAAGGAGGAACACCGGGTCGGCCAGGCACTCCAGGTCAAGGAGGAACACCGGGTAGACCCGGGCAAGGCGGAACACCAGGTCGACCAGGCAGTCCAGGGCAAGGAGAAACACCGGGTAGGCCAGGAAGTCCAGGCCAAGGAGGAACACCGGGTCGGCCAGGTAGTTCAGGCCAAGGAGGGACACCGGGTCGGCCAGGCAGTCCAGGACAAGGTGGTACACCGGGTCGGCCAGGCACTCCAGGACAAGAAGGAACACCGGGTAGTCCAGGTCAAGGAGGAACACCAGGTCGACCAAGCAGTCCAGGGCAAGGAGGAACACCGGGTCGGCCAGGTAGTCCAGGTCAGGGAGGGACACCGGGTCGACCAGGCAGTCCAGGACAAGGAGGAACACCAGGCCAGCCGGGCACTTCAGGAAGACCTGGAGAAGGAGGCAGGCCAGGTCAACCAGGTAGTCCAGGACAGGGCGGTATACCAGGTCAGCCAGGCACTCCAGCCCAACCAGGACAGGGGCCTACACAAGGGCAACCGGGACAAGGAGGCAGACCTGGCCAACCGGGAAGTCCACCACAACCAGGGCAGGGACCTACACCAGGTCAGCCAGGCAGGCCTGGACAACCAGGTCAAGGAGGTACACCAGGGCAGCCAGGCAGTCCAGAACAGCCAGGGCAAGGGGGAAGACCAGGTCAGCCAGCACAGCCAGGTCAGGGAGGAATACCAGGGCAACCAGGCACTGGCGGGTGGCCAGGGCAGCCAGGACAACCACCATGGCCAGGGCAGCCAGTGCCAGCAGATGGTACACCAGGACAACCTGGTCAAGGAGGCCCTCCAAGTCAGCCAGGGCAGGGAGGACAGCCCCCACCTGGTGGTGCTAGTCCTAGTTATCCACCCGGAGACGAAGGTGGCCGAGATCAGCAACCATCGTGCCCGAGTGAAGGTTTCTTCAGACACCCACAAAGTTGCTACCGGTTCTATCGCTGCGTTAGTGGCAGCAGCCCAAGTAATTTTGTAATCTACGAATTTAACTGCCCAGAGGGGCTAGTGTTCGATGAACGCTACAGCACATGCAACTGGCCGTATGATGCGCCTCCGTGCGATGGTGCTGGACCTCCACCTGTAGGACAAGCTCCACAGGCACCTAGTCAGCCAAGTCCTCCTGCAACGCCCAGTCATCCAGGACAACCCGGCCAACCGGGATCAGTAGAACCAGGTCAAGGCCGACCTAGTCAGCCGGGGCAGCCACGCCCACCAGACCGACTACCAGGTCAGCCAATTCCAGGAAGACCAGGGCAAGGACAGCCAAGCCAACCAGGACAGCCGGGGCAGCCCGCACCATTCCCGCCTGGGCAAGGACAGCCAGGTCAACCGGGGCAGCCCGCACCATTTCCTCCTGGGCAAGGACAGCCAAGCCAGCCAGGTCAACCGGGACCCGCACAGCCAGGGCAAGTGCCACCGGGACAACCGGGTCAATCTGGTCCTAGCCAACCTGGGGGTCCCGGTAGACTACCATGCCCTCAGGAAGGCTTTTTCAGACATCCCGATAATTGTCATCGGTTTTACCGTTGCGTTGATACAGGCAACGGCTTTGTCGCATATGAATTTAATTGCCCTGAAGGACTTGTGTTTGATGAGCGCTACAGCACCTGTAACTGGGCAGATGCTGCTCCTCCTTGCGACCAAAGACCACCTCTCGGCATGCCTGCACCGGGCGGCAGTCCCGGTGGACGCCCACCTAGTCCAGAGCAACCAGTGCCACGCCCACAACCACCATCACCACCTGCACCTTCTCCTCCTCAGCCTCCAGCTCCCAGGCCACCCAGCCCCGGGCAACCAACGCCGCGCCCCGTACCTCCGCCGGCACCATCTCCTACCCAGCCTCCGGCTCCACCAGTGAGCTCGCCTCAAACAACTCCAACTGGAACCACTGGTACAGTGACCGAGAGTATGCCTACAACTTCTGGAACGGGTAGCACTGCCACTGATATGACGGGAACTACTCCAACTGAGCCAGCAAGCACACCTTCAGATAGCACAGGAACAACGCCTTCCATGACAACGGGTACTAGTACCGATGGCACGACACCAACACCAGGCAGCACCATGCCCACTTCCCCTGAACCTGAGCCCCAGCCCCAGCCGCAACCCCAACCTCAACCGCAGCCTCAGCCCCAACCACAGCCTCAGCCCCAACCGCAGCCTCAGCCACAGCCTCAACCACAGCCTCAGCCCCAACCCCAGCCTCAGCCCCAGCCTCAACCGCAGCCCCAGCCTCAACCGCAGCCGCAGCCACAACCACAGCCTCAACCACAGCCTCAGCCCCAGCCTCAACCGCAGCCTCAGCCGCAGCCACAACCCCAGCCTGGGGGCACGCCGGGTGTGAGAGATCCGAATGGGCAGCCCTCAGAATTGAGCTGCCCCAGGACCGGCTTCTTTAGGGACCCGAACGACTGCACGAAGTTCTACCGTTGCGTCGACTTTTACATGACTGGCCGAAATTACGTGGCCTACAAGTTCGATTGTCCGGAAGGAACCGTGTTCGATGAGAGGTACAGTGTTTGCAACTGGCCTGATCAGGCGGCACCTTGCGATCAAGCAGCGGGCCCACAACCCGGGCAAGGAGGAGTGCCAGCGCCTCCACCATCCGGACAACCAGCTGTGCCACCAGGTAACCATTTCTCAGACAGGCACTCCAATGCTGCGCTTAACAAATCAGAATAATGCAAGAAAGAGGGGTGGTAAGATACAGCAAGTTCAGGAAAAAAGAGTAGAGTCTCCGAAGTGAAGCACAGAATTTGAATACGATGACATAAAGCGAGACCTGTACGCATGAAGAAAAACCGACTATAAAAAGCTCATTTTATGATCTAGCGACGCGCGTATCAACGATGCGTAAAGCAATGATCATAACAGAGTTTATTTCTTCTTATCCTAAGATAGCTAATGTCTCTGATGGTATTGGCGAGTACAGAGGTTACTGAAGAAAATTTTGACATTAATTTTTTAGCCCTAGCATATGTTTTAGCTGATTCAGTCGAAGCGTATACAAATATTCTACCTTAGAACAAATGGGAATTATTTTACATTGTCCACTACTCCTGCTAAGATGCAGCCATTTAGAATAACAAGGAAAATGCAGGTATGCGTTTAGCAATTGGCGACTGTTTAAGTTTCCCTAGGGATAGTGGTTGGTAAGAAAGCAAACTGATGCTAGAATGCGATGACGATGTTGAAGCTGGTAGCTATAAGTCACGTCACTGTAGAACAACTTTAATATAACAAAGTAAACACCTGAGCCGGCGAAGGAAATAGTTTAATATTGACCTATACTTTTTTTGTAGTTTAAACCACGCCGCTGTGGTCTCGTTAATAAGCTGAATAGTCATTTTGCCGGCGGACACTTCAACCGCGCCGTGAGGGAAAAAAGTCCCGGTAAGCTAAAATTATATCTTACCCGAGGTGTTTCGACAGCAAACGCACAAATGAGCCTGTGAGAAGGCACCGGTGACAAGACCAATGCAGCATACAAGAGGGGGGAATTTGCACTAAAAAAGATACGGAAAGGTGCAGAAGTCATGCTTATAACTCGCCTTTAAATATTGAGCTCATTTCCACGAGAACAGCGGCAAAACAGATTCTATAGAAAGGTAGCCTCACAATTAGCTTAAGTTGTTTGTTAGCTTTTTCATGAGCGCGCAACATACAAGCACAGCCACCGGCTGTGCGCTGCCAAGCCAAGTACCTATAGCGGAAAACTTTGTCCCGTAGTTGAGTGTCAGTACCATAAGTATAACAGCTCTCTTACTAGTGCTCGGATAGTTTTTTAATTCGCTATCATTACTAGCTGCGGTGAGCAATTTCAACGATGTATATGTGGGCTTCGTGCATTGAAAAAGCCAAAAGAAATTTAAGAAACTCTGCCGGTGCGAATTCGAATCCAGAAACATCTTGTGGGAAGTGAGTACGAAACATTTTAACTATGGCGGCGCTGTGGTAAAGCCTATAGTTAATATACTGACTCGAAGAAGAGATGGTGAGAGTCTTTCCGCTTTACTTTAGGGGAAGGCCTAGGCTCATTCATGGCCTGAAACCCGCCGTTGACATTCGGCGTCGAGAAGGAGTCTGGAACGGTGTTCTTCAAACCTGGCATGTGATTACGATTCAGTAGCTTTGTTGTATAGGCTTGGTCTGCAAAGCTGGAAGTATTGTCGCAGACAACCATTTCCAACTACTACGCGACAAGACTGTGCTCGTCACGGTGATTGCGCGTAATAGCAACAAAAGCACACTTGTACTTAAGAGTGAATAAAATAGAGCATTTTCAATGGCTAACGATAAGTGTTTGCAGTGGCTTTAAAAATAGACAAGAAATCATTAGCGTACGTGGCCAACTGCTTTCAAGCGCATTCAAACCTGGCTCTTGCAGAGCCTGACCTGCCACTTTTCTTAGCTTGTGCTGCAGTGGATGTAGTGAGGTTGACAATAATGATGACAGCAGTAAAGCAGCGCGAACGACTAAAAAAAAAAGAGCGAAAGCTAGCTAGTAACTAAATTGTTTAGCTTGTCATTTGTGTTTTTTAAGTGTCGTTGAGATGTCCACTAACAAAGTGTGCCAGTAATGCACCTTTGCTTCTCAAAAATTTGTGGAGGGCTTATGCTGCTAGCAAGGCCACCTATGCTGCTAATAAGGCTAGGCAGGTAACGACTAAGTTGCTTCGTGCAGGTGGGCGCTGATATTTCTGTAGAAAAGTATAGTGTGCATTAGGGAACAAAGAAATAAAGAAAATTTACAATTGACACAGAGAATACCGACAGAATGAACCCGTATGCTAATTATATTATTAATTTTTATGATCCTAGTGCTTCCGCCCTTGGTATCAACAGCAAACTACCACAGGGAATTCCTGCTCGCTTTAGGACACTGCCAATAAAAAATTACGAAAAGAAAATATTCTTCCTCCATACTTTCATATCCTGAAATTCAGGATAAGTGCAATCTTCAACCAGCAGCCGGTTACGAAGGCGATTTTATTGAATGTCGTCAAATTACATTATAACAATCAATATATCCGCAGATTTTCATGCGATTTAGAATTCATAGCATTTTGCGATTAACGTTTTTATTATCGTCATAAATGTTCCCTTGTTTTCGACGACAGCCTTCAACTGCTCGACGTTAGTGAAGAACAAATATAAATATTTTGCTGCGTATCAAGAGATTAAGCAATTCCCGTCAATATTCTTTTATTATTGTACATTATAGTATCCCACAGTAGACTGATAATTAAAACTGATGTCCCCCCCCCCCAAAAAAAAAAAAAAACTGGAATTGCACATAAATCTTCTGCTTACGGAATCTTGCTTCTTTTTTTCCCCCTGACGACGAGACTTCTATCGTATCCAAACTCTCGCTTTACCGAGAATCCTAAATAGTTCCAGATGTAAAGGTGCTATTTTGTATTCTACTTCTAGCGAAGACGACATTCCATTCATTATAGACACTTAGGCCCGTGCCGTTTATCATGTCCAGAGATAACCGCCATTCTTCCACCTAAATGCAATAATCAGGACTCCAAAAAGTGGATTTTGGTTTTCGAACCCAAAACGGCCATGGTTAATATTTTATACGCATAGCAAAATTTCTTACGAATATCTAGCATGGTTTGAAAATCTACAATTAAACTAGCAACATTTATGAAATCAAGGAACCGTGGAAACATTTCTCTTTGCAAGATGTACATGACTCAACATAAACAAAATCATTTACATAGTAACAGTAGCTAAGAGTGTCAGCAAGAAAACGGCGCAAAACCTGGAACCAAGCGATTTGCTAAATATTTATGTTGTGCTTTGTATTGAGAATATAAAATCACTATGTTTGCAAAATAAAGGGTACAGAACTTGCCTGAAGCAGAGAAGTGTAGTGGCAGAAAACGCAACGAGTTCGCAATGTACACAACTGTGCACAAAGCACGCGCTTAGAGGATTAAGATGCCTCCAACTACCATTGCAAGACCCTTTGACCCAGAAAACATTTATTCTGGTATCTACGCTGTTGTACCTGTGTAATCACGAAGCGAATCCCATTTTATTTTCTTGTTTCTTGCGCATGCAGTATACAGTAAAGCTGACAACTATTTTAATTACTCAGGATCGCAGCCACCGCAAGGTCCTCCTCCAGGGCAGCCTGGCTCACAGCCGCCACCAGGTCCTCCAGCTGGGCAGCCTGGATCACAACCACCACCAGGTCCTCCAGCCGGGCAGCCGCAAGGACCTGGTCCCGCGCCACCAGCCACAGACGTGACTTCGCCTCGGGAGCCCACAACACCAGAATCTTCGGGGCTCTCGTGCCCTGACTCCGGGTTTTACAGACATCCTCAAGACTGCCACAGATTCTATCGATGCGTCGACACGTCTGGAAATGGACAATACGTCGTCTATGAATTTAACTGTCCTGCTGGGCTTGTCTTTGACGAGAGAATCAGCGTCTGCAACTGGCCACAAGACGCACCCCCGTGTGAAGGCGGCCAAGGGCCGACTGTGGGCGCGGCCCCTGCGCCACCAAGCAGGCCGCCGAGTCAGCCCCCAAGCCGACCACCCAGCCAGCCTCCGAGCCAACCGCCAAGCCAACCACCAAGCCAGCCGCCAAGCCAGCCGCCAAGACAACCACCAAGCCAGCCGCCAAGCCAGCCGCCAAGACAACCACCAAGCCAGCCCCCGAGCCAGCCACCAAGCCAACCACCGAGGCAGCCTCCAAGCCAACCGCCAAGCCAGCCCCCGAGCCAGCCGCCAAGCCAACCACCGAGGCAACCCCCAAGCCAACCGCCAAGTCAGCCACCAAGCCAGCCGCCAAGACAACCACCAAGCCAGCCCCCGATCCAGCCGCCAAGCCAACCGCCCAGTCAGCCCCCGAGCCAGCCGCCAAGCCAGCCGCCAAGCCAGCCGCCAAGCCAACCGCCAAGCCAACCGCCAAGTCAACCGCCAAGCCAACCGCCAAGTCAACCACCCAGTCAACCACCAAGTCAACCGCCAAGCCAACCACCCAGTCAACCTCCAAGCCAGCCGCCCAGTCAGCCTCCTACAGGAGAAGCTTGCAGGCCACAGTGCAGCAGGACCGGGTTTTTCCGCGACCCAAGGGACTGCACTAAGTTCTACCGATGCGTAGACTTCTACCAGAATGCAACTTACGTCGTCTTTAACTTCGACTGCCCTGAGGGTCTAGTGTTTGATGAGCGCTACAGCGTCTGCAACTGGCCTCATGATGCAGCACCCTGTGATGGCTCTTCAGACCCAAGCGCTGCCGGTAGCTGTGCCCCATCCCCTGGTCCCGCGCCACCGCAGCAGCCCGGTCCACCTCAGCAGCCACAGCCTGGTCCTCCACAGCAGCCGCAGCCACGACCACCTCCGTCTCATCCGATGCCTCCGCCTCGCCCGGCCGACTCATCAGTGTGTACAAGGGAAGGATTCATCCGGGACCCAGCTGACTGCCACAAATTTTACCGCTGCGTTGACACTTACCAAGATGGTAGACTGACAGCCGTCCACTTTGACTGTCCCGCTGGACTCGTATTCGACGAACGCTACAGCGTTTGCAACTGGCCTCACGACGCTCCACCCTGCGATGCACAGCCACAGCCTCAACCTCAGCCTCAACCACAGCCTCAACCACAGCCCCAACCACAGCCTCAACCGCAGCCTCAACCACAGCCTCAACCACAGCCCCAGCCGCCGCCTCGACCAGAACCAATTGAAGCGACAACAGCGCCCTGCGACAGAACGACTGCTCCGGCATCCGAGACAACACCGCAGGTCACAACACCTTCTACGATGGCATCAGATGCGACCACGCCGTCTGAAGCCACTACGCCGTCAGAAGCGACGACGCCTTCCGAAGCCACGACTCCCGAGTCAAGCACGCCATCTACAATGGAACCGACCACCGTCGCTTCAACTCCAGCCGTGACGACCGAATCGCCGACAACACCAGCAGCAAGTACGATGCAACCTACAACGACGCCTTCCAGTCGTCAGCCCAAGAAGCTGGACGACCTTATACTGTGTGATAAGGACGGCAACTTCGCATTTGACGGCGACTGCGTCCACTTCTACCGTTGCACGGGTGGCAAGTCCCAGAAGGCCGAGCTGTTCAAGTGCCCCGACAAATATTACTTTGACACCAAAATCGGCTTCTGCCGCCGGAAGAGGAAGAACTTCAAGTGCGACAAGACACCTTCGCCGGATCTGATGGCCCGTCTTCCAGCAGACTTCATGCAATCCGCCATCGTTGCCGGACCTGGCTTCTTGTGGGACTAATCAATAGGACTCTATAGAACAACCGCGGGGCAAGATATACAGGGTTGCCGAACACAATGATTCTCAATGCGTGGGCTGCTTCGTCCTGCAGCCAAATCACACGAACGCATGCAACCGTCCGCGGCAGTGTTTTGCTCCGCCTGTTAAAGGCCTTTCTGGCATTATGGCAGCTCGCGATCTGCCTGATCACATGTGATTATCAGGCTACACTGCGGCCCGATACGAGAACGTTACGTGACAAACAGTTTGGTCTTAATGGTAGCTCACTATGGTTTAGAGATAAGTTCGACAGGCGCCATCTTGTATATCTTTCTCCGCATGGCCACGGGTTGCCTTAAAGTATTGTCACCTGCCCTAGAAATTCAAATAATTTCACCGTGAACTACAAATCGGTTTTCTGCGTTAGCAGGGTGGAGGCCTTCATGTAGTTGTTTATGTCGAGCGTTCGTGAACTCGCTCTCCCGCTTTTTTTAAAGAGGAGTACGTGTGGCTACCCTACGAAAAAAATTGTATGAGGTAATAACCTCACATTTTCTCACACACTCTCATACAATTGACATAAGAAATCACGTACAGGTCGCATATAATTGCATAGGATCTCATAGTTTCTTGCCTATTATCATAAATTATGGGAGATATTTTATGATAATGATATGCACCGTATGAGAGTATATGCGATTTGATGAGATTGTGTGAGGTTATTGCCCCGTAGAACTTTTGCTTTTTCAGTAGGGTAGCGGCAAAAGTTCCACGTCGGCGGGGCTTTTACTCTTCTGCAAGGATTGCTAGCGTGCTCGGCGCATAGTGTGTCCACAGTGGACCCTACGGCTTAAGCTACTCGTCGTGACGTGGCGCCATCAAAGCTGGTGTGGTAAGGATTGATTCTAACGTAAGGCGGTACTTATGGCTCTTTATGTCAATACCCCACAAATCACTGCTGGAAAGCGCCGAACAAAAACTGCTCGGTATTCACGTCGTATGTTCGGGCAGAAAAATGTTTGGACCAAAATGGCGTCAGTTGAACAAAGAATGTTTCTATACACCGGCATTAGCATTAATGTATGCACGCTAACTCGGATCACACCCCGCACACGCAGGACCATCACCCACCGCTCGACGTTATATAGTAACAGCCCGATGCTGCAGTTAACAAAAGAGGGTGTGTACGAGTCTACTTGCCGGACAAATATCGTTTTCCCCCACACTGCCGGAAGAAAGCGCAGGTTCTCTGTGAGGTGGTGAGCCAAGATGTTGAACAGAATGAAGCGCATACCTTTCTTTTTTGTGACGTCATATCAAGTTTCAGAGCAGTTCTTTGCTTCCTTTGAGCTGCGCTTCGTTCTGTCTGCATCGCACGGTGATCATTGCCTCTTCCAGCATTTATGACACCTTGCCTAGACTGGTACGCGGCCTGCCTTTTTCCACTGCCCAAACGTGTCTGTTCATTTGTTTCTGTCAGGAATCTCAAGCACCCGGCATTTCTTGAACATTCCAGTGCCAACGTCGTTTGCTAAGATCGTTTTGTTGTTCCCACATTATGACTGCTTCCCAAGGCTTTATTAAGATTCGAGGAATCATTGTTGTTTTATGGATAAAGTGGAACCAACATTTCTCATTCAAGGCAGGCAAGGAATGCACGCCGCATATGCAGTCGATGACAGGTTGACGTTTGTTTAGTATTTATTACGTAGCCCTAGCTTGGTTGTGAGTATTTACAATAGGATGCTTGTTGCTTGCCGTCATTTAGCAGAAGTTACAGGTTGGGGGATAGATGAGACGGAGGTTTGCTTTGGGAACGTCTACAGACTCCATAGGCAGCAGCTGTAGCAGCTCATAAAGTAGCCACGAAAAAAAAAAAAGTAATCCAGCCGAACCTTTTCACGCATATTGGTTATGTATATTATGTATATTGGTTTCAGACTCGGTCATCTCTTTTTAGCACAGGAAAATAAAGTTCTTCTCGGCATTCGATGAACCAAGCCACGTAGCTGCGGCAACATGCGCATGAAGTCATGAAACTGAGGCACCATGAATATAAGGTCACTGATACCGTACATAGTGCTATAGATTTCTTTTACATGTAGGAAAAGTTTGTCTTTCGAGCTCCCCCACTCGTCAGACGATAAAACCTTAAGTCTCAAAAACAGCAGAAGCGATATATGCCAAACAATATGTTTTCTTTCCCCTTTATGCAGTCGCAGTCGTTTCGTATACCTTCAGAAAGACAAAATGCATCAGGGGTGCTTTACTCTTGACAGTGGAAGGCCTAATTTGGCGGCGAATTTGCCAAACAGGCAGTTTTCCCCCAACGAGTGAACTCCCCTTCCACGCTATCATTGGACGCACAGGTTATTGGCAGTCTATGGGGATCTTTACGAGGAGATGTCGCAATGTCAGCTGAGATAAAGCTGAATAAGGTTGCCCGAACTTCATATTTTGAAGGGCTCAAACCTCCTGTCATATGTGTGCCTACCTAAGTGCTCTCTGTGAATGTCCATTATCGTTGCAATGCGGTACAGTATTGTATTGCTAGCATACAGTGTACTACATTGCTTTCGGCTTCCAAAGGTCTTTGCTGTCTTTAATAAAGTGTAGTGTGTAAATATATGTGAACACAAGACAATCAAACTTTCTCGGTTGAAGCTGGTAGTTGAGCCTCGCGAAATATCATGGCTGAATGGCGTAGTTGTAAACCTGAATTTCAGTAGCGAAGTAGCAGCCAGCACAGATACAAGTGCCGATATTTCTGTTTGTACAAGCGGCTGGTGAAGTGCTTAGTCGGCGAAAAGCCTGCGTCTGTCTTTTTTCCTCACGGACCAATTTTTTTTTTTTTTTGCCATGAACTTTGCCTTACGACGACAAGCGTTTGCCCTGAATGACTCACCGAATAAAGTGCGAACGTCTGTTGGTCAACGCCATTTTGTCTGTTGTGTCGTTTATTTCAGTCAGCCAATTTCAATAGAGTGCTTCAAGATATTGAGTGAGAAAGCATCGGTTGAAAAAACGCTGATACTTTTTTTTTACTTATTTTTGAGTGACACGAATTAAAAGCTCCGGGTTTACTTCTGAATTGTCTCAGTCAGCAAATTTCAATGCAGTGCTTCAATATGTTGAATGAGAAAGCATCGGTTGAAAAAACGCCGATACTTTTTTTTACCTATTATGGAGTGACACGAATTAAAAACTCTGGATTTACTTCTGAATTGTCTCCGTTGCTCAGAAAGCTACGACAGGGCGGCGAAGATCGAAAATTAAAAAAGCATCAAAAAAAAAAAAGAGACGCTGTCGTGCCTCATCGATTTCCGCTCTTTTTAAAGTAGCATTGAAACAAAAACCGCGGTGCCTTCAAAAGGAAAGAACAAAGGAATGAAAGAAGAACATAAAAAAAAAATTAGATATTCTCGCCAATACGAATGGACAGCGAAGCTAAGTGGGGATGTGCACGTCGAAAGCGACTGTAAGCCCGACGCAAGCAGGCGTAACTGGCCATATAAGCTACAACCCGCAAAAGTCACTACTTGCAAGACACCATCTTCTCAATCGCTGCCACTAAACCCCTCAAATTTCCTCTTTCCTCTCCTTCCCAACTCCTCCTCCCATCTCCTCTCCGAAGCTTCAACGCTCTCCACTCAGTCCACAGAAAGCCCGTAAAAGTGGCTAAGAGGTGACTCCGATAGCCAGCAAAAGCTCATCGAGAGAGCATCGCGGCCTTCGTCGACAGGATCCCGGGCTAGGCTGTCTGACCCCTTCTCCTTCTTTTGAAAAAAAAAAAAAAAGGAGCGTGTGTGTGTGCGATCTAAGTGTTGTTGTTGTTGTGGCTGTAGGAAGAAAGAAAAGAAAATGCACGGGCCTGCTACTGGCTCTGTAGCTGAGCCACCTCCGCTGCCTCGTGCGGACAGAAGACAAAATAGGCAAGAAAGAAAAAAAGAGGGAGAGAAAGACGCGTGCCGCAACAACAGCCGTCGCCCACCACCACCGAAGCGGTGGTGGGTGCAATGACGGCCTACAACAGATAAAAATCTGTGGCTGGCTAGCCTCCGCCGCAAGCGGCGTTGACCTACCGTCCCAGCCCCGTGGGGCCAGGAACTGCCACCCTTCTCATCTAAGTGCGCGTGAATATCTCCACGTCGTCGAAATCATTCGGAATCCTCCTCTATGGCATGCCAGAACCGCTCTAGAACTCTTCACGTGTAGCGATTGCGGAAAACTGCTCTTCCCTTCGAAACGCAGCGCGCCGCGGAGTACTCCATATCCTTCGAGGATGAGGAACCCACTAAGCAAACCGAACCAAGCCTTTCACTTAATTTCCTGAAAGTCAATTCCCCTCCCCTTTTTCTCTTTCCACTTTCACTCCCACCTCCATCCCTTCCTTTACGGCGCGGTTCAGGTGTCCACATAGCAAGTGTGACAGATACTGCGCCTTTCCCTTCCTGTGAACCAATTATTATTATTGCTTTCCCAAGAAAGGCGCATGAACAAGGACCAAGCAATTCTAGCGGTCATCGGCTTCGCGCAATTCCCAGCTGTCATGACACTTAGTAAGACGATAGCTTTGAAGGCGCATTGAAAAATTACCCATCGATGGTAAAGAAAGCCGGTGGTACTGATAGATATACATACAATTGCATATTACCCCGCCGCAAAAAAAAAAAAAAAAAAAAATCGATCTATTGAGTGCGTTCCATTTCTTCACACGTCTAGCAAAACAGCTACGTCATAGTAAGCGTCTGCATTGCAATCGGGTTTCTTTCCCTTCGCCTCCCATACTATCTGAACCTGGGTGGACTGGCTTGGTGCTGAGGGTGAAGAACAGCGTCTGCTCGTCCAGCAAGCCATCAATGTATTAGGCGCCTATGTGTTGGACCTCAATAAAGTATTCTACTATACTGTAACATGTCTACTCGTCTACTCGTCTACTCGTCTACTCGTCTACTCGTCTATACGCCTCTCGCCAAGTCGCAGCACAAAAATTGAACTAAAACTTTCGATAACTATAATAATATATTGTTTTCTTTGTTTACGTTGTAATAATGCAGGTGAAAAGTTCATTTTTAACGACGGATCGCGGATCACGGTATGCTAAATCTCTCTAGTGATACGCTACCGTACCGACGGTCCAGGTGGTTCCCCCTCGTAAAATTTTGTGTGAATGCAGTACACTTCAATGCAGGAAAATATATAGAGAGGTAGAGAGGCTATGAAGGTTTTGTAAAGGATTGACCTAGCCCGGAAGCTAGAGAAGCATTGTAAGGTCGAGTGGCCGCTGCAGAGAATCAAGTACTATGAAATCATCGTGGTTGAAAAGTTCACAGAACAGAGTTAAATTTGGTCACAGACTTTTTATTATGAAAATTGACTTCTTAAAAATTTAAAGCATAGCGGAAAAGTACGAAAGACAAGAAAGACAGAATAGTTACACTGAGAGTCAAGGCTGCTTCTGGCTCTCTTGATCGCCCTTGTTTATGTTTGTTTTGGTTTGTGTCGTTTGACGTCCCAAAGCGACTCAGGCTATGAGAGACGCCGTAGTGGAGGACTCCGGAAATTTCGACCACCTGGGGTTCTTTAACGCCCTTGTTTATTCATACAGCTTTCAATTTTCTCAAGCAGCAGACCAGATAACTAAACAGATTATCCACTCCGTTTTCAGCTTATAATATGGACGGAACGCGTGCGAGTGCATCTCGCATTTAACCGTGCAGCTCGAACACTCTGCTAAACAGAGCATGTGATTGATTTGGTTGGTTGGTTGGTTTGTGGGGTTTAACGTCCCAAAGCGACTCTATGAGAGACGCCGTAATGGAGGACTCCGTACAAGTGCGTATTATAATGATGTGTTCACGCTGTCATCTGCAAAAATGGAACCTTGAACACAATAATAAGCTTTACGTACTGCGCGACTGAACGCGTTCAGAACAGATGCTGGTCGGGAGAGGCCAGGCTTGCAATAGCAAAAGCTTCTCGAAAAGCACTTTCCACGGAAGACAAACCGAAAACATGCGAACCATTTGAAAGCCACCAATGACGACGAAAACCGCCGTTTGTTCTGTTCGAGAGGAAGTTTTGGTTCGGTTTAGGGGGCTTAACGTCCCAAACTGACTCAGGCTATGAGAGACGAAGCAGTGGAGGGCTCTAGACATTTCGACCTCTCAGGGTTCTTTAAACTGCGCTGACACCGCACAGCACGCGGGTGCCTAGCTTTTCGCCTCCATCGAAAAGCGGCCGCCGAGGCCGGGATTCGATCCCGCGTCCTTGGCCGCAGCAGTCGAGCTCCCCAACCATTGCACCACCGCTATGGCGTGCTCGAGGAAAATGACTGAGAGAATAAGTTGCTGCCTTTAACGACTTCTCCCTGGTATCCTGGTAGATCTGAAGCACTATATCCATGAAATTCATGGGTGCTTGGTTGTGGTTCTGAACGAGTGCGGAAGCAAGTGACTCATACAGATAAAATATTCGATTCATTTAATATGTTGCACCAAATGCCATTTTAACAGCCGTGCCAGTGCGTTAACTATCACTATACGCTAACCAATTCTCGTTGTCATCGAGGCCATTGAACATGCAACTGACAGACGTAGTCCATGTTTTGGTATCATTCCAACAAAAATTAAGAGTAGCTGAATAAAAACAAAAAACAAAATTAAACTTCAATTTCGCGAATATGTTGTCTTTATTTATTTCGATGCTCTAAATGAGTGCCTTTCATTTATTTTAATTTGGAGGATTGCTATCGCTGTTCCAGAGGGGTGCTCCATGCCAAGAATCGTCAGGGTATGGCGATGAGTCATCGCTCAACCTTCCAAACGCTTGTCACCACGATCTGCTAGTAGAGAATAATAGGCGAAGCTTCCGAGAAACGCCTGCTTCTTTTTCGACTGACTGGTGGGTTTTCGAGACTGAAGGTAGTGCTGAAACCTTTCATACAGATATAAATTGCAGGAAAAAAAGAAACACGTGCAGCACATATGTGCCTGCCCTGTGTGCCGCGTGTTAACACTTAATACGACAAAGACAAGTTCACTTGTGGAAACGTTGGCTCGACCTGTCAACTGAGGCTTCCCCCCTCTACCCTTGTTCAGTGCTCTTTCATAAAGTGTTATTATTGTGTGCTGGCATTCAAGACGATAACGATTTTCGGTTTCTACGCCGAAGGCTACACAGGAGAGGGAAGGAATATGCCTTTGTGACTTCCCCTTAGTAAGTGGGCTGTTTGTTCGTGTTAATGGTTCCGAGGACTAAAGAAAGAGACAGTGGGGGTTTGCTGCAAAGACCTGTTTCGATTACTTTCCTGCCTAGCCTCTGCTGTAGACCCACAGAAAGCCGCCAAGTACCGCGCACGCGGTGGTGCCAGCACTTCGTAACTGTTGGAATATGGGAGATGGATTTATACGGGTGTAGGTAAAAATGTCCCCGGAAGATAAGGTTCTGGAAGAAACGTCCCGGGAATAAAATGGCCCTGAGGAAGCGGCACCTAGGAAAAAAGCGCCCCTAAGCTTTGCGATAAGAATGAATCATTTTAGAACTCACTTCGCAAAAAAAAAAAAAAAAAAGAAAAAAAAATCTGGTTCCCAGCTTTTATTTAATTAAAGCTCTTTAAGCACTCAATAAGGCAGGTCTCATGAGCTGGGTACTAATTAAGAAACGTACAATGGGCTGGTTGAACTGATAGTTTTCGAGAGCCACCCACGGCAAAAGGGGCCCCTTGAAGAGACTTGCAGATGTTCTGATCACGGGCGTCAGCCCTTTCGGTAACCACAGCGTATAATTCTCGCCAGAGTTCCGACTTTGATAGAGATGCTGTACGAGGGACTGCAGGCTCATTCTTAACCGGTCGCTCACCATGACCACCTGAAGCAACTGTTCGCAGCGTCACGACCACCAAAGGTGGTGGTCAGCGCTCCCCCGCAAAGAAATTAAATAAAAGCGAAAACGAGGACGCTGTTGACGGCGCCGCTGTTGGAGTACCAGATCACATCGCTACAATGCAGCGTAGGTCATGTCATAAAACATTACACTCCATTACACACATAATGATCCAGAAAGGCACTTGCCATCTGCCAATAATTTTCTGCTGTCATCATTATTTTTGTTACGTACGTCCCGCTCTCCAAATCCGACAGGTGAAAGCAGTGTACCATACAATATTATCACGTTGTCGTAATAATGCCAAAGGCAGCGAATGAAGAGGCTGGTGTTGTACGCAGATTAACTTTTTAATGGGCTGACTTGCACCCGCAAAAGAACTAAGTGTAATAGAAGACCTTGCACAGGGCGCTATGCTGTTAACAGTGAACAGAACGTTCGGCGATCAGTCGTAGAGGTTCGGCGATCAGTCCGCACACGCGCGAGCGTCGGAGCGAGCGTTGTCGTCGTTAATTGTCTTTCATAACCGTCAGACGTTGAACAACATGGTTGTCGTTGTTCTTTGCAGCATCAGGCGCTGAACATTTCAGAGCCGAATACGTGTCTCAAAACTTCCCCCGGGCGAAAAGGCGCCATCCTGGAGGCTTATGGCGATGTGACGATGGCAGGATTGTAGTAAGGTTTCAGGCGGCTATCTAACCGCGATTGGCAGTTAACCGTGGTTATGTTCGGTAACCTCAGTTAAGCGTAACCGTGGTTAAGCCGGCCGTGTAAAGAGGGTATTAGGGTGACATTGGTCAGCAACCGGTTAAGCGACGATCTGCCTTCCCCGATACAGCATCTCCATCACCACCGGAAGTGCAGCAAGGATTCAACACCATCATCAAAGGAATCAAAGCAATGCTGGGATGGGGGCTAGTTGACCCTCGTAATCGGAAGGTCTTCGAGGTAGTTCTAGAGAGGTAGGTAAACAATGCTGTAATGGCGCCTACATGATGAAAGAGGTAGGTAGTTCGAGGTAGTTCTAAAGAAACCTTCTGTTTTGGGCGGTAATTCCCCAAGACTACCACGCTCCGGGCCGCTTGTACCTTTTTCAGTGAGTACGAGCTGATTAGACGTGTCTTAATGACTGATGACTCAGCTGCAGGGTTCCGAAAAATGCAACGTATAAAAAGTCAGATGGCTCTTCACCATGCTTTCTCGCACAGCATGTAAACACGTCAGGCGCCCAGAGGACCCAGGCTCCAAATGATTACATTTATCTCAAAGCCAAGAAAGAATGGAACAAAATGTGCATTTCTTGCGATAGAAAATCCGAACGAATTCATGCTAGGTCGCATTTTTGCTTTGGGGAAGTTGTTTTCCCAGTGGCCGCTTTTTCAGGAACCTTTTCTTCCGAGGATGTCTTTTCCGGGGCCGTATCTGCCGGAGACCTTTTTTCCCGGACATTTTTACCTAGACCCGTTATGTTCAACAGCCGCCTGCACGTGGTCTTATCACTGTGATTGTACCGTGCGCGGAACGAACTTGTTCATTCTCCGCGTGCCGCGCGAGATGCGTCGATATATATTATGACTAGCAGCTTACCGGTATCGCTCAAGAGGAAAGTATACAACAGTTGCATCTTGCCTGTACTCACCTATGGGTCTGAAACGTGGAGGCTAACCAAGAGAGTTCTACTTAAGTTGAGGACAACCCAGAGGGCTATGGAACGAAAAATGGTAGGGGTATACCATTAAGAGATAGAAAGCATGCAGAGTTGGTCAGAGAAATAACTCAAGTTACCGACATTCTAGTAGAAATTAAGAAGAAGAAATGGACATGGGCAGGACATGTAGGGCGAAGAGAGGATAACCGATGGTCGCTTAGGGTAATTAACAAACTGGATTCCAAGGGAAGGAAAGCGTAGCAGGGGGCGGCAGAAAGTTAGGTGGGCGGATGGAGTTAAGACGTTCGCAGGGGTCAAGTGGATGCAGCTAGCACAGAACAGGGTTAATGGAGAAATATGGGAGAGGCCTTCGCCATGCAGTGGGTATAATCAGGCTGATGATGATGATGATGATGATGATGATGATGATGATGATGATGATATATTGAAGTATTCCAGCCGCTCTCACCCGTTTCTACAATGTTCCAGGTTGTTCTGGTCATCTTTTGCGCATTTATCCAGATGTTCTTTGCCGAATTAAAATTGAGCCCTGCCGAATGCAACGGGTATGCGCATGTTATGGTAAAACAGTGCTAGAAAACGGACAGATAGAAAGAGACAAACGCACATTGTCCGTGTTCTAGCGGAAGCTGAACTTATTCTTCGGAAGATTAAACTATTCTTCTATACTAGCAAGTAGTGGTAACAAGCGGTTGGAATGTCTATATATCCGTGTTCTAGCACTGTTTTAACATAATGTTCAACCAGCGCTCCCAAAAAGCCACTAGGGCATTCGTGCTTCGACGGCCGACGAGCACGGTCATGCTGTTGTCGCCGTCGCCGCCTGTACGGCCGTGAGCCTTCTTGTTCCATGGCCACCATTCTCCCATACCAACCGGATTCTTCCGAATTCACGACTGCTTTACAAGCTGCAACTTATGCTGAAGAATGCCACCAGCTTGCCCAGTCCTTCACATTTCACGCCCAGCAGCAGCAAAAAACCATTTGAGATCAATCTGCACTTCTTTCTGCTTCCGTACAGACTCTTTGGTCTGGCTGGTACCTTCCTCCAGTCCCGGCCTTTCATCAAAACTTCTCAGCAAGTACCAGGGCCCCTACCGTATTGCCAAGCAAACATCCCCCGTCAACTACCTCATCGAACCCCTTACGCCATCCACTGACCACTGTCGCCGCAACCGTGAAATAGTGCACAGTTAATTGTTTGAAAAATAGGTGTTCGACATAATATAGTGTGAAAAACGGCCGCAAGTGAGCTTTTGCCCAATGAATTAACAAGAAGAAACTAGTGTCGTGCCTGTTTGCTAATTTGATCTTGCATTTTTTTTTTTCCTTTTTGTGCGCGTTTCTCGACGTGTTCTCCCGTTCCACGTGCTGTAGTTTCGAATCGGGCTAAAGACGTAGGCTATGATTCTACATGGGAGTTGCAATAATGTATGCTGTTCACAACAACAGCAGCAGCAGCAGCAGCAACAACAAAAAGATGATGGCAGTGGAAAAGAGTGTCCGAGGGCAAATGCGTATCTAGATCATTCTGCGTTTCAACGACGTCACTGATCCAAGTGTCTGGTAGTGGTAATTCGGTGTTTCATGGCTTCACCTGCACTTCATGATCGTTGCATGACCTGGTACTCCGACAGTGGCCTCGTCATTGTCTTGTTTGCGCGCTGCAGACCGCCAGATTTGGCGCCGGGCGCTGAGAATGGTGTTTCAGGGTGGCTATCCTGGCTTCCCTAGTAAAGCACCTTCATCATTACCAGTAATGCAGCTAGAATTCTGCACCATGGCCACCAGAACGGTTGACCCTCGTCACTGAAAGATCTCAGAGGGTGTTCCAGTAGCGCTTTCTCGTGTGAGTGGTTACTCGAGGCTACTTACTAATCAGGCATCGAAAGTACCCAGACCCTATATGCAATGATTGCGTCTATTACCAAAGTCAGGAAAAATGCAATAAAATGTTCATTTTTTGTCAAGTGAGTTTTAGAAAATTGCATTCTCCGGGCAAAATTTTGTCTTTGGGACGTTTTCTCCTACAGGAGCCGCTTCCCCAGGGGTGTTTTGTTCGGGTACGTTTATTTCCGGAGCCGAATCTCCCGGGGACATTTTACCTACACCCGGTAATTCCAAATCGCCATTCCCTGACCATTCGTGAACTTATGTGCACAGATAAGCAGTAGGATTATGCTAGCAAGCAATGAATCTCTACATGGAAGAAGCTTCACGGCTTAAATCAAGGTTTTCTTCACGGCTTAAATCAAGGTTTTCTACAGACAGATTTCAGTCAGGGGGCTGATATCTTCGATCAAGCTCTGCGCGCCCCAATCAACATAGCTAAAGCTACCTTGCTGAAGTTAAATGCGTTTTGCGCATTCCAAAACTGACGAGAACCGTGTTGGCAACACGTATTGCACATCAGAGAGGTGCCTCGAAACAACAACTAATACTGTGACGTGCCTGCATGGTTCAAAAACTAGCGGTGTGCAGTTCAGGATCCGGCGATGCAGCAAAATTCTGCCTGCACGACCGTTCGACTGTGTGAAGCGTGTAGGAGAGACGTACAGTCCCGGTCATATCACGGACCATGCTTAGCGAACAAACTATTTTCACATCCAATGTTGGAGCATGTGGGTCTTGTGCTGTGCCAACTCAGTAGCAATGTTGGGCCCATGGTTTGTGCGCCGCAAATTTTTTTTAGTCATTCTGTTTTCAGAGTACATAGAGGTAGTTAAGATTCGCCAAGTGTACACATGCTAGCATGTGATCGGTGTTTTTATACGAATAACAGAGGTATACACTCGCGGAGAACAACGGCAGATAGAATGTCTGCCGTTCGATTGTCGTTTTTTTTACTTTCGTGATAGTTTATTCTCCATCCGATGCAAGCTTTCTTTCTTGCGACTGTCTTTCCGCTCTTTAGGGGGTAGCAGTCTGGCTCTCGCTTTATTTTTTGGTATCAGGGTCGCTGCCTTTCGCCAGACCAAGACCCTAACTCCCTCACAATCACGTCAGCATTGTCACTAGAAGTATCTGTATGCCTGTATGTGATGCACTGCCTAGCTGACCCAAGTTTACCTTCTTCATCAGTCTCTAAGCGCACTTTCGTACTGACTTTTCTGGGCTGAAAATGCGCTCCATTTCGAAATGCATTTCAGTTGCTTTCGGGTGTACAACGAATCGCGGATTATTCTGTCATCCTCACAAGTTTTTTGAAACATTAAACGTTTAGAGCATAAACAATGTCATTTTCGCGAATACGTTGTCTTTGTTAGTTTATTCCGATGCTCTAAATGAGTGTCTTCCATTTGTTTTCATTTGGGGGAATGCGCGCCGTTCCAGAAGGGCGCTTTATGCCAAGAATCGTCAGGGCATGGCGGCGAATCATCGATCGACATTCCAATCGCTTGTCACGATGACCTGCTAGTATAGAATAATAGGCGAAGCTTCCGAGAAACGCTTGCTTCTTTTTCGACTGTTTCGTTTCGACTGACCAATGAAGTTTCGAGACAGTAGTGTTGAAACATTTCCCACAGATATGAATTCTAGGAAAAAAACCACTGGCAGACCCATGTGGCTGTCTTGTGTGCCATGTGTTATCATTGTGTGCTAGCATTGTGCTAGCCCCTACTCACTATAATAGAGAATTCTCCTACTGTCACCCCCGCCAATTTGGGGGGCCAGAGGCGCGTAGGAGCACAATTGCCTATTGTAGTACACGTGACCTGATTGAACCGGGGTGCCTCTGCCTTTCACAGTGCTGCAAACATCTTGTGAGACGAAGTATAGACCATTTTATGACCCTTGGAGAAACCGATTTGACTGGGCTGTTAAGGGGGAAAGTCGTCAACACTTTCCTGTGCTATGATAGCAGGCCAGCTCCCCAATATGGCAGCACGCTTCACCCCTTTGTAACCGCTTTCAGGGTGAAGACAATGTTCTCTCTTGCAGCATGTTCGGTGCCACTCTTCTGTTCGGTTGCATTGAGCACATTGCGGCGGCGGACAGTTTTGATGATTATACTGCCGCTGTTGCGGAGAACATTGCCGAAGTGAACTGGAGTTAGTTACGTTAAAGTGTATAATGTTTTGTAGCTCATCTTCCGAGAAACTTGGTCCCTTGTGAGGTCTCGTTCCAGTAACGTAAGCAGCAAATCCCTTCGCGATTCCTTGAGCTCTGCACTCGAAATTACGAATACTTTTTCGACACTCAGGATGGCATATTTTCAGCTGTAGGCGAAGCTACACTCTTCTGTCCGTTCTCAAGCAAACGTGGTAAAAAGGGGGACTGAAGTGTAATGCCGTGTCCACATAGTCAATAAAAATTGTTGGGAATGTTTCAATTTGTGATGGGGCATGCCCTGTGTTTTTTTTTTCTTTCTCCTTTTTGTGCTAGCTGACGTAGTGTTCCTGTATATGTTCAGGAACACTAAGCTGACGGAAGCAGGGATACGATTAAGCGCCTGACGGACGAATATGACGAACCAAGCATGGTATTTCGTTGGAAGCTAGGAAGACGCGGCCTTTGTAGTCAAAATTACATTTCATAGTCTAACGCACGTGCCTGCGAATGCCCCGAAGAAGAGGCTTCAGGCAACACAACCTTCGCTGCTTTTACACATTTACGCTTTTGTTAAGGTAATGCATGTTAAGGTAATGTCAAGGCATGTTCACGGATGACTCACGCGTCTTTGCACAGGCTAAACAAGACCAGCCCTGCACTCAACTACTGTTTTGAAAATACGTTCACCAAGCTACTAGGAACCAATTTCTGCATAAATTCTTGGTAACCCATCCCGTGAATCGTATACTTCATCTGGTGGCCGCAAGAGAGGTGCGCATGCACGGAGCCTCCTCGGCCATAATTTTTTTCCGGAATGCCACGCGAAAATGAGGGGACGAGTTCGCTGCACGTGTTAAATTTCCACGAAACAACGCACCTCGCTTCATCGACGCGACGAACTGCTACACAAAAATTTCGTACAGTGCTAGCACTAGGCTTTCGGAATGCAGGCATTGCATTGTCTCCGCCTCCTTTAACTCACCTCAAGAGAAACAGGGCCGGGTTCACTAGCGTCCTGTTGTCATGAGTTAACAAAGGTGGAATGGGAAGGGTGTCACTATTGTGTCCGCAGACGACTCACGCTTCTCTGCCCAGGCTAGGCGAGACCATCCCTACATCCCCCCCCCCCCCCCCCCCCCCCCCCCATCTAATGCTTCGGAAAATAAAAATTTCTCGGTAGTACGTCCCATCAATGATCAAACGCAGGGGTGAGCTACTGGAAACAGGTCCATTAGGTTTGCAACATATCATTCATCTTAAAGAGATTTAGCTTGCCGGATGTCAAAAAAAAAAAAAAAAAAACTCTGAACAATGGTAGAGGGGGGGGGGGGGGGGGGGGGAGGAAGCCACAGTGTGCAAATCCAGCCAACGTGTTGACAAGTCGACTTGTCGAAACATGGGCTCGACCTGCGAATTGAGCCCCCCCCCCCCCCCCCCCTATCCTTGTTCAGTGCCTTTTTCATACCATGTAGCCATCTTCTTCCCCTTGTTCTACATAGCTTTCCCGAGACACATTGCATTGGCAGTGGCTTTGACAGCGGTGGGTGCAATCGCGGCCACTGCGCCTCTGTGTGGGAGAGGGTTAGACCGTCTATTGTGGGCCTTCTGTAGCTCGCCTTTATATAGTGCAGCCAAAATCAGGGGGTTTCGGAATAGGGGGACACTATGGGCTAGGTGAATAGAGTAAGAGACGGGCGCGAATGCCCATGCTCACAGTAATTGCTGCTACTCTCACCCATTTATCACCCAATTCCGTGCATGCGCATTGTTGCTTCGCAATTACCCTATTCCCCTAACTCATAAAGTCTGCCATACTAACACTCCCTATTGTCACAGCGTTCCTTGTAGTTTCGTCCATTTTACTGTTTCGGTTTTACTTATGTTTCAGGGTCAGACAACATGGATAAGCATGCGTCCACGTGGGGCGAGGGAACGCGAACGAGGGCAAGTAACCCATTCGATCAACATGAAGGAGAGAGATGCGTGCACGTGAACAGAGATGCTACAAAACGGAGGCGCCACCGTCACTTTGGCCCCTCCCACGTTTGTCACAGCTCAGCGAATGAGCGAGTGGCAATTCTCCCCATATATAGCAGCATCTGAGTCTGATATCAGCCTAGTGTCAACGAGAAGTCTTCGAGAGCATGGAACTCCGTCGAAGCCCTTCTGAACGTGGCAGGGAACCCGCAGGCTTTTTCCAAGGCATGAAGGCCATGGCAGATTACGGGTATGTGTTTCGTTCGCTTACTGTACAACAGTCGCATAGTTCTACAGTCACTAAATAAGGTGCTGCATTCAAGCCGTTGCAAGATTCAGTGGTCGTTTCACGAACATTGCCTCAGTAGGCAGCTAGATGTAGCACGTTTCGCATTTGACATGTTTGCTTTCAACGTTGGCGTCGCTCTCCACGTGCATGGTATAGATGCTGGGCATTCTGCTGCTTTCAATTTTTCGTACGCAGCTGGAGTGGATGGGTCCCTGGTTGTGCGTGCTAGTGACTGCTCACCGAGACCCTTCCTCTTTAGTTGGTACGACATACCGTCGTTTGAGCTCCAGTAAGCAGAAACTTGGATCAGTTGGTAATGATCCACGTTTAAAACAGGGCACATAAACCACACAGAGCAGAAACGCCAAGAGCGCACTAGCAACTGATCCGTAGTACAGGGCCGTCTTCAGAGCACCCATATGCTGTACTTGGGCTTGGGTGCATAAGTTGCTGCAGAGGGCCCTTGGGATTATGTCGCTCTACCTAACCATAAGCAGGGGTCCTTCTGTGCCTACTTGTGCTGCCACCTCTCCGTGAAGAATTCGACACACTTCGTTTCCGCGTTGAACTGTAAGCAGATTGCATTCATAACTCGTCTTTCATGCCCCTGAAAAAAACGCATGTGAACGCTCGTGAATGCCTTTCCGGTTTATTGGTTTTATCATTAGCGGTACGCTGTTCACGCGCGCAGTGGTGAACTTTGTTTCCACGATGCTTGTGACTGCTGGTAATTTTAGACATTGCCTGGTTTCATGGTTCGTTACGCATATTGCTTTCATGTCTTCGAGAAGAGTACCACGTGTACTCCCGTGAATGCCTTCCGGTTTATGTGCTTTTACAAATCATTAACAGGATGCTATTTATGACTGTTCGCTTGCGCGGAGGTCAACGACTAGTGCACGTTTTAAAAATGTGTTTTCTATTTATGTGTAACGGTGGCGTAAATGTTGTTGTTTTTCTCTGGTTGGCGTCTGGTCCACGGGTTGCCGCAGAAGGACCTCAGGATTATGTCACTGAATCTATAACATGACCGGGGTCTTTCTGTGACTGTCTGTGCACCCACCCACATAGTCTCCGCGACTAGCTTGTTTATGTTTGCTATTAGCATGCTTGCGCTTGCGGTAGCTGTTGGCGGTAAGAATTGTTTTGTTTCAGCAGTGTCTGGTTTCAGAGCGCTTCCATCGCTCCGAGAATAATGGCTCGTGGTCGCTCGTGCATACCTTTCCACTTACGTGTTGCTATAAATCATTGGCAGAACGGATTTCACGTCTGCTTGCTTGTGCGGCGCTCAGCTCTGGTGTATATGGTTTGAAGTTTACCCAAGGTGAAGCTATTGGGTCCACGGGCTTTTGCAGAAGCACCTTGTTATTATGTCGCTCAATGCTACCATAAACGGGGTCCTTCTGTGCCTGCCCTTGTGCCATACGCTACCTCCTCCCTCTCCTTTCCGGCTCTTGAAATCGCCGCTGCTGATCGGTGCTTTTTCGGCATGTGTTAGTTCCCATATTTGGAGTGGTTTTCTTCAAGGCGTGCGAAGGCCATTCGGAAGAACTTGTGCTGCCAGCTCCGAGCGATGGGCAATCGATGGTGTGTGACATTCACTTTCGTTGCCCACTGCTCTGAAATGGCGGTGTCACAATCAGCGGGCGTCACCATTTTCTTGGCCGCTATTCAGCCACCTTTTATAAATAAAAAAGTTAAATTGGTTCACAGGAAGGGAAAGGCGCAGTAACTGTCACACTTGCTCTGTGGACACCCGAACCGCGCCGTAAGGGAAGGGAGGAAGGTGGGAATGAAAGTGGAAAGAGAGAAAGAGGAGCCGTAGTGGAGGGCTACGGAGTAATTTCGACCACCTGGGGATCTTTAACGTGCGCTGACATCGCACAGCACACGGACGCCACTTCGTTTCGCCTCCATCGAAACGCAGCCGCCGCGGTCGGGTTCGAACCCGGAACTCCGGCACAGTAGTCGGGCGTCTTACCACTGCACCACCCCGGCGGGGCAAAGAAGCCACGTGTTTCTTTATACCTGCTAAAGCAGTATATGGAAGCCGAATTAGGCCCCGATATTGTTGCACCGCAATGCTGAATTTGGCCTCATTTGTCGAACATAATCCCGGGGATGAATGTGTGCGCCATTAGAGAGCAGGGCACCAGTGATGAATGATGCAGATGACACCAACAGGTGCCGGTTACCCTGTAGTGACCGGCACGAAGGCTGAATGGCAACAAAAGAGTGATGCCCGCTGTATGTCGACCAGAGGCTTGATGTGCGCCACCATTTCAGAGCGATGGGCACCGGTGATGAATGATACAAATAACACCAACCGCCTGCCCATGGCCATGAAGTGGCAGCACGATCACTTCAAAGCACGAACTGTACAGCACGAAAACAATGCTTTCTTTTACCTTTTATAAAAGAAAGCATTGTTTTCGTGCTGTACAGTTCGTGCTTTGAAGTGATCGTGCTGCCACTTCATGGCCATGGGCAGGCGGTTGGTGTTATTTGTATCATTCATCACCGGTGCCCATCGCTCTGAAATGGTGGCGCACATCAAGCCTCTGGTCGACATACAGCGGGCATCACTCTTTTGTTGCCATTCAGCCTTCGTGCCGGTCACTACAGGGTAACCGGCACCTGTTGGTGTCATCTGCATCATTCATCACTGGTGCCCTGCTCTCTAATGGCGCACACATTCATCCCCGGGATTATGTTCGACAAATGAGGCCAAATTCAGCATTGCGGTGCAACAATATCGGGGCCTAATTCGGCTTCCATATACTGCTTTAGCAGGTATAAAGAAACGCGTGGCTTCTCAGTTTTCGGTGAGCAACAATCCCTGTGCTTCCCAGTTATGTCTTCAGTAGTAAGTGGTTCTTTATTACAATAGAATAGAATAAAAATAATAAAGGAAGGAAAAGATTTTTGCCTGCCCCGGTATCTGCTGTCGAAATAAGCTGAAGCACCTGAACTCAGACTGCGATGGCCATTTGCAGGCCTGCAGGAAGAACGGCACGTGAGCGCTCCTGAATGCCTTTCTGGTTAGTGTATTACGAGAAATTACTACGGAGACGTTATTCACGATTATTCGCTTGCACGCAGTCAACTGCAGTGCGAAATATGTGAAAATTCGGTTTCTGTTCTGTGTTTGGACATGCATAATATGAATTTCCTTTCTATCATTGTTTGGTCGACCACTGGTCCTCAGGTTGCTGCAGGAGGACCTCGGTATTATGAGACCGATTCCAATCATTTACCTCGTCCTTCTGCACCTACTTGTGCGTCCGCTTCTTCAGGTCTGGAAACCGACGCAGCCGATTGGCCATTGCCAGCCACATGATGTATTGCTTGGGTTTTCTGCGTAGACATTGACAATGTATTGTGCTTTGTTTAGCTGTAAATAATCGGTGTCACTAACATTTTATTTCGCAGCATTTCTCAGTTACGCGGCAAATATTTGTGTGGAATGTTGGCTCTGGTGTATACATTTTTTTTTCACGACTGTGCTTATTTATTGCACGCGACCTTCCTAACGAGAAATGTCGGCTTACAGTCAGCGCTTTGTTAGTGTGTATTTCTTGCCCTCTCGTCTTTTTTCGCGCTGTAGAGAATGGTCAACTTTTAATTTCTGTCAACGTTTCTACAAATCCTCATCACTACTGCATCCTTTCTTTCTTCAAGGCCATCCGAAGGAACGACTTGTGTTGCCAATTTCGAGTCCTGGGCAGTCGGTTGGTGTTTGACATCCATCACCGTTGACCATTAATACGTTGAAATGGCGGCACACATACAGCATATGCCTATTAGTTGACATGGGGCGCACATCGTGAATTTGCTTGTGGTTGCTGTTCAGGCGCCACGATAATTCCTTTATTGTCGTCTAGTCCCCCCTTTGCAGTATTGGTGTTGTCACTTAGAGCAACGGACACCCGGTTGGTGTCACTTATCTTATTCATCGCCGGTGTCCATTGCTCTCTGATGGCTCACGCATCCATCCCCTGTCGTCTGTTCCACAAATGACGGCCGAATTGAGCATTGCATTATCACTAATAGATAACATCGGAAACTAATCCTGCTAGCATGTATTCTTTTCTTTTTTTTTTTTTCAGGTAACCGACGATGACGTCGGTTCCTGTATCGCGCTGCTGAATCTGCCCGCATGCTGCGTCCTGCCTTCGGCATGTCCTAGCTGTGGCTGCCACGGAGACCGTTATCAAAAAGGAAACTGCCCTCATTTTTATGAGACAAAATAAAGTCATGTTCATTTTTCATGCTTTGGGGTGACTCCTTGCATCACGACTGCTTGAAATCAGTCCTGGAGCGCAATGTACTTATACCAGTGCCTTGTTCTACCATTTTTTTTTTTTGTGGTACGTTCGCCTTTACCTTTTGCGGTTTACCCCTAGAAGTGGTATTATAGTAAAATTCGCATTCGCAAAATACGAAGGCTCTTATCAAAATTTTGACTAGGCCCCGTACGGACATGTGGGTCGCATACGCAGTTGAGGTCACCCATCAATACCAAAACTGATCGCATTCTAGGAGACGCGATATCACTGAAAAAAAAAAAAAAAAAAAAAAGCTGCTCGCTTCACTAGATTTGAAGTGTGCACATTAATAAACCTCCATGATTGAGCCGAAAGTCACAATATATGAGGCGCCCTTCTTCATTAACCTGGCGCATAAATCAGAAACAGATAAACTCTTTTTATAGAACAGAAAGAAACCCGCCGAAAGGCCAACCGAGTGAGACACACAGACACTAATCTGTTATAAAGGCTCGCAGGGCTATCTCCGTGTCCAAATACGAGCACTAATATTTTGCGATACCACTGGATAATATCTTCATGCTAAAGCGAAATAAACTTTCTCATTGATTGATTAATTAATTAAGAGATCATAGTTGTGATCAGCCAAGAGGCCTGGAGGAAGAAGCCGCCCAGGTGTAGCACACGCGTCGAATTCGAAGTGTCAGAAGAAGACGAAGAATCTTGTCCTGCACGCGCTTTTCGCATCTCTGCTTGCCAGGCCTCGTCGGGCGGATTTCATACTCCCCGTGCCGCACTTCGTCGGAGACCAAGTACCATGCAAGCAGGAGCAAGGCAGCCGATGTAAGCAGCCGCAACAGGTCCCAGGTGACGCGGCCATTCACCTCTTTTCTCTGGTCGTAGTCCTGGGTGCTTGTCTTTAGGCCTATGTTGGGCGTTTATGCAGAGGGAAAAGAGACAACTCTCTTCCAGACGATGACAGCAATTAAGTGATGCGTAATTGCGTATTGCCTAACGAGGAATACGAACAAGGAGGGCGCTGTTTGATTCTCTGTGGCCCAGGGACGTAAGGAGGTAGTCGAGGGGGGGGGGGGGGGGGGATTAAGGATCATCGGCTCCCTACCCGCCGCCTTCCGAAATAAGACCTACAATAGGTACAACGCCTATTGTTGGCTGCAGCATATTGATGTATGCGTCAAATATAGAAGGGGAAAAATTAATTTGGAAAGAAAAGTCAAATGCACCTTTCTCCAGTGACGCACCCGCCACTAAGCTGAGTACGTACAGCCTTTAATAAAAGTTTACAGCCCAGAGGGTTTGCTTTTAAGCCGTATAATATGACTTCTGTAATAATCGTGGGAGTCCTAGCCATTGAAGAAGGTAGGACGAAAAATCTTGCCTTCAGCAAGTATGGCAACCTGGGAATGCATTGCGAGCCACATAGTATCGCTCAGAAGTAAACCCCCTGGGCTGTAAACTTTTGATAAAGGCTGTACGTTTGACATATCGGCCCTGGTCGGGCCATGATCCCATTACACCTTTGGTGAGCCTGCTATCTTTCTCACATATCTTCACCGCGATCATTCGATTTACAATAGTGAGGTATGCTTGCATATTTTTAAAGTAGTGCTGGTTTCGACTGGTCACTGTAGGTGTGGATGAGTCATTTGCGGACGCACCTTTCTGCTGCACTTCATTTAATCCGTGACTGAAAGACACTGGCGACCTTGACCGAGTGTTTTCGCTTGAAGCGCTGCGAAGGCCTTGAAGATGGTACCACACCTTTTGTTCGTAGCGTTGCTAATGGAGGAAACTCCGTTTGGACAAGAAAAAGGAGCAGTGTATACTGTCACCGGTAGACACCTTTAGCATAACGTGTACAACGTTACTCTTAACGTTACAGGAGTAACAGAGAGGCGACGGCGCATGCGCGACTCATACCAAGGTGGCCACGGTACCGGGGCGCAGTTTCTGTAATACCATCATTGCTAGATATGACTTTATATATTGGTGTCGGATGGTCTTTCACATAATGTGCTCCGTAGCTTGCAACTGTACGCTAAAGAGAACCTGTGAGATAACATTAAACGGTTAGTCAATAAGCGGGTAGTTAAAGCTCATGCGCACGAAAAAGGATCCGCAAAGGGAGGCGCGGATGGCAGCCATCATATATACCGTTAAAGGCAGAGATAAGTATCCCCCAACTTTTTCGTTCAGATGTATATCCGGCTATAGTTGCGCATCGTTGTGCGCATTTATTCTGATATTTATGTAGTCTTGTGAACTTCGGCGCAAAAAATTACCAACGTAATGCTACACTAACTAGCACCCGTACAACCTATCATCATCAGCCTGAATATACCCACTGCAGGGCGAAGGTTTCTCCATATTTCTCCAATTAACCTGGTTCTGTGCTAGCTGCATCCACTTGACCCCTGCGAACTTCTTAACCTCATCCGCCCACCTAACTTTCTGCCGCCCCCTGCTACGCTTTCCCTCCCTTGGAATCTAGTTTGTTAATTACCCTAAGCGACCATCGGTTATCCTCTCTTCGCCCTACATGTCCTGTCCATGTCCATTTCTTCTTCTTAATTTCCGCTAGAATATCAGTAACGAGTTATTTCTCCGACCCACTCTGCACGCTTCCTATCTCTTAATGTTACCCCTAACATTTTTCGTTCCATAGCCCTCTGTGTTGTCCTCAACTTAAGTAGAACTCTCTTGGTTAGCCTCCACGTTTCAGCCCCATAACCTTAGATAGAAAAGACCTGGACAGAGAACATGCTAAGGTGTGGAAAAGGATAAGGTCCTAGAGCATGCGTGTAACAGATTTACCAAGCTGAGGCTATATCCACAGTAAAGTTTCTTAGAAATATTTTCCTTTCTTCTCCACTTGGCCGAAGTGCTGTGTGACAGACGAAGGACGATGCATTCGGAGCAAGAGACGAAACTAAACGTTAAATAACACCAGCCATAACAGTAAAGAATGGCTTGTACAAAAGATGGAGGCGACTTCAGTCCTAGGAACAAAAGCTGGCAACTAAGCGCAGCTCTACAAGCTGGCACGCTAAACAACACTCCAGCTCGCAGCTTTATCACTTTTCCAAAGCCGGGGCCTGCCTGTTTCCACTGTCGAAGCCCGACCAAGAACCGACAATCGCGGGGCGAGGGACTTTAATAACCATAGGAGAGGATGGCTGAGAGAGAGAGAGGGGGGGGGCGAAGTCTGCAGCACGCACGACGCTGTGGTCCCCCTCCCCCCCGTCTGAATGTACTCGAATTTTCGGGTAGCTATGCTCCGCGCGCGCTGCCTTTTCAAGGACGCGATGAGAAAGCAGGGTCCGTACTCAAAGTTTGCGTCGTTTTCGGAAGGTTATCTCCCTGACCTCGAGTCATTTGATTGGTGGAAACATCGGAACCGGAAGTGGTAGTGACGTTCGGTTTCGGTGTCTGCATCAATTAGATAACTTGAGGTAGAGAGATAATGAAACTAACATCGGAACCAGGGCCGGGGTCGTGCAGTGAGACGTTGACGCGGGCGGCTTTGCCTACTCGCTCATTTTTTAGAGTTCTCGCAGCTTCTGACATTGTCTGGCCAACAAACGACCTGATTGGTGCCCTGACCGACGGGGCGGGCGAGTGCGCATTAGGTTGCGGTGCCGGCGAGAAACATCTCGAAATTTCCATCTGCGTCGTTTTCTTCAGCGGTCGTGTCGAAACTGTTGTAAAATGACCACCGGGTTCTTACTGGCACCTTAGAAGTAATGAAAGCTCAGTGGAAAGCAGCATACTGCGTTCGAATCGCGTTTGATTGATTTATTTGAAGGGAAAGGCGCGGCAACTGTCTCACTTGTTTGCTGTGGATACCTCAACCGCGCCGTAAGGGAAGGGAGGAAGGTGGGAGTGAAAGTGGAAAGAGAGAAAGAGGAGCCGTAGTGGAGGGCTACGGAGTAATTTCGACCACCTGGGGATCTTTAACGTGCGCTCACATCGCACAACACACGGATGCCTCTTCGTTTCGCCTCGTTCGAATTGATTGATTTGATTAATTGATTTATAGGAAGGGAAAGGCGCGGTAACTGTCTCACTTGTTTGCTGTGGACACCTCAACCGCGCCGTAAAGGAAGGGAGGAAGGTGGGAGTGAAAGTGGAAAGAGAGAAAGAGGTGCCGTAGTGGAGGGCTACGGAGTAATTTCGACCACCTGGGGATCTTTAGCGTGCGCTCACATCGCACAACACACGGATGCCTCTTCGTTTCGCCTCGTTCGAATTGATTGATTTGATTAATTGATTTATAGGAAGGGAAAGGCGCGGTAACTGTCTCACTTGTTTTCGGTGGACACCTCAACCGCGCCGTAAGCTCGCGTTGAGAAGGCGTACAACGTACGCGGTTAGGGCTTTTGGTTCAAACTTTTGTTCTGTATGCAACAGCGCTAGATGCGCTCGTGTACAGCGTGCCACGCAAGGAGAGTGTGGCATTCTCTGATGTATTCGTAGGGCAGCCATGGCCGGAGGCACTGCAGGGAGAAAGAAGAAGCGCTCGGTGGACACGTCCGAGAAGGTCATCCGGACGACCACTTTCAGCCCGTCGACTGAGGCCACCCAGATTGCGATTGAGGAGCAGGAGAAGATGAAGGTCCCTCCGGCTGCGCCTAAGGGAATCGTCGCCACGCTGTTCAGCTTCAGCCCGGTGCGTACGTCAACCGACACGCCGCTTGTGATTTCTGTCTTCGCAATACTTCGAGCGCGGCTAACCATGCATGAATGACGCTGTTGAATTCACTAGAGCCCAGTATTTCAATTCCCTTGTGGAAAGAAGTCTATGAGTCACAATTAACCTTATACAGATTCTCATCCAAACTCGTACAAATACAATACAATATCATATATTTCTCATACGCTGAACGATACTTATACGACATTGTACGAGTTACGCATGATAAACCGAGTAGGAGTTTATTGACATCTCATAGTTTTTTCGGTAGGATTATAACGCTTCTTTTTCTTTGCAAAGTGGGTTCGCTTCCTCAGTCAGCCAATTCTGCAGCCTGAAGTATTGCGACCTTAAATTTGACGAGGCAAGCGCAGACGCGATATATTACGCGGCTCCGCGCTCACTAGGCCTAACTGCGCCGCCATAGCCAGCCTGGATAACACCGGCGAGGAGCTTTCCGACTGTATATATCCCTCGCCATTCTTAACGACAAGTTGCGCGCGCCGCAAAAACACAGACACAGGAAGAAACGAAGAAGACGGAAAAAGCTTGTCTGTGTCTGTCTTTATGCGTGAACAACTTATCATTAAGAACATCATGCACCAACTAGCCGAGCAAGCAGTTCTTCTTTAGCTCTCGCCATGCAAATTAAGCATCGACGCCGATTAGACACCGAGCGAAAACCCGACGGTGCTCAAGCACCGCCACAGCACTAACGGAGTCCGTAAGGCCTAATATGACCTCCACAATACTGGCCGTGCAACACATTCTAACCAAACTCGATCTCCGCGTGCTACTTTCCGCCGACCAAATGCCAGTACGTACGCCTCACCAACAATACTGGAGAATAGAGAGTTTTAGCTTACCGCGATCCGCCACCGTGACTCTCTACCGCGCGTGGGCGGGGCACTCAAGCTGATTGGTCCCGACGCGGCAGATCTGCCTATATCCAGTATGTGGTGCCATCTATTGGCGTCAAGGGGGGTCTGGGCATGCGCAGTGGAACGCGCGGTGGCGGATCACGGTAGCAGATCGCGGATCACGGTGAGCTAAAACTCTAATTTTAGTTCAGCGCTTACCGCGTGAGCATGCGCTGATCACCCCGACAACAGATGGCGCCACGTTCCCGTCAAATGCCGGGATTCGACACGCTGGGACCAATCGGCGCGTGCTATGCTGGCAGCGTGCGGCAGCGGTAGACGGTCGCGGTAAATGGCAGCGGTTAAACTAAGTCTCTACTGTCACCGCTATAGCCCCATTGACGTTTAAACAACGAGCAGTGGTCTACGCAAAGGGGCTCGAGCTCAAGACAGAGCACTTTCAGGGGTGCACTTCAGCTTGTGGAGTAATGTGAAAGCATTTCTCTTACTGCTGCCGGTTACGTTGCTACATGCTCGCTTCTTTATGCCAGTCTCACTGCATACACACAGATTCACGCAAATCAGCCCAGACTGCACGCCTCGGGTCGCTCCATATTCGACCGACTCGGAGTCAAAAAATATAGCAAAGAACATGTTGCCCGACAGACACGACTCCCGCTTGCACTAAAATGCCCTAACCCTAGACAACACATACTTGGCTGATGCACGCGCAGTGTAAGTGGACGCGCTGTAAAACGCACAATATATACGCCATCTGTACGGCTGCAACAACATCAAACCTCCTAAAGCGGCAAACGCTCCGAACAAACCGCCCAGCTGAGGTCGAAAAGCCTGCCATCGCGGACCTTTGTACGAAAAAAATCCCTATAACGACTCTAAAAACGCCATCCAAAATTTTCAAAAAAATTATGTCAGCACGGCCGCCGTTCGCGACTGCGCGACCGTACTCTCGAGCATGCCGTTAGCAGTGTATGGGTTCCCGCCCACGCAGGAAAACTCCGGTAACGAAGGAGTCGGACAGAGCTCTAATCAACCGGGTGGAAGACCCCATGGGCCCCGATGCTCCCGCCGAAGCGCCCAACTCACGCACTTAGGTCACTAGCTTTTAGCGCGAGCTGAGATGCACGTACTCAAACTTCTTCCGGACCTCGACAGAGTGCAACCCATGGAGCATCGGAGTCTAAAACAAATTTCATTCTTATCCCATCTGTACCTAATCACGAATTAAGAATGCGACCCTATAATATCAGCGTTGCGACGACGGGGTGTTGCCACACAGGCTCACAAACTCTGCGGCTGCAAATGCAACGTCCCTCCACAAATTCTACCATCAGCTTCCTCTGCGGAAGAATGGTATAAATTTCTCGTCAATCGAGACAATGCAAATGGAGCTCTGATCTAGTATGCCACAGAAATCGCCCCTAGCTGAAGGTCACCTTGAGCCCACCTGCCCCACCATCCCATGCCATTCTGTAGCAATTAAGCTTTTTCTTTTCCAAAATATGATGTGCGTTCTTGCAGTGCGGAAAAGTTCGTGCAGGCCTGCGCCATAAGGTGCACTTCGATTTTTTTTTTGTCTCTCTCGCATCTTCTATCTACACAGATGGCTATTGCCAACCCATTCCAGGGGGGCAGGGTGGACTCCCTCGTAGTCGCACGGTGAGTATATATACTTCCAAACTGCATGCCGTTGGTTGCAACTGAAGGTCACCACAAACCGACCTCTATGTATATTCAATCTTCACAGAGCAGACGTGCTCTAAGCAGAGGTCACGTTCGCTTAGTGTACTGAAGAAAGGTGTCTCCGTCGTGGTAATGCTCCCAGGGAGGACGTAGGTCGGGAAACATGGCGATATGGCCGTATGGATTGCAACTATATGGTTGTATAAGGTGTCTTGTTCGCGGTAAGCGACGCCGCCTTGCCACTTGATAGCCAAAAACTGTCGTAAGTACCAGGTGGCAAATGAGGATGTTAGTACCAGGAGGCGGTGATTGTCTCGACAGTGTGACATGTTGACTTTGTGTTGTTAATAGATGCCATCGGAGCGAGAGTTATCTTGTAGTATGCGTGGAAGAGATGAGAAGGAATGCAGCCAGAGCTGTGACTTCACCCTGAGCAGAGCGCGAAAGGTCTCACCATCTGAAGGTTTTGACAGCGCTGCAGATTGCGGTTCGGTATTAGGTTCGCATAAAAATCTGAAAAACCGTGTTTTGAGGTTCGCTTCGGGAAGAGTTGCATTGTTATGACCGATCCCGCGTTCCAGACTCACCACCAGCCAAGATTAATACGAAGCCTTTCCTTTCCGGCATACTTTGTTGCGGCATACCCTTATTTATTGGTGCGTGAAGTGTAGCGTCAACGGTCCTCCGTCTAGGTATGCTTCAGGAACTCTATGACGCGACATTGCAACGAACAGGGTAGCCGGATTTTGCGCAGGAGAGTTAACATGGCTGGTGATGAGACGATCAGTAAAGATCAATGTAATTATGATAATCATGCACGCCGCTAAGCTTGTCATTATTTCCGTGCCAGCAAGCGGCGCACCATGCGTGACGAAGATGAGCAGCGGCCATTTCCGGTCCAGCCCTGCCTGGCGGTCTGCATCACGGTTTCCCTGGTTGCCGCGCTGGCCGTCTATGTGCTCGCCGGATCCAGTGAGCCGCCGACTTCTACTCTGTGCTTATTGCCGCGCTGGGCTAAAAGTTATATTTGGCTTTCGAAACCAAGTAGCTTTGTCAGGGACGGCAGTACTGCTAACAATGCGCTAAGGTCGCTATTCCGCTTAACGAACACGCCAAGGCTTAGTGCTTCCCAGATTTCATCGATTTCCTGTAACTTTCCCAGAGTAGATTCTGCACGGCTACCGAAGTCTTAGCGTCGAGTTCAGCCCATCGCAGTGCCGTCACATTAAGTACATCCCCGTAACAATATATATTCTTCTGGATTGCTTGAGCCTCTCATTCTCCTAGAACAATTTTATTCGGTCCAATACAACGTAAGCGTATTTTAGGAAGACCGCTACTACATAGCGTACGTACAAGGCAGATGCATGGAAACAGGTTATCAATTCACGACTACATCAGGTACGATTTCGAGTGCGTATATTGAAGGCATATTTCTGTCAACTAGCTTCGCTACAAGTCCCTTTAGCAACCCGACCTGCGCAATAATTGCAAGCTCAGCCGCAAAATGTAGAGCCTTACGAATGTTCACTAACTTGGCCAACTGTCAGCAGTAATTGTTTTGCTGAGTGCTTCGCAGTGATAAAAAAATGACGCCTTTGCTGAAGCAGTGCATGTAGAAGGCGGTATGAGCAAATTTAATTTTAAACAGCATCGATGTTTCGGGCCAGTGCATTAGATGGCTATCTTAATCCTTTAATGCCCATAATATCAAAAGAATAAAAGAAAGTGATGTGGATAATGTATCCACATTCAAAACACAATAAAAAGAAATCTGTGAGGCACCTAAGCTCCGCTTTTAAGAGTATAATCCTGAGGATACAGCGTTAGTGACTCCCGCCTGGCACCCTTTGCGGACCTTCTTTCGCGTACTACATGCACTTTTTCACTCGTTTAATTGCTAATCACTTAATGTTTGCCCTAATTGCATACATACTAGCATACAGACGTAGGCTATCACTGGCTACAGACGTAAGACCACGTGACAAAAGATCAGCTTTAACCAAACTTCACGAATGTGCCTGCATGGCCCATAGATAGTTGCAGCCTGTCTGAATCGGAAACCAATTAGGGTCCCAGGTTCGATTCCTATTTTACTGTCGTATGAGCCCCATCTCACAGGAACTGCCCAAGTTGGCAGCTCCTGGGCCATGGCGTGTGGGTCTCTGACGTCACACAACCCGCCAAATAATTAGGGCCTGGTCTTGTTATCTACCGGCTGCCATTTTCCAGAAGCATGTCAGATTTTTCTCAATGTCAGAGCCTATAGTTTTCTGTCCTGCGGCAGCCTTAACGCCATTGCGTTGGAGCATATTAGCCGCAATAAATTTTGAGGTACTATGCTAATTAGCATTAATTAGCATTTATTGCACTCAGGTCAGTCAATCCGACTGGTGCGGAAGATCAACTCGTAGCTCTAGGCCAACTCTCCCCGGAACACATGTAACCGTGAATGCTATATACAGTGTAACCCGAAGGTGTGCATATTAGCAGTAATGTGTCGACAAGACGCCGGCCGACGCGGACAGATTTGTCGCGCTTTGCACTACTTAATAGAGATTTAGCATACCGCGATCCACCACCGTGACCCTCTACCGCTCGTGGGCGGAGCGTACAAGCTGATTGGTTCCAATGCGGCAGGTCTATGTGCCGACACCGACATCCAGTATGTGGCGCCATCTATCGGTATCAAAGTGATCTGGGCATGCGCAGTGGAACGCGCGGTGGCGGATCACGGTGTGCTAAATCTCTCTATTGTTTCCGAGACGTGAATTGCCGCGAATGCTCTCTCTGCGTGCAGCAACAACGCCTGATTTTCCTCCTACCAAACCGGCAGTGATGGCGACGCCCGAGACAAGAAACGGTGCGATGCTCTATTTAATGCTTTAAAGATCGATGGCGGTTATACCATTGATTGTTAGGTTGTGGTACATTCGATAAATGTAACGATAAATGTCGATGACCCTTGAATCACACTCGTCAGCTGTGTCGGCGAATATCTTTGCAGCATCAGTCCGCAATTCCACAAGACGGGAACAAAAGTGACACTGTAGAGAAAACTCCAGCCTATTTTAAAAGTGAAAAAATCAATTTTCTGCCTCTTTCTGGGTACAATGATGCTAGTCGAGTAGAAAAGACGCATTTGCTGAGAAAATTGAAGTTATAATTCTTTCGCTTCAGACTGGTAACGTCACGACTGAACAGGACTTATGTGGTCATCGTTCTGAAGTGAATGGTAGTGCAACATATAACCATTGATATCAACAAGATAAAGAAAGAAATCGGCTGTTGGTGGCGACATCTGTTTCATTTTTGGCTTCATCTCGCTTAAAAGAAACTCGGTTAATTTGTCAGTATAAGTCGATAGAATGCGACAGTTCATACATGCAGACCAACTTCAGCTCATTTTCAGTGCCCCTTTAAACGAAGTGTAAGCATTCGAGCTTGCATGATGTTAACGTTTACGGGAAAATATTGGTCTAGTTCATTTTGGAAGCAGCGCAGTAACCGTAAACACCAACGCAACAAATTACGCCGGTTGCAGTTTTCTAAAATAAAGATTTGTTCACGCTGGACTACATGCAATAGCGGCGTGTTCTAATGTATCTTATCAACTTTTACAGAGACGTAAGTAGCTTTTTCTCTTCTGCATGTCATTTTAAAACTTTTTTTTTTATAAGGCCCCTGAAAAGGCATTTGAGGGGACATTGCAATGCAAAAAGATATCAAAAGAGGTTCTGTGAGTGTTCGAAACAACTTTAAAAACTTTATGCGGAGCGTATACCATTATATTATTCACAAACAATTTTTAAACGGTTTTCTTGGCGACCTCTCCAGAGCGATTAGGGCGACACATCCCCGCATGCACACCTTCCCAATGACGTCATTGGGGCTGCTGGGCGCGCCCATTCATTGGACGCTCTCAAGTTACGCGGCCGGGACAGCGCTTGGTGGAGCATCATCGCGCGTTTAGTTGAGGGGGGATAGGAGCAGCGTCATTTTGGATTGCCTATACGATCGATCGGCGCTATTGAAGGTAGTTTAAAAATTTTTGGGTCACGCAGATGATCGATGGGATAGCTATTGTCGCTGCGCGTTTTTTAGTTTTAATAATAACTTTTTATAGGCACTTCAACACCTGTAAACAGCAGTACCGCTTTCTTGCTGTCCACATTACTCTCCACATTAATAAAGCGAACCCTAATGCTTCTGTGAAAAAGGCTGAAATACAGGCCAGAGAAAAAAATTGGCTGTAGCTTAGGTTCGGTTAAACATACAGTGTGAAGCGATAGCTCCGGCCGAGGCGCACCTCTAATATACTCGAGATAGACGTCAGCGATCATGTGTCGCCACGCAGCTGCTCACGCGTTAAGCTACTTCCCAGGTCAGTTGACCTTTGACCTTGGATTCGACCTTTGGTGGAAGCATAACTACCCAAAGCGGTTGTGGCTTAAGCTTGAACTTGACCTCGAAGCTGTTCGGTCATTGAAAGCCCGGTTACCTTGTCTTTACCTCACTTCAAAAAGAATGGGGAGGGGCACTGAAAGGGACCTTGAAACAGTTTATGGCAACGTTCTAATGCAACACATACGTAGAGTTAGTATTTGAAGATATTCCAGTCAAATTTAGGAGCTCTACGAGGGACCTGTAATTTGCAAATAATTTTTTTTTTTTAAATTTAAAAGGTGCTCGGCGATCACGCCGAACCGATTAGTGCAACACCTCACTGCGCGTTCGTTGCCGAGTTGCCGTACGCTTCTCGTTGATGTCAACATGGCTTCTGGGTGTGCCCTGTCACTCGGCTGTGACGCGGTTGGGACCGGGAGAACGCAAGGCCGCAAAATGCTTTTGAAAAGAGAAACTAATAACGCAGTTACAGCCACCCCAATCACCCGATTCTGTCGTGTTTCTCTCCTTCCGTTCCCTCGCAAAGGTTTTTCACTCTCCTACCCGGTCGTCTAGCCTTCGCAAGACAAATTCCCCTTCCTCCTCCGCGTTTGGCGGGAGGTGGGACGTGGCACTCCGCCTGCGCGAAAAAAAAAAGAAAAAAAGAAAACGGACAAGGGAGCGCGCGCCTCTGGATTCAGTCGGGCCGTGGCGAGGGAAAAGAGCGCAGCGAGCGGTAGACACCCATCCTTCACCCTCAGACAGCAAGACGGACCAATGGACGTAGTTCGAGGGAGACACGTCATTACTATGGCTCGACGGGCCAGCGCAAGAAACGGGAAAGCTGACTTCCCGAAGGAGAGCATGAGAGAGCTTTGATTTGTATTTTCGTTGCTTTGCGGCGCGAGTGTCACCGTAGCATTTTGCACAGACTATCTCCGGTACTTGATCGAAACACTGGGCTCCTTCGCCTAAAAGGTCCTTTCCTGGACAGTGGCCCTTTAAAGACACCAAAATATGCCGTGGCTGCATTGTTCGACGTGTTCATCCCCTTGCATTCCATGCTCTCTGCTTAATGCCACTTACATGGCAGACATTTACAGTACGCCGCACTTGCCTAACAGCAACAATTTTCACCGAAGTGTTTGAGCGACTCGAAGACTCATTGTTTTAATCATGTCTGTTTGCAGGAGTACTGTCAAGGGGGTAAGGAAGCAATTTCTTTCCAAGCTGTTTTTCATTTTGATAGCACATTATTATGTAGGCTACAGATAAGCCAACTAATTGTGAACCAACAAAATTGTGAACAAAACTGTTACTGTACCGAAGCCACCATTCCGTAAATACCGGCGGCGCGTTATACATGCTTACTCATAAACCACTTGGATGCACAGCCAGCTCCGAGTATAATCCGATTAGCTGCAACCAGTTTTTACAGTTGGCGTCGATCTGAACGCTGTCGCATTTGTGCTAGGCAAAGTCAACACCCTAGTGCGGAAGCACTGTTATATCCGTCACAAGAAATTTTGCCAATTTCTGCATTCCGGTTACCATCTGCATAACCGATCATTACTATAGGAACAAGTCTAGTTTTGCTACACGATTTGATGGTTATACTATCACTTGATATGAGTGGCCGTGACTACGAGCATTGCCAAAATCGAGAATTATGCCTAATTAACATTAATTAAACCAATGTGAAGCACGTGGCGAGGAAATAATTTCTGAACTTGTCTGAACACACATCTGCGTGATTACGCCTTCTATAGCGTATAGTTGAGCGTATTAGGCAAAGATGCCTGCGGCATCTTTCCAGAGGAGGCGATGGTTAGGCTTATACCTAATAGTCCTAGTAAACACACGCTATATTACGCCATCTTATGACTTAGCTAAGCCTATTGAGTGCGAAAAACGCGCTTAGCTATGCCTAACCGCTGTCATTTTTTTTCTTCCCGGCAAGACAGCTTTTCATTCTTTCAAAAAAGCGGTGAAGGTTGCAATGACGAAGGACAAGCAATCACATACATTTTAAGGCGAAAGCCTTTAATGACTCATACTCGCGGCGTCCGTCCATCCGTGCATTGGAACGGTGCCAGCTGTGGCTTCTCCCCCGCACATCGGCGCACTCCTCCTCTCTCCCTAGCAACCACCTGCGCCGGTGAGGGCGCAGCTGCGCATAGCAACCGTGACGTCACATGCCGGTGGGCGGGGCGCGCGCGCGCGTCCGCAGCAGGTGGGGCGACGCCCCTTTGGCAGATGTCTGGGTGCAGTCGAGTGAGACGCATGGCGCCGAAGCGGCCTAGTGACTGTGCGGCAAGTGGTGCGTTGAAGCGGCGACGGACGCCTAATTCCCCCAACACGAAATGTGACAAAAATAAGTTTGGTTGCCACCAGTTCCAGCGTTTAGAAGACTCGAGGACAGGGAGACAGCGACACTTTCGATAACGAGGCTAACTCGGAATACGGACCCAGAGGCAGACAGTAAAGCAGGAATCAAAGGCGTTTTAAGCAAACTCTTTTGCCTTATCGCACTTTAGTTGTCCAAAGTGCCACACAAATTTTTCTACTTTTGCCTTCCTTTTTTCCCTTACGGTGCGGTTCAGGTGTCTACTGAGAAGTGTAATAGATACTGCGCTTTTGCTTTTCTATAAACCAATCTACATTTATATTTTTTCTGCAAACTGATTAATAACTTAATTTTTTCGTGGTAGATATGAGATATAAGTAGCTTTGTTTGCAGTTTGCCTCCAAACCTTTTCCTTCCTCAATGCCTGTCAAAAACTAAGTTACATTTTTGTGCGCATTTCTAAATGCAGAGGACCATACAGTTATGTTACATGTCATAGGCTGACGAAAACACAAAAACATAGTATTGGTCAAATGTTTAGGGGAAACCCCCAAGGTGGAGTAGGTACCTAATAAGGGAGTAATTACTCATTGTCGTCCACCCGAGCGCAGCCAAACGGCTACAAAGGAAAGCTATACAGTTTTCTCAGAAAGTTCGAATTCTTCTTTAACTACGAACTTTCTGAGAAAGCTGTATAGCTTTCCTTTGTAGCCGTTTGGCTCCGCTCGGGTGGATGACAATGAGTAATTACTCCCTTATTAGAAAACATAGTATGTCAGGTATTGACATTATTGAAACTTTACCTGTCCTTTCCGTTCTGGAAATGCAAATTTGGCTGCGCTCGGGTGGATGACAATGAGTAATTACTCCCTTATTAGAAAACATAGTATCTCAGGTAGTGACATTATTGAAACTTTACCTGTCCTTTCCGTTCTGGAAATGCAAATTTCAGTGAAAGCTAGGGTGGTGCAATTTGTCAATGCCAGTTGCATTTAAATATAACATATAATATGGTTTATAGGAAGGAAAGGCACAGTATACCCGTCACACATCATCATGGACAACTTGAGCTTCTTAACTGGCTGGCTGTATGAGGAATGAAAGGTGAGATTAAGAGAGGTGCTACATGAAGGGATCTGGAATAATTTTGACCACCTGGGGATCTTTAATGTGCCTGTCATTGCATACCACACGGACACCACTCTGTTTCGCCTCTATCAAAAAGCACCCGCCAGCGGTCGGGGTACTCCGGCAAAGTACACGAGCGTCTCCATTGAGCCACCGTGGTGGAGCTCACATCATGTGTTTTGATGGAGGCGAAACGGACAGCAAGCATCCGCTACGCTTGTATCAGTACCATTGGTAAGCTTTAGTAAAGTCTCCTAACATCGTCATAGAGTTTGGCCCAGTCATTGACTGGAACTATGGCAAATCAAGAGTGGCATGTTGCCATAACGTGATGTGCGACGGCATTTCATTTTGAACAGCCAGCGTAGCGAGTGCTATATCATGCACTATGTCACTCTTTTATGAGCGAACAGTGCAACGCATTGCCCATTGCTTATAGCAGCGACACCATATAAATGTGCAATGTGATCAGAGCAGTTGTGGCAGTAGGCAAATGCCCGCTAAGACTACTGTAATCTTTCACTCTCGCAGGAGGCGGCGTTGGACGATACCAGCACGCAGGGAGACGCGAGCGAAGAGGACTCGCTGGAATTTAAGCCTGCCGAAGACGCTGTCGCTAAAATGAGCAACGCCATTAATGAGACTGCGTCAAAAGAAACGGAGGACGATGACGACAAGGACTTTGCTAATAACGCCACTGGAGCGCGCCGCTAGGGCTCAAGCGCTGTCTATTACACAGAGTGTGATTCCAATGCTTCATTACATTTATATGACAAATTTTTCCTAGTTTTCCTCGTGAATTAGATGCATGATTACTCAAGGAATGCTCATAAACAGCATGCTATTTCAGATGGTCATTCTGGAGACACGATATTTGAGACAACTTTACTGGAACTATGTAGCTTATTTCATGTCTTAACTGCAGTCTGTATTATACTACGTATACCTCTTGTATCGAAATTGTCAATTGCTGTGTATGTACACATCGATGGATCCAAATAATGAGTAAATAAAGAATTTTGGCACCAAAGTAAAAAAGCTCCCACGCAACTTAGCTTAATATATATATGGCCAGCCTTTACAGACTTAATGATATGGCGCCATACTTTGTTGCTTTTCCATATACTGCAAAACACAATAAAAAACTACGAAAATTATTTGCCCTACTTGCGAGTGAATTGTGTACCATGACATTTATATGAAGATATGTCTGCCAGTCTATGTATGGTGTATAAAAAAAGTAAGAGCAGATATTGCAAGCCTGCTGTGATAACTTTACCCCATCATGCTTGAGACTAAAGTCTGGTTCCTCTACCAGTGATAAGACATGCTACACCATGGGCACTATGTACAGATTTCCTTTGGCATCAGTATAACTGGTTTTGTCACGCTGAGACACACTTCTCACTTGCCTGTACAGTCTTTGTGAAAAGTTCAGAGCCCAGGAGGTTTGCATGTGAGCCACGCCATATGGCTCACAATGCATTCCCAGTGTTCCAAACCACCTGATAATAAGGTTTCTGGTGATGCCCTTTCGAACGAGCAGGTCTTCTACAAACGCTAAAAGAGCTTTGCTACATAGTTTGGGCTCTAAATTTTTGACTAAAACACACCTCTTGCCTCACATTTTTGCTTTTTCCAGCTTGATAAAAACATGCTTTCAACAGAAAAAAAAAAATTTTATTCAGTGACGTGGTTTCTGTGTAGCTTGTGATAATGCAGTATAGCTATGCATGAGACCACTGAGCATTGAATAAGTTTTATTATTTTGGATGCAAATGTGATATTACAATTACGGTTTATCATGTACCAAGGATATACAGTCATGGACAAATGCTTATAGGATCTGATTCACACAGAACAATTTATTTTTGACCTGAATATGACCAGTCAGTACGTATCTGTTAACACAGATAAAATTTTATCTACGCAGGTGCTTCCTTTGTATGCAAGAAGTGCATTGAAATGCGTGAATTTTATTGCACGCTGCCAATGCAAGTTGTGGAGATCGCCTATTTTCAGTCATAAGGTAGTGGTCTTTATGCTCAAAACGAGTATGAATCGATGCGACCCTGTGAAAATACAGGGCCACCCTAGTAATTGCTGTTGAGGCCTAGCCAATAAAGGCTGGCTAAGCTTATGGCTTAGCTTTCTAGCGAGAGCAGGCATGCAAATGGGCAGTTGCCCATGAGAAGACCAAACCAGCAGTCACCCATGAGCAAGAAGGTTTAATTCCAAGATGGTTATCTGGAAAACATAAGAATTCATTGCTGCTTATTGAAAGACACTGCTGACCTGACTGGTCCAAGATGTGAACCCTGTCTAGCTCAAGTGGCATCATGAGCGTTATTGTTTTTGGCGAGACAGGCCTGAGCGGTTAAATCTTGAGCGCATGCATGTCTGGCTTGTTCTTGCTCTTCAAAGAGGCCGGCGACAGATCTGCTTCATGATGGCGTGCTTCCGATATATATATATATATATATATACGTCACAATATATATATACGTCACCGATATATACACGTCACTGTGTACATAAGTAAAATAAAGGTTTCCTTTTATTTAAAGATTTCATAGGTTCAGCCAATTTACATGCCTAAAAACCAGCATAGTGGCAAAAGCTCTGGTAGGTATTCAGTAGCAGTCCCTGTCGCAATGTTCAGAAGCAGCTGCTGCCAACAGATCGTCAATCAGAGAAGCACAGCCATGAAAAGTATATGACCCATGTTCCACACTGCACTCCTTTGGTGTGCTGAGTGGAGAGAGACTTGCCAAGAGGTCCACTGTGCTCGCCGGAGAGCTCAACTGTGAGATCCCTGCCGCTATGGGCGCTGATGACTTCTGGACATCTTCGGGAAGCTTCAGCTTCCGTTGAAGGCACTCTGAAACAGCCATGTCAAGCACCTCCTCCACGGCCGCCGCACGGTCTGTGTCCAAAGTAGCATCGTCGCAATCCATGCTAGCTGCATTTTTGGTGAGCTCAGCCGGATTTCCTGGAGGCACGATAGGACATGCACACCAAAATGCTCATCACAAGCATATCCCACACTCTTAAAGAAAGCCCACAATATATAATTATAAAGAGCATGTGAGCAATATGCAAAAGGAGTTGTTGCAGGACCTAGCTTGCAAAAACAGTCCTGGAATGAGCTAGAACCTTAGAAGGTCTATTCTGTTTACAACTAGTCCTAACTGGCAACAGCAAGTGCATTTTGAAGAAGAGGCAAACATTCTCATGTGCAATATAATGCCAGCACATGTTAAAGAACACCAAATGATTGCAGACATCAACCAGCAGCCTTCTAATTAGAACAGTTTTAGAAGATTAAGCTCCACATACATTACTTTATCGCCAAGAAGTTCTGAATAAAATATGAACATAAGATCCCGGAGCTCATTTCACCTAATGTTTAATTTGATGGCAAAAGTTGACAAGTAAAAGATCAGCATTTCAAAAAATGTTGCTGCTTCTGTAGCTAGCAATTAACGAGCAGTATGAAGCCTCGGAGTGAATGGTCAAGATACACCTTCAAAGAGGGAGTTGTAAATTTTGACTGGCAGAGGTAACGTCAGACTACTTCACTAAGCAAAACAGTGCTGCTCCTTACAATAGTTGGGTTATTCTTGCTTTGGTGAGGGTTAGCCCGTACTAACTTTAGCTTCATATGACACACGGCAAGCTCCCACTAACATAACATAGTCCAGGTGAATATACTTGCAAAACGTTGTACCTAGAAGGTGCAATTTAAAGAGAAACCATCCACATACTGGCAGTGCGAAGCTAAATGCCGTCTTACCTTCATTAAGCATGGCATGAACTTTGCTGTCTCCCGATCCTGTTTCAGCAGGGACAGGAAAAAATGAAAACTGGTCGCGCAGCTTCACAGAAAGCTGACATAGGAAAGTTCTTGCAGCCACACGAACTTGCTCGTCCGCATCAGCGGCCACTGCTTTCTTCACGGATGCCCCAAAGCCCGCAAGATCAGCATCCGTAAGCACGACCTTTGCACAAGCCTCCGTACGATTGCTTTGTGCGTCAAGGCCTTCTTCGAGGATCACCTTCCACAAGGAGAGTCCGGCCAGCTGAACTTCGGCATCCAAGTCTTGGCTTAGCATTTTCGATGCACTGTTTCGCAAGGCGTTTGGGTGTTTTGACCGCAGCCCAAGGCAATCCTGGTCAAGCCAGATACAAAGGGTGGATGCTGCAGACCTTCGGGCAAACACATCCACGTCTTCAATGGCCATTGAGGTCACCTCTCTGATCACGTCCTCCTAAAAGGGCAATGAAACAAATGTGTCCTTTGTGAAACAAACTAAAGTGTGTACTGGAAGTTGTTCTGGTGTGCTGGCTTTTTAAAGGTGAAGTATCCAAAGATTAATAATAAGGATCAGCCAACACACTGTGTTGTATTCTTTTGGGCCAACAAGCCAGCTGAGTTCGCACCTTTTTTTTTTTTGGCCTGAGTTGCTATCGCTAACGCTCCCTCTCCCCTTCTCGAACCCCCTCAGTTCGCGAGGGTATTATATAATCGTGCTTTTCAAGAATAGAACGGTTCACTGCTGACCACCGTCCCTGCTGCTGCTCATTGTGCGCCGGTGTTACAACACCCTGTAGGTAGAACTAAGATAACAATTTCCATTTCACAGATTGGGGTGTCACTGTACGTTTATTTTACTCAGGGATGGCGCGACACTGTTCTTACGCCTACGCATATATCCCTTGCATGCATCCAAATGCTGCTTCCAGTATGCTGGAACAGCATGCTCGTCACTCGTAGTTTCACCGCACTACCCGTTCCACCGTGATGCTTTACCGCGGCGACTATGTAGTCAAGCATCCTCAAGACGTGATAGGGCTGTTTTATAAAAAGGCCCCTCTGCTATTGCGTCATACTGCAAAAAGTGTAGCGCAGGCATTTACGGTTTTGGAGCACCTTTTCAACCTTCCCAACAATGTTCACAATGCAATGCATTTGACGAAACAGGGAACAACCATTGTTCTCACTTGGGCTTCATCTCAAATTCAGGCAACTATAAATGCAGTTGTTGAGTAGATAAAATCACAGTGATGCAAACGGTTTTTGGCAGCTTTTCCAGCCATTGATAATTTGAATTTTTGTACAATTCAAACACTTTTTTTGCTCCCTTGAAGGCCGAACTGACGAAAATTTACTGTGCTTTTCAATGTAATATCGATCACACTGTGTGGTTTAGCGCCCCCCCGATGAACAAGGGTATGCGTGCATACTTGTAACCCCTTTTTTTCTTCACAGCCCCAACACTGCCAACAACGCCTGCACTCACACCAGTCTAAAAACAGAAGAAGGGATTGTCCAATTCGTCCGGATTATACTTCCCTACTCTCCTTACACCTGAGAACGACAAGAGCGTCACTCGAACTGTGAGGCCAAGGCTACACCAGAAAGAAAAAATTCAGAGAACACAAGTACATCGCAAGAGTATAACATGATTGTGATAAAAAATCCCTAAGGTCAGTTGAAGGTCCCCTACTGTGCCCTATCAGGCATCACCTTAACATACTGTTTTTTTATTTAAGCTAGTCGAATGAACGTGCCTTGGTGGCATAGGGATAGAGTGTCTGATTGTCAATCGACAGGCCACAGGTCTGAGTCCACCACTTGACCACCAATATATTCCTTTAAGCGATATCACTGTCATGACTACACCACTACCGCTTTCAAACAATAAAAATTTTAGTCATGTCGGCACTACTTTTCCTGTCGAAAGGCACCTTTAAGGTTATCGCGCTAAATCTGGTACAAAGAGGGGCTTACATGCCCCAGAACATTGGTGGCACAAAGCCATATGAATTGACTAAAATCACAGTGTAAAAGAAATGTAAGCCCAACAGATATATGGCTGTAATATTAGTTATTTCTAGGGGTTGGACTTTTCGGTTCAAACCGAAAAACACTGATAAAGGTACGCCGAAAGCATTGTGAAAGGTTCGATTTAAACTGAAAAAGGTCAGTACCTTTTCATGCACACTGCGAACTCTTGATACCGGGAGAACATTACAACAGTGTTCAATCCAGAGGCATGATGTGGGACAGTGGGATCGTTGGTTTAAGTGCAGCAGTTGAGGGTTTTGAGGCATTGTTCATGGCCTCACGAATGGGGAAAGAATGGCAGCTGTGTTTCCAGACCCTCACAAACCTGTCAAGCCTCCGAGGAGGGGAACCTGCGGCAAGGCAGGTACTTTGAGGAGAAGGACAGACCAGAGCATTTGCAGCGCAAGTGCTTCCCGTAAATCTTGAAGACCAAAGCCCGACAGTTTCTTGCCACGCCACACTTCTCAGACACAAGCATGAGCAAGCCTTTGCTTCTCTTTTGCATCATCTGTGCTCTTACATAAAACTCGTGTACCTTTTTTTGTTTTTGTTTTATTTCAGTTACTGATTTTTCTAAAGTGTGAATTTGTTTTAATATGCGTTTTGTCATAACGCTAATTTTCATCATGGCAATAGCATTTTCTTCCACCAGCTTAACTCTATATATGACCAACTGTGCAATAAATAAAAGTGCATAAAACAACATGCAAGAAAAAAAAAGCCAGAATACCTCACATTTAACTGTACAAGGATGCCTCTTATCTAACCGAACAAAAAAAAAACTATATTTGTTCAGCAGAAAATAATATTCACCGAAAAAAAAAAAACGAAAGTTGTGTTTGCAAATAAACACCGAAAAAAGTCAGCCGAATTCTCAGAAAATAAAAACCGAAAAATCCAACCCCTAGTTATTTTATAAATTTTGAATAAGCAGTATTCAAGAAAGAAAAAAGAAAGAAAAAAAATGAGGAGCATTAGTTTTTGCATACCTCTAATAAAATTATGCTTGTTTCTATGTCAGTTAGTGAAACCAATTCATTAAACTCCATTTTTTTTTTCCGAGGACAATTTGTGAACAGAATGCACTTCTCAATAATTCAGACTGTTCATCCTAAGACTTATGCGCTGAAAAAATTTTTTTACTCATGCTTTCCAGTTTAATTATACACCCTGTGCACCACCTGTAGGGGTGCCCCTGAAAGCCCCCTACTGATGGCTGAAGGAATCACAGGCAGGGCACATTCCCCGGCTGCCCCATTGAGGCAGTAAGCGTGGTGATTACTTCTGCGGCAACGAGTCTAAAAAGGAGGTTAACTGTTTGAAAGTGGACATGTGTCTGAAGTCGATGCTGTGTGGGACGATCTGACTCAACCCGTATTAGCGCGAAGTGCTTGCTGCAGACAATTGTCACTATGACCGGTTACATCATAGAGCTTATCGTGAGTACAGTCCTTTTTGCGCTCGCTTTAAAATCAATACCTATGCTTATGCAATGTGCTTGAAGAAAAATCTGATGAGTCCAGTTTGTTTTCCTGGAAAGCAATTGATTCCTACTTCCCACGCCCGATTAAGCGGCCATCAAGAGAGGCTCGTGCAACGGCACACTTGTACACACGAAGAACATGCTGAACTCTGATCAGCGGTTGTAAAAATAAATTGGTTCACAGGAAGGGAAAGGCGCAGTAACTGTCACACTTGCTCTGTGGACACCCGAACCGCGCCGTAAGGGAAGGGAGGGAGGTGGGAATGAAAGTGGAAAGAGAGAAAGGGGAGCCGTAGTGGAGGGCTACGGAGTAATTTCGACCACCTGGGGATCTTTAACGTGCGCTGACATCGCACAGCACACGGACGCCACTTCGTTTCGCCTCCATCGAAACGCAGCCGCCGAGGTCGGGTTCGAACCCGGGAACTCCGGCACAGTAGTCGGGCGTCTTACCACTGCACCACCCCGGCGGGGCACGGTTGTAATGCATTGTCGAAATAGCGAGAGAGCACTGTTTGTAGCTCCAAGGAGGAATGTTTGAAATAGCGTTTGTTTTTGATGTGATTACCTCCTCGCAAGCTGTTCCCTCGAGAGTTCCGTTCCAAACGTAGTAAGAGGCATACTACGTGGAAAGCTCCCATAATTGGCCTGCCATCGCGGCCCATTAAAATAGCACACACGACATCGTGGTTGTGGCATTATCTGTTACTAGTACTGTTGAATGCAAGCTTAAGAAGCTAATGCGACAACCACTACTGTAAGAGGTACTTCCTTGCATTGTCAGGTCCTATCTCCCAATACTTGCTGTTCACTCTGATTTTTCATGATACGCACTTAGGTAGCACGTACATATCGCATGCCACGCTTAGTCTCAAACAATAAGAATGCTGCACTGCATTCAGTAACTGTTTTGATCTTTTCTTTTTGTTTTCATAGTTTTTTTTTGTTGCTGTTAAAAGGCTGGCATTGCAGTTCGTTCATTTGTCAACATACAAAAAGCTTTTCGAAAATTTTGCCTCATGCAGTTACCTGACTTACATTACTTACCTTGGACGAAATGAAGAACAGGAAAGCCACGAAAAATAAATATTTATTTGTTACTTCTTAGACGTTCCTAGGTTAGAGCATCTATAAACTGTTAGTAATATTGTGGTAAGGTATGTTAGGCTCCTCAGTTCATCTGACTTCCCATTATTAACAAAATGGTGGCTGCAGACTCACCTGCTATTAGTTGGCTCCCGAATCTTTACTAAATTTGTAAGAAAGCAATGCAAATGTCCATCAACAAACAAGTTGAAAGAGTTATTAGCTACAAAATGAGTCCTGGCGAATGTCATATCAAAACCTGAAAAGAACTTTCCAACCAAATGCTTTCCAATTACAAATGGAAAGGTAACATAAGGTGAGTCTAAATAGACGTCCCAGTCAGGATATTGCTACTTAGCACCTAATGTTCCAACTTCATGCCTGCTCAAAACCACATTATTTGCTCAAACAAAAGAGCTACAGCATGCCCATTCGGCAAATACACGCAACAAATGATATTCTGCAATCAGCCTTTTTCCCAAGATGTGGCGCCCTCTGGGGAGTGGTTGAAAATTCGTCTGCTACTGGATGAAAGCTTCCTTGGAAGATTTGCTTACTTGACAGTTACCACCATCTGTCGCAAATGCCTGTAATCAATATAAACTGCGCATGACCTCCGCGATCAGCTCCAGCTGCGCCGATCACAGAGGCCAAGAACTGCGCATTCGCATCTGGGTTGGTGATTCGTTTTCAACAAGGAGAGGGACGTGCATGTGGAGAGAGGCCTTGTGAAAAAGGCGGATTAACTGAAACTGAAGATTTAGCTGAGCAAAATCTAGAACAAGTAACATGCGCTCACTAGCAACGCTTCAAGGCTCACGTTGTATTTACGTACACACAGGTGTGTACAAAGAGTTCACAAACCATCCAAAGCCACGCATGAAACGTAATGCAATTCATGTTGCGTTTCAAAAATTAGCACTCGCAAATGACGTGCATTTATCAGTTGGAATGAGTAAAACTAAAACTATGAAAGCAGTCCTCAAGACGAACTTCTGATGCTCAGCCTGGTTATTATTATCACTCATAGCAGCACAATAATGTGACGCAGTAATTATTAAGAAAGTAATGGGGTGCGTGTGCAGCTACTTTTCCTCCGAAAGCCATTGTTGGTTCTGCTCCCATTCGTAAGAGTGGCTGGAAAACTTGTAGAAACGCATTTCGGTGAAGCTTTTTGCAAGTGTTTGAACATCTCACTATACAGCAGTTATTTTTTGACACAACCCAGGCCTTACGTGAAACAAAAAGTCCGAACCAATTTTCGTAACCCAAAACATTCGACTGTGCAGTAATGCAAGGTGCAAGGCCACTAGAAGCGACGCTTGTGTTTTGTAGCGCTAACAACCCATGGTGCAACCTCTGCGATGCTCGGGGTGTGTGTTATTTCTGTGTTTCATTTTCTGCGCACAGAAGGACTCTGGTAGCCCTGATGCAATGATGTGCGTATCAATGATAAACCTGTTCTTCGCTACTCCTGCATAGATTGACTGATGCATCTTCCCTTCATTGCTTAAATATATTCTGCATGTCACCTGCACTGAGACATGGGCACCGTCTACAATTTTCTGCGCTTGAACAAAGGTGGGAGGGAAGAAGCACCCCGGACTTATGCACTGTCAGCACGTGGCAGAGAACCCACCTAGGTGGTTGAAATTTCATCAATAAAAATGTACGCCTTCAAACTCAAGGCCAATAACCATGCTGTTTCTTGCACCAAGGGGCCATGGAGAGCTTCGCAAAGAGATTCGTTAAGGCAAAGCCAATATGGTTGTAGCAGGTTTGCATAATCAGGTACCACAGAACTCCCTTCCACTCACCTCGGTGAGCGAGAGGCAGCTGCGGAAGTATGCCCACAGCCAGTCCTGCACGAACAGCTTTCCGACCGCAGAAATGGCAGACGCTCGCACCCCACCGTCGTTGTTGTGCATGTTGTCCCACACAAACCGAGCCAATCCATAATGCTGGAGCCAATCCACAAGACAAGCCAACTCTGAGGAGCCTTCACCCAATTTCAACCTGTCTGGTGACGAATGGAAACGTGACAGAAATAATTAAGTCAGTCTGGTTGGCATGTTTGTACATCTGGGTTTCGGTAATTCAAGCTGCCGATTTATTTGAGGCGGCAGAGGTTCCGGCAATGTTCAATGTATAAAATGAGCTCTTTATCACACTGGATGTTAGCCCCCGTTACTCCTGCGTAACAGAAACAAAACTTTCGGCCTCTTGAGTTTCAACTGATTGCAAATAGACTGCAGCCTTGAAAATGAGCTTGAACAATGAGTACTATAATGTATATATTACTACTCCATAATAAAAAATCTTCATGAATATGAACTGAGGCTTAAGCAAATATAGATACCAGAGCAAAACTTGTAAAAATAGGACATTTTTTTAATGGCATATTGTACACTGGATAACACAGCGAAAAATTATAGGACACTTCAGCTCCGCCGTTTAAGAGTATGATGCGATAGCAACCGCTCACTGACTATGCTTTTTCCCTTTGATTTTTTTATTTCCTTTATATATTTTTTTTGCTGATAGCCAGCTGGGCGATGACATTATCTGTATGCTCGGATGCTGCTTCCCGAAACTTGATGCATCCCAGTGGGCATTCAGCGGAATGCGTTGTTTGCATTCAATGAAATGCCGTGGAACTCCACTGTTAAGGGTATTGTGCAATAGCATTCCACACACAGAGAAATGTTTTTTTTTCCACTTTTTAAGCTTTAAAGTTTTTTATACACCAATACTTAGCATCAGCAAACATTGTACCATACTTTTTAAGCATTCCATTTTTCAATCATTTCGAAAACATTCAAATTCAATTATTCAATTCAATACATTAATTCAAATAAGTGATCAACTGCACATTGTAAATTTTCTTAATCAGCAATATCAAGATGAGAACATAAGAGGCCAAAAATTGTCAACAGCTGCATCGACCCTTTTCTGCCCATTAGTGAATTCAAGAAATCCACTCTCGTTCACTTATGTGCCAATTTCTCTACAGTTGTATGTTTTCTTTGTTTTGTTTTATTTTTCAATGCACAGGGTCGCCCGCTCTTAGGGTGAACATGCGAGTTTGCGGCAGCTCTCTATGGAGCACCAATGCGTCCAACCCAGTCACATATCGAAGTGATGCGGCAGGTCAATTAAAGCATCACTTCCAAGTCCCCCCAGTGCACGCACAACTTTGATTTGAAGTATGACCACATCAAATATCAAATGCAATGGCGCTTCGAAGAGAATAAAAACCTTGTGTGTTCACCATGACTAGACAACCCTGTACTGTATTGTTCACCTATTTGCCAGCCTTCCAATTTCTAATGCACTGTTCGGACCTTGAAGAAAGAGATAAATAAGTGAGTCAGAGTGAGTGAATGAATGAGGGAGTGAGTCAGCTAATCTCTCAGAAACTCGATAATTCTGCCCTTATACCTCATGATTTACTGCCAAAATTACATACCTGTATAAGAAATTACGTACCTACATCACCTCTGATCCCACTGAAAGAGTCCAGCGCAGCTTCCACAAACTGTGGCTCTGTTGACACCAGATGGCGCTGGAGTGATTCGCCAAAGAAGCAGAGGGCGCCACATGCCCGCCAGTCGAAATTCCCGCTTGCAGTTGAGAACACAGCGCATGACAGCGTCACAGATATTGTCAGGGCTTGCTTCAATGCCTGCACGTACATGCATGTACGTCGATCTCAACTTGGACACAAATAACCTTGAACAAAAACGTGAATTGGCGCAAAAAATTTAGCTCTCTGCTTTCAAATCTTGGAGCCTACTTATAAATAAACCTATCACGGAAGATGCACATGCTATATATGAGTGGTTTGTAATATGTGCACTTCTAGACTGTGATGTCATTGGTCAGGTGACGTCACGACCATATGACAACAATAGTGCCGTGCAGCCACTAATAATTAGCCTCCGCTGCTCCTGATAACTTTAGTTACATCAATAAAAATAGTAGTGCAGATAACAATGTCAATCGCCCATGTATCAAACAGTAAATGCCATTGTAAGTGCAGTCACGTGGCAAACGTGAAACGAAACAAGAGATCATCAGTCTACTAGTCACTTTGAAAGAGCACAATAATTAGCAACACAATCAGAGGCCAAGCAGTGCGGCACTTGCTTTTTAAGCACATCGGTTACAATGACTTCAACCTGGAACAGCAGTAAACTATATAAACGGGAAATGTGATAACATCCTGCTGTGCTACCAATAAAGGCGCATGTGCTCCTTTGCAGGCCAGCAACAGTACCAGTACTAACAAAATTTTAAATATCCGTTGCTACTCACATGAGCGGAAACATTTGGATCTCGAATAAAAGGTGCCAGAGTGTCCAGATAAACCTTCAACTTGTCAGGGTTGGTCAGCACAAGATCTGCCAGCACAACATTAAAGAAAAATATGGAATTGTCAGGGTTGGTCAGCACAAGATCTGCCAGCACAACATTAAAGAAAAATATGGAATGTAATGTGACATGTCCGGAAATTATATGCTGTGCCCTAAAAGTGCGCACTGAAGGTTCAAGCGGACAGCTCAACTAAATGGCATGCAAGACACAAATCTAAACATTTTTTGGTGAGGACATCCATACTGGAAATCCACAAGTCCACAACATCCACTTTTTTATGCACAATGAATGCTTACAGATGGACATAAGAATAAGAACACGAGGAAGAGACATGAACATTAAGTTCTCAGCGTTTGCTTTTTCTTCCCGTCCTTGCTGTCTCTTGCATGCCATTTCATATTTACTCATACAGTCCCCTTTAAATTTCTTGTGAGCATCAAGAAGATGTTTATTTGTCATTAAAGAATTTCGCACATATAATTTTGTCTAGTGAATACGTGCGGCTATTCGGAGGGGAGGGGGGTGGAGCTGACTGCTTTATTTCAGGTAACAAGGACAATGTTTTTGCACTGGTTACTGCAATCCCTTGCTTTTAACGAAAATTAATTTTCTCAAACGTGGGTGTGCATTACTCGATTACAACTTAAACTTTGTAAGAGGAAACGTCGAAGTCTGATTGCGAGTCTTTTTAATCATAAATCTTTTCATAAATAATGTTTTCAGTACTAAAGGTTTCTCTGGGAAAACAGTCAGCACAAGACCTTGCCTGTAAAGGGCACGGTGCATGTAAAAATTGGGAAATATGAAAGGAAACAGCCATTTTGCATGAAAGAGCCAATCCTGCTGTTACTTCTTCCTCAAACTTGAAAATGTCCTGCGGTTCTCACAATGTCCAGGCTGTTAAGAAAACAGGAAGAAGTGTGCCTGTCGCTCATACTCGAGGAGCAATCGTTGGATGAACGCTCATGATGTGTTCCCTTTTCTTTCAGAGCTGCCTGTACTTAATAAGCAGCCAATGCAGAGAGCCAAGGATGAAGACAGTGCTCACCCGTCTTTCTGACGACTGACGCAAAGCACTCCAGGGCAACCGAAAGGATTCGCGTCACCTTGGCTGCAGATGAGTGCAGCAGAAACTGTGCCACCTTGTCGGTCACCATTTCATGGGTCGCCTAGATGGAATATTACAACGAAAAAGTCTTAACGGTGGATGCTGATAAAGGTTCCGATTTTGTACGTACCGAGTGAGAGAAGCGGGTCACTGCTTTCTTCAGCTCACAGATAGCTGCAGATTTCAGTGCCCTGTCTTTCGACTTGTCTCCAGAGTCAGATTCACTGGCAACTATGGGGCCCGTTATGACCTCTGCGATCTTCTGCTCAAGTTCTTTGGAGGGGTGAGAGGAGGACGCACTGGCGATGAATGGAGAAAAAAATAAATTCAGTTGGAGGATAACTGCATCCAAGTTTTATTTTCACTAAAATCTGATTGTCTAATTATCAGTGCCATTGTTGGTACTGATGCCTAGCAGCAAAACACACATTTCATGCTCAAAAATTTACAATAGTGAAAATTTCAGCAGTGCTTGCATAACTATAAAACAAAGCTCTTGAAAGGCTAGGGCAAGTGTTCTCCTCTCTTCACTGATGTTTGCAGCTTGAAGCATGCCGCAAATATGGTACACACCTGAACAGCAAACCCTATGGCTTGGAGACTTTTTCTTTCTTTAAAGGGGTGTCCTGTGCCTAGAATTAAATCTCTTCAATTTTGATAATTCTTAAACACAGCAGTGCACAGCCAAACTAACTCTGAAATGCAGCGACCAAGCTGAATAGAAAAACTTCCATCCCTTTGCAGACTACTTTAGTTAAGATCTGAATAAGACTTGCCTTTCTTGAATGAAGCTTGACACAAACTTGATGCACACCAACTTGTTCCGACTGAGCAAATTTAGAGCCTCATGAAAGAGACTCTCGTCTCTAGTGGAGACAAAAGAAAAAAGAAAAACAGCACAAACGTTGTAACTCCTGGTTGTAACCAGTTGCAACCAGCTGCAATTGTACTACGAAAAAATTCACTGCATATAAATTTACATAACAGCTCCTTTATTACACTCATGCCAAGGTTGCCGGTTCTTGAATGTTTCAAATAGAATGAGAGCAGCCACGTGCCTAGCACACAGCTTGAAAATCGGCTGAAAAAAAAAGATTGGTGTGTTTGATAACCTTCGGCTAGGGAAGCCAATGTGCACACGAATAAATTTTTTTTGTTTACCCATAGAGCGTCATGTCTCCTACATGCAAGGAACGTCACTAGTGTGAAGAGCTTACTACCTGCAGCTTGGCTGAATCTACCTCACATCCTATAAATAGGTCGCATCCACATATAGGCTGACTCCCAAATGTCGGTAGCCACAGTTAAAAAGAAAAAGGTCGAATATTATGCTACCACATGCGGCAAACGAAATTTCAGAAACAAGTAAGTCGCTGAAGCACAACATAAATTTTGTGGAATTTTATTTTTACGGCAATTTATGAAAAATAAGTTTACACAAATTTATACTTATCTAATTAGCCTGCTGTGCTTTTTTTGTAACTGTTTGCAAAATAACGACAGCCCCGCCATGGTGGTGCAGTGGTTAGGGCGCTCAACTACTGTGCCCAAGGATGCGGGATCAAATCCCGGCCACGGCGGCCGCTTTTCGATGAAGGCGGAAAGCAAAGTGCCCGTGTGCTGTACGATGTCAGTGCACGTTTAAAAACCCCAGATGGCCAAAATTTCCGGAGCCCTCCACTACGGCGTCTCTTATAGCCCAAGTCGCTTTGGGATGTTAAACCCCACAAACCAAACCAAACCAAAATAATGACAATCTCCTCTAAGTGCCAGTGCAAGCAATAGGATTTGGATGCTTTCAAGAGGGCATAAAGCCAGACGAAATCCACAAGTTAAAAAACAATTAAGTGCCACCAACTGCTTTAACATATTCTGACTATCTCTGTTTTTAAAAATGAAAATGTACAGTCTCTGTCAAAAGTGTAGAGCCCAGGGAGTGTGCTTTTGAGGCACTTTGTGCGGCTTGTATAATGCATTTCCAGTGTTCCAAATTTCTTGATGGTAAAGAAATTCTTGTTCTACCTTCTACAATAGGAAGGACCTCTACTAATGCTAAATCAGCACCACTACATGGCTCATAAGCAAAACCTTGGGACCTATACCTTTGACAAAGGCTGTACATTATAGTATAGCAAAGAGAACTAAAACACACTGACATAAAACACACAAATACAAGATAAAGGCTAGTTAATTTTAGACATATATAATAAATACCGCTATTTTTGTGATGCTAAAAATGGCTAGTCTATCCCAAGATAAAACAACTTGGGTTAGTGGAGACATCTGACACAGTAAATAAGGTCAGTCCATCAAAAGGAAAGAATAAAAATTGTGCTACATACTGCAGTGAAACCGATAGCTTGGCAAGCACATCTGCAGCTGCAGTTGCCACATCGGTTGACGACGAAAGCCAGGTAACACAAGAATCGAGAAGACGTCGGTGAAGGTCCAAGTCTGAGCAAAGTCTGCTGCTGAGCGTCAAATCCTTTCCAAGCAGGGACCGAACAATGTGCAAGCACCTGTAAAAAAGTGGTCACACTTGAGCAAAACTCACCCTGACAAAGTCAACTTTAAGTGAGCAAGACAACAATGTGACGCGCAGTTGTAACTACTATAAATGGTGAACTAATCCTTCTTACATCACAGAACAAAGATAGGTAAGAATGTGTACGATAATGTGGATTACTTCTTGGCTCTAACAAGAAAAGGAAGCAAAGACTAAGTTACTGTCATGCAAAATACAACAGTCAAGACAAGAATAGCACAAAGGAACACAGATTAAAGAGAAAGTGAGGGCAATTTGAAGTTGGCCTGTGTCAATGCGTTACAATATGTGATATAGGCCAACTTCAAATTTGTCCCTAGCATTTCTTTAAATAAATCCAAGGGCACAGTGGGAGTTTAGGAAATGTTTTTCGTTGAAGTCATTTGGTTGTGTTGAAGTGGATCCATATGCTTTGTTACTTAGTATCAAGGCATTGAAGACATGCTAACTTTTTCCGCTGTCTTGGTGGTACCTCCTCGGTCAAGGCCTTGTTCAGGAAGGCCGTGACTTGGCTGCTATCACCTTCATTGAGGTCAGACTGAAGGAAGGCAACAAAAAATGCCTCTGCCTTTCCCTGAACAAAGACGCTGGCGTCTTGGAGGCACTGAAGTACCTTTGAGGAGACTCCTGGAATAAGCAAGGGACACTCATATAAAACACGAGCACCTCACTCACGATAATTATACGCACACTTCAGATATGGCTCTATGATTAAAAACTGACGATGGCTCACAGAAAAAACCACACATAAAATGGACATGTCTCCATCTTTTCCCCGTACAAAAGCAGCAGCCCTCGTGGAAACCAAACAAGGAGAACATACTGCTTTATCGAGCTGTACTCCAGAGATGTGACCACTTGAGATGTTGAGCTTGATTATGGGAGTTAATAAAACCTGACCATTTTAGGCACCGCTCTAGTCATTTATCAGGCTGCATCACTATTTTAATCATATTAACAAAAATAAAACACTAATCAAGGCTCACTTGCAAAACAAATGGTAACATCTGCTTCAAGAAAGCATGCTTGTATTAGAGAAGGTAACTGAAGAAAGGGAATTATGACCATGACATAAGAGTGCTGACTGCATGACCTGTCAATGTCCATTATTTGTGGAACAAGTGAGACATCTATGAGCACTCTAGCCTTCTGTTAAGCTTGACAGTATGCCTGTCTCAGCCTGAGGAAATGCAATGCTGCTAACTAAATTAATGCCTGTGATTCCATACTAAAGAGGGGCAAAATGTACAATCTCAAAATAAGAACTGTTTTGATGCAAGCAATTATTGTGGTTTGAAATTACCAGGACATCATTAACAAACCAGCTCACATTTTAAACAGTGTGTAAAGAACATCTTGCCATGACACTTATAAAGCTAGCTTTTAAACGTCAGTGACTCACCACCAGAACATATGAACACACGGTTGGGCGAGAGGCTATAAAGGTTCGAAGACTGTCTAATCAAACATAATAAGCCCGGAGCTTTTGTGCTTCGTGCCTTGGCGGGCATCACCGAAAGTATGCTTCAAATGATGACATCTGTCATCGTGTCAGCCCTGCAAATGCTACTTCTAAACATCAGGGACAGTCGAATAGCCTGTCAAAATTTCTACTTGACATATTGTTTATTATATTAATTACTGATTAGAACATCCCATAAATAGTTCAGTCACAGTTTACTAACATAAAAAAAAAGACTAACCAGTTTCTACACACCAGCTCTGCCCAGAATTGTGAGAGAGGAAAGAGATCACAGCTTCCAGATAGGCAGCTCGTTCACTGGCATTGGGATTGTCGACGAGCCTGTTCAGAGCCTTCAGCACACGTGAGTTGTTGCGGAGTGATGCAAACAGTGGTTCAAGCTTCCCAAAGGCCGCAATGAGGTGAAGGGCAAAGCAGAGTGACTCGGAAGTTCTTGGTACTGCCACTGCTTTCTCCAGCTTGGGCAGGATGCCACAGGTATTCCACAGCTCCGTGCCAAATTCTGTGAAATTTCAATTCAGCTCTCACTTATGACATTTTACAGTGACAGAGAGCAAGCAGGAAGCAGAATAAACAGCGTTTTGTTCCCTTCTGCGGCCTTGGGAGGGGGGAGGGGGGGAAGGAAATTAGGCAGAACAGATAAGTTGCATGGGGTCAAAAGTTGATTTGCGAAGTGGACGCAAAAGAGGGGTCAGTAATTCACAATTCTTATTTCAACTGAAGTGGGTGTTGAAGCAAACAACACCTCCAATTGCTAAGCACCAATGAATGAATGCGAGTTTAAATATACAAAAAAATTTATGGCCAATTCTGCACCATACTGAGTCTTTGATGATTAAAGACTTTGAGTGTCATTTCAAAGCATCGCTCTGACCAACGAAAAAAGAACAAATGCCATAACTCCAGTACTAACTAACGTCACTATCACTAGCTATCACTACTACTGATTGCATTGCGCATTCATCCGGTCCACCTTTATTCAGCATGAACCAGCGATTAGCCTTTGTGGCCTGTGGGCAGCGTGCCTGTTTCGAAATCCGAAGGTCCTGGTATTGATTGCCAACTTAACTAAATTTCTTTTGCAGCCGCAATTACTTTCCTTTTAATTACAGTAGCCAATATGGTGTCCATTCGAATAGTTCTGATCTGTTCTTGAATTTCTGTGACCATATATCCACACCCCGGAGCACACCGGTTTTCGTTGCTAATGGGTCATATGTTTTCGCATTGAAATGGCAGAATGACAGTACTAAGGTCGCAAATATGTGACCATTCATACCACTGCACAATGTGCACCTATGAAATAACTAGAATTGGAGGGATTAGCCTTACAACAAAATTTCTTTTCTTGCAATGAAGGCGAAGTGCCTCTATTGCAGCGTTTCTGTTGCAACCGCTATCGAACCTGCGACCTCGTGATCAGTAGCAGAATGCCATATGCGGCGGGCTTATCCGTTCTACAGCAACTAATAAGAAAATTATAGGACACATTTAAGCTTCACCTTTAAGGGTATGACGCAACAGCGTTAATGGCCCCCAAAACCTGCGATTTCCCTTGTGGTTCCTCGTTCGTGTACATGCATCGCATACATGTAGCTTCTGGGGCCGAATTACGCTCCAGTTACCTCACAAAACTGTAACACACTTGTCACAAACCGATCGGCTAGCCGCGCTTCTATTGCTCGATTCAGACCGGCGGATTAGTCAGTTTGTGAGTTTTTGTGACGTTACGTAACTGAAGCGTAATTCGACCCCTGCTCGCTTAACTACCAATATCTCGCGCATTATTATTAGCATACAATGCTAAGCTTCCGCGTTATCCTGCTACCGGTCGTAGGCGACTGCCTGACAGCCGTGCGAAGAAACGTGCCTGCATTGCCTAGGATTAGCGCGCCTGTTTCGGTGTCCAGAAACCCTGGAAGGTTGGTTTCTATCCCACTCTCCCATCTCAACAAGTGAACCACCCGAGCTGGTAGCTCCCTCAATTTTGCGACACACAACCCATCCCAGCGATTTTTCGCTTACAACGCTGACAACACCGGATTTTCTACAGAACGGGGCCTTTAACGCTGTAGCTTTAAAAATCACAGGACACACAGTTTACGCCACTTGAGTCACTTGCGACGACATCGTACCTGCGTCGTTTTGTACGCTGGCATCGACAAAGCTGATGAGTTTCTGAACTAGCGTGTCATCCACGTCATCCTTGAGCTGCCGGAAGAGTAGCAGGTCAAAGACAGCGTCCCATTTATCTATGTGCTCAATAGCAGGTGACATGGTTGCAGACCCTTAATTACTAAACACCTGTGCGACGATTAGCCACAGGTACCACGCGATTTCAAACACCGCAACACAGCCGCCATAAGTCGAATGCAGATTGAGGCAAGGCGCATCATCGTTTTATTATACAACCTGCACGTACAGCAAGCCACTACTAAAATTTTACCATGCTGTTTTCGCAATAACATTCACGAGAAATTTTGCTTTAATATAAGTACCCTTTGTTTATTGTACTTTAAAGTTTGGAAATGTTGTTCACATACGAAAGCAGCTCTAGTTTTAAACTTCCCGTCCCGACCAGCAAACGTGGTGTGTCGCAACATCCATGATTAAGCAGCAGACGCTGTCCACAGTGGCGTTTGTTTCAATCGTTTCAACCTCGTAACGTCGTTATGCAAATTCACGCTCAGTTCGTCGAGTTGACCAGCTGCTGCAATGGGACAATGGAGCTCACGGAAATGCACCTGTGACTTTCTGCGAAGGCGACATGAGCTGAAAAGCGCAGGGTCGCTTTGAAGTCTGTGCGGTGAGCGAAGTTATTACAAGCACACTGTTACAAGCACTACGTTGTGTCACTAGGATAGCACGCGCAAACCAATGACTGGCGTGGTTTTGTTGACGGAGCCCTGCCTGCCTGTGCGCGGTGCTCACTCGGGATTGACGATGTAGTTGGTTTCATATGCATATTACGTCAGGGGGTGTGAACATCACGTGAGGTGCTCGGTATCCACGTGGGATGTAGGATATCATTCACTCTCATGTGGTTAAGCGCTTTCCGGTTCACAGGTTTCGGTTCGGCGTGAGTGGTCTGTTCATAGCCTCCTTTATACTCTATACTCTATTAGCATAAATAAGGTTATGGTCTGTTGAGTAGTTGGCCGAAGAAGTGTGGCTGATAGTGCAGCATTTATTGCAGAAAATGAGAGCCAAGAACAAGCTTCATTATTGCGAGCTGTCTGCACGATCACTTGTGTCCTGTGTCCGCAAACATACATTTTTGCGGCTGCTAAGCTACTAATATTGAGGCTTGCGTTATAACGCTGAATACAGTTTCATGTAGCAAGTCTAAAGGATGTCGCATAGTTTGTATTTCTAATTTGAATTGTTTTGATATTGATGGCAGTGCAGTATACGCTTTTTTTAAAAATAAATTTACATGTGTGCTTTTGAACTCAACTCGCATTTCCATAGTTTCTAATTGCTACGGTTGCAACAATTTCCCGCTAACTGTGCACTCTTTTTACCCCTTACTTTGTCTCCACAACAGGTGCTTTACTGTCTTCGAAGCTCTGCATTATCATATTACATGCTGAAACAAAGGCTCTTGGCAGTATCTGCAGGGTCACTATATTATAGCTTGCTGCTGTTTTTTTAACATTTAAAATTCTGTTAAGGATTCTTTATTCAAATGCTATTGCTCATTAACAAGCCACTACTTCCTTCATGCTATATCTCATGTTTTCGCCAATGTACCGAATACATATATTTCAGCTGCAGCCTCTTAAACTTTTGCACTGGCATCAACAGTTACTCGATGGAACCTTTTGGTGACCTTATGCCTGTAAAACAAATGACATGGGAGAACAACACTTGCACATTTCGATGTGGGTTTTGTTTTTTAAGACATTTTCCAAAAGGGCTAGTCTCTTTTCTGCATGGATGGGCGTATATAGACTTGTCTATGTGCATTATGTGATTTTAAAACGATAAGCTCTTTAAAGACGTTTAATGTTCACAAAACTTTCACATATCTTCATGTGCTTACTCAAATGTTCTTTTGCTTACAGAATTAAGGAAGCTGACACCAAATGAAGCAATGAACCTTTGGGATACCATATGCTCAACAAAGGATGGAACACTAGTTGTCTGGGAGGAGAACCACCTTAGCCGCTGCTTCCTGGATCTCCTCGCCAGTGGTGTGCATGCCCTCATTGCCATCATTAGTGTCTACTATGCTGGCATTCGCCAGGTCACTCTTCGTCGTGACCACCAGCTGGTGCACTTGCTCCCAGCGACATGGCGGACTCATCTGCGCAAACTGTGCTGCTCCCTCCTCCTGCTTCGTCCCGTCGTCCACCTTGTCATGTCTCAACTCATACTCAGCGAAGTCATGGTGCCATCAACAATACTTTGCATCGGCGTTGTCATCCTCACGTGGACCGTGCACTTCTTCTACTTGCAGACCCTCACCAATCCATTGCCGCGGCACCGCCGGTCAGCCGGCGAGATACCCGTGATATTTGCCGTGACTGCTGCTGGGCTGTGTGCGACCTTTCGTATTTCTGCACTGCTGTCCTTGAATGAGTCAGGTCGGGGTGTCGAGCTCTCATTTTATGCTGACCTGTACTCGAACATTGTGAGTGCACTTGCCTGTGCCTTCTACCTTACAGCCGCAGTACACTGTTCTAGCACAGCCGGTGAGACGCCACCTCGTACCCTAGGTCAAGAGTCTCTATCATCCGTGCAGAGCTATGTTCGTCTGCTTGAAGCAGACGATGACAATCGGCAGCTGGGAACAGCAGAGGACACAAACTTTATCTCCTTGCTCACCTTCTGGTGGGTCGGGCGGCTGATGCGTCGGGGCTACAGGGGTCACATTCATGAACCTGATGACCTGCACGACTTGCCAATCAGCTTGAGACCAGAAGAGGTAGTCCATGGACTTTACCGGAAGGTTGATGCCAGTGGATTGCTTCCCAGCCTTCTTGTGCTGTTCCACCGTTGTGTCGGCCGCCAGTACTACTGTGTTGGACTTCTGAAGTTCCTCGCTGACATCCTATCGTTTGCAAGTCCTGTCCTGCTGAACAGGCTCGTAATATTCCTTGAAGAAGGACTAGGACAGCATCCAACATGGTCTGGCTACGCGTATGCGTCGGGACTCGCTCTGGCCTGCCTCCTCGGTGCATTCTTGTCGACTCACTACAGTTACCTTGTGTCGCGCGTGGGTCTCAAGGTGAGAGCAATTGTTGTGGCTCTCGTCTACCAGAAGACTCTTCGTGCCGACCCCACTGAACTGCGCAAGAGTTCTTCAGAGGCTCTTAACTTGGTGACAACAGACACTGATCGCATTGTTGGCCTCTGCCCCAGCTTACACGAGGCATGGAGCTTGCCTCTCCAGGTGAGTAGCTTGGAGTACTCACGTCTAAGCTGAAAGCTTGCTAGATGGTGGAGCTGGGTGCCATACCAGATGTGTTGTAGGAACAGGCATTTGGGGATTGTCCTTAAACTGGGTTTATTGTGAGTGAATGGGGACTTGATGGCATGCAGGGAAAGGATTGCTGCTGAGACATGGCTTGGCAATCCGAGGTTTGCTACAGAGATCTTTTTACAATTTTAGGCGCACTTACCGTGCAAAAAGATGTTTGGTTTGGGCTAGCTGGTACCAATTTTTTGAAAATATAGTGCAAATATAGACACGAACGATACAGATGCTCATGTCTCGTCTACATTTGGGTCACTTATGTCTATGTCTATATTTTCACTGTTTTTAAGAAACAGTGCAAAACAATGTGCAGCCATCGGGCAGAAATTCACACAGCGGATAAGAATACACACATCGCATGCATTTTCAAAGTACGGAAAACATCGAGCAAAATAAGAATTAGTAGTCGGTGTTGGCGGGAGTGGCTCTACAGTGCAGTGAATCTTTGGGACAGTTGTTTCCATTGCTTACGGTACCTGAATGTAATGCATGTTTGCTCTCGAAGGTTTATTCTAGCAACAGTGATCCACTAAAATACCATGACTACAGTGCCAGAGGTATAGATTGTTGCTCTCCCTAGTCATTTCCGGCTGTTAGTAATGGCCACTCTTTTCACAGTTTTGTTATGAAGAACAACGGTTTTCGAGAGCAGTTCCTGGCGTACTGAATTTTATTATGAATGCCAATTTTTAGTTTTACCACTGTCTTTTAACATTGTACTGAAAAATGTTCCTTTTATGGAGGGAAAAATTCTGCTGCAGTCAGCCTTTAAGTGAGTATGGGGGGGGGGGAAGTTGTCAGGCTAGTTGGCTTCGCATCTGTTTTGAGAAGTGCAAAGCAACAGAAAGATGATACATAATGACGCACACATGCCTAGATGCCTCTTACCTCCAGCATTGCATGACAAAACCATGTGTTAATGCCGGCCACAAATCACAGGGCAGTTTTTCTTGGCAGGCAAGCCTAGCCTTCCGTTACCGTGATCAGCTGTTTCATCAGTGCCTATATGTCGCCATATATCATCCTCTTGTTGCTTCATACTGCTCAAGACTTGAACACATGGTATTGGGTATTAGTGTTTTGTTACGGCTCACTGAAATAAAACTCTGTTTAAATTTGATAAAAATTCTGCTTAAATTAATGGATTGCAGTAGTCTGAAGCTGATACTTAGCAGGCAAGTTTCATATGTTAACAAGGTTTTGTTGCAAGGTCTATATTGCTGCCTATAGTCGAGGCAGTGAGTATAAAAATGTTGAAGGCTGGAACTAAAAAAATCTAGTGGAAATCAGTGTGATTAATTATCACGATGTTTCTCTGCCAGTGTTCAAACGCCAAACTATGTGTTGTCCATCTCTTGTCCTCGTGTGCAGTTTGCCTTTTGGTGCCTTTCAAACGACGCAGTATTGAACTGGCTTGCCAACCACACATGTTAAGTGTGATGCTCTTACAGACAAAGCTAGGTTTGTGGGTTGTAATTTGCCTGCTCAAGAGAATAATTTGTGTCTTAGCTACCTGACCTTTCCCCAGTTTGTGTGGTGCTGTTTTGACCCTTTCCTTCTGCCCCTCTGAAATTCCTGCTGTAGTTAGCTGTGGCCATGTTCCTGCTTTGGCAGCAAGTGGGGGCTGCCTTTTTGGCTGGTCTTGTGCTGGCAGTCTTGCTGGTCCCGGTCAACCGGTCCATCACGCTCAGCATTGGACGGCTCACCGCTGGGATGATGGCGTTCAAGGATGAACGGATCAAGGTACTGTGCTCCCTGTGAAGACAGCAGAAAAAGATGCAGAAAAGGCAGTAATACTGTGTGCACACAGTCTACACCGTTATTTTTTTATTTGATAATTACTTCAGCAGTTGATCTGCGGAGGGCTTCTTACTATGAAATAGAATTGCTGTACAATCATGGCCTCTCGATGGAAGCGAACTGGGTATGGCCTGCTGTGTCGCCTGAAACTGCCAGAAAATAACTTGTGCCACTCTCTGCTTTAATGACAGGCTTAGCATGGGCCGAGCTTAGGCCAAGCAGGGCCAATCTTAGGCCTAGCATGCATGGGCTGAGCTTAGGCAAAGAACGGGCCTAGCCAGTGCCTCACTATGTGCTGCCATGGTTTCTGTTCAGCGCAGGCAGTTTTCGTGCCTCATCCACATGCACCTTTGTATGGTTGACTGTGCATTCTTTGCTGCAGCTGATGTCGGAGGTCCTGTGGGGCATGCGGATGATCAAGATGCATGCCTGGGAGTCCCTGTTCCAGGTCCGCATTACGGACATTCGAAAGAAGGAGGTGGCGCACCTGCGGCAGCGGAAATACCTGGACGCCCTGTGCGTCTTCTTCTGGGTCGTCACGCCCGTGCTCATGTCCGTGCTGTCCTTCATCACCTACGTGCTGCTTGGGAACAGACTCACTGCTGCCAAGGTATCGGCTATTGTGACACATTTAGATTTAAAGCACTTTCAGTGGTTGTTACCATTCTCTGTTGAGCTCCACTTGAAACTTTGAAGCCCAGAACATTATTTTCAATGCTTATGACACTGTGTTGACTTAGCTTCCTACTTCATTTTTATTTTTAATTGTGTTTTTTTTTGTTCCTGCTGCTGTATAACTATTTTTCTTCGGATAAGGCATTATGCCTTCACAGCATATTTGTGGAGGAAGCGAGGTAGACACGCTATGCACAAACAGAGCTTTTAGTTGGTTTTGAGCTTAGAGATATTCCTCAGAGTTTTCAAGCACTTAAAATTTTCAGTTGTCTTGAAAGTGCAAATGATGTAATATTTAAGTGAGAGTGCCAAAAAGCAAGAAAAGAAGGTCTTGAGCTGATTAGGATTTTTGGATTGGTAAACAGCCAGCCTTTTTTTTCGCTTCTGATCGCTTGGTATACAAGTAATTTAGAGTTTTTCACAAGTTTGAATTGACAGCGGGAAAATTAATGAATGCAATTTTCTCAGCAATAAGTGCACCTAGGGTTGACTTTTACTGACAGCAAAAACTGAAATGCTATTATTTGCAAAATTTGGGTAAAGTCTAGCGTTCATTGCCTTTGTAACTATGCTATAATTTAGAATTTGCAATTAGCATTTACTCATTTACATTTTGGTTTGTGCTCTTTCAAAAATTAATCTCAATACATTTGTCATGACAACGCAGTCTAACTCAGGTTGCTTAAGCGTTCCATCACATATTTGTTGCAGTCGAACCTCGTTATAACGAACATGAATATAGCGAATTATCGGATAAAACGAACTAAAATCAAAGTTTGGTTGGTCTATGGTTTATTTCTATGGGAGGTTTTTCTGTATAACGATAAAAAAAATTTTAAAAATTTGACGCTAGATCAGTTGTAACGAAGCAGTTTCTTGCACTAAAACTGCAAAAAATGCGTAAAGGAGCCGGAAAAAACATTCAGAAACGCAGTTTTTCAACCAGTAAAATCGCCCACCGCAGAAGTGTTTTAAATCGCCTCCGCGTTCGCGTGCCACGCCATTTAGCAGCGGCAACAAAAACTACCACCAACGGCTTACGGCGTCAGAGATCCGTGATCTCTGAGGTTATGAACGGCCATGGCCGAACTCGACCGGCACAGCCAAGTGTGTTTAAATCGCCCGTGCATTCGCATGTCGCGTCATAGCGGTAGCGACAAAAACTAGCACCAATGGCCCCTGGCTTCTGAGGTCACACCTCTGCACGTGGTGATCTCGGGGCTCGCCGCCGCCGCTGCTTGAGTCTGGTCATGCACCGGCTGACAGCCATGTGGCTGTCATGTCATCACCGTTGCCTCATCATGGCGTGAGCCCCTGCCATGCCTCTGCCACTGCGACCGACCCGTGCGCGCGCGCTACACTTCCCGAGTTTGTTGGCTCCGTCGCGCAAGTTGTGCACAGAGTTAACATCCCTTCTTAGTATTCATTTTTGCTCTCCAACGCGGAACGAAAGGCGAGATTTCTTGCTTATACCAAGCTTTTCATTAGAACAAATTGTGCGTATTCGCACCTTTGTGTTGTCCATATTAGTTGTGCATTTTGTTTCCTTTTATTAGCAAACTTGTTTACAGGAATTTGGGCGCCTACTTTTATAAGGAATATCAGATATAACGAACAAAATTTTGTGCCCCGTACTACTTCATTATAACGAAGTTCGACTGTACTTCCGTAGTGCTCTGAAGGAGAAAAGATAAGATAAATAAAATGCATAGCAAGAATTTGCTTTGCTTCCCGTAGCCCTCCACTATGGCTCCTCTTTCTCTCTTTCCACTTTCACTCCCACCTTCCTCCCTTCCCTTAGGCGGGGTTCAGGTGTCAACGGAACAAGTGTGACAGATACTGCACCTTTCCTTTCCTGTGAACCAATGATTATTATTATTTGATTTCCCATGCAGGTCTTCACGTGCCTTGCTCTGTTCAACCTGCTCAAAGTGCCTCTCAATGCCTTTCCCTGGGTGATCAACGGTTGCATGGAGGCATGGGTGTCACTGAAACGCACCCAGCGCTTCCTCGACCTTCAGAACTTTGCCCCTGCCAGTTACTACACCACGTCGACTGAGGGTGAGGAGAGTTGCATTGGCTGTTTCAATTCAGTGTGTCGTGGTACCAGCATTAAATCACCAGTGGGACTCATATTAAGGGAAGGTTGGGGACAGAGGTAGCCCAGCCACATTGAAATTCATCACGGCAGTGGGCAGTTCACTATGCCAACTTAATCTCATGGTTGCATATGGTCTGCAGTGCTTGTATTACCATGCGGCAGTATTTCGTATATTTGGAGGTACAGGTGTTAAAACACCTATATTTCCAAATATAGAGTGCTGTCACGTGGTGAGCTATTTCAAAGAGGCTTAAGATGTTGACTTCTTGAAGAAACTCATGGTCAGCCCACCATTGGTGCCATCATGATCACATCTGAGAATGATTTGGGCAGTTCTGTAAAATCCATTAAAAAAAAAAAAAAAGCTAGGAAACACCAAAAGTGCTGGAAACTTATTTGGAGCCAGTTGTGAACTGGTTGAGACATTTTTGCTTCCAGGCACTTTCAGAATTCGTTTCATAAGTTTTGGGGGTTCTAATCCTTCATCTTGATTGGACGCTCTTAATCGACTTGTTAGGTGGCAGAGCAAAACAGAATAGTTGGCTTTCTAGCTTTACTAGAAGTTATGCTTTGATGTTAGTTGCAAAACAGTTTAGTTTTTTCTGTAGGTCAGGTTAACACCCAGCTGTTGACTGTAAAGGAGATCATTCTGTCAAAAAAAAATATATATTTTTTTAAATTTGCATCATCGTCGACTGCAACCTAGTTACATTGGCTATAAGACACAGGACATTTCTGTTACGTAATCTCCATTTAGTCTTATCCTGTGATAGTTGTGACCATGTAGTACTTGAAACTCTGCTTATCTTGCAACCTGATGGCATGTCTCCCATGTTACATTCACCTTCCCTCAGATTTCCTTTCTGTTTCCTTGCGGACCATTCTGCATTTGTCCTTCTCTAATAGTAGTAAATGTATGCATACTTAAATGCTGCTCTTTCATTTGTTTGCTCTTACGGGCTGAGCTGTGCAGGCAGTTATAAGCTCTCGACAGTTCTTCTCGGCATCTAATGGAGAGAAAGGGCTACTGAGTCAAACGACAGCCTTACTTTTCCTGTGCTGCAGAATGTAGTCCTCATTTGCTGTACATCGTAGTACACCGTAGCAATTTTCATTGTTGGATAGTAATGGCAAAAATAGTGTTTGTGAATGCAGAATTATTTTGGGGCACATCCATGTACTAGAAGCTTCTATAGATGGCGCCACTTGTACGGCAAATCGAAGCAACCACTCAGTAAAACCATGACCAGATGGCCGGCACAACCATTCTGTTGCCAAACTACTTGATAGAGTGGCACAATTATTATGAGTTCTCCTTACCTATTGCTTTCTTTTTATGGCCAAAAGTTGTTTCCAAGTGTAAAGTAGCTGCGAAGCCATGGATATTCTCCAAGGCCGCAGCACACTCCAAGGCTTTGTTGCCTTTTCTTTATTTATTGAAATGTGGGATGCTGTAAGCATATTCTGCTGGTATCTGCTATGAACACGCATCCTGTCATCTTCATCCACGCCAAAACTAGAAGAGTCGAAGGGCCTGACGAAACGATTTGTACACACAACTCAACCTCTTCTTTCCAGTCTAACAGATGGATTGTTTGGTCGATTTACTCAATTGTTCCTTAAGGTGGTTTTAATAATTTGTGCAGAAGATGAGCTGGTGCGGGTCAGCAATGGTGTTTTCCACTGGGGCACCATGATCGGTGACGTGACCCTCCCAGCAGCCATCACCGGACCGAGAGGACCCGGCTTTGTGTTGGGGCCCGTCAACTTATCCTTGTGCAAGGTTTGTATTCTTTGGCAAAGAGCAAAGGGGATTTGTTTGAATGAGTTTTGGACTGGGTTGTAGGAGTACAGCAGTCTTTTTGTTTGTTTGAAGCGCATTTGAAACAGAATGATTCTCTGCAGGTACTGTATTGAATAGAATATTTCAAACACTTTCGATGCTTAACAGAGTTTCAACGGCGCTGCAAAGGGTTTTCAAAACTGTATATTGAATTCTAACTCTCAAGGACATTACTTAAAAGAAGAAAAAAAGAAGGAAAGAATGCATTACAGCTTTGCTGTACTCCTTGAAGCTGTGTTGACAACGAAATAATAAATGGTGCCTGCCAAGAAAAAGCTTACCTGACATTGTGGTTCCTACACTGGAGTTCTTTGTTGGGAATGGATTTTTTTGAACAAGGCTGCCATGTAGGAGCCAAAACATCACCATCTTTATCTCAGTTGGCACAGTTTATTTTTTTTTCATCATGTGCCATCTCGACAAGTTAGGTTTCCATCAGACTCGTGACTTCAAGCTATGCGGACGTTTGGCAAAAATTGCCTGCTCAATTTGGAGTCATCAATCCGCGCACAACGCCAACTTATATGTGAGGTCTGGGATTGTTCGGTGGGTTGAGAGCATGAGGTGCGTCATGCCTTTTCTTACCACGATTCAGAGAGCTCCACAGGTCAGAAAGAGGAATCGCTAACTCTTGTATGAATCGGTCGTGCTAACGAAAGTCTGAGCTGAATGCTGTATAACGCTTCCTCAGGCTGGCAGATGCTTTCCCAGACAAGTGGTAAGTAGGGAAAAAGCAAACTTTGATTAACATTCAAAGGGTGCTTCGCATCAAGAACTGAAAATGCATGACCGTTCGCAGCTCAGTTTGCTACTTTGTGATCCCATCATCATCATCACCATCAGCCTGACTATACCCACTGCAGGGCGAAGGCCTCTCCCATATTTCTCCAATTAACCCGGTTCTGTGCTAGCTGCATCCACTTGATCCCTGCAAACTTCTTAACCTCATCCGCCCACCTAACTTTCTGCCGCCCCCTGCTACGCTTTCCTTCCCTTGGAATCCAGTTTGTTACCCTAAGCGACCATCGGTTATCCTCTCTTCGCACTACATGTCTTGCCCATGCCCATTTCTTCTTCTTGATTTCCACTAGAATGTCAGTAACTTGAGTTATTTCTCTCACCCAATCTGCACGCTTCCTATCTCTTAATGTTACCCCTACCATTTTCCATCCCAACCATATATGGAAGTGAGAAGCACGGAATTTGCCCCCAGCCCGCAGTTGTATTGTCTCCGAAAATTCAGATCTAAGTGAATATTCAATGCTTTAGCATTTGACCAAATATTTGTTTGTGCGAGTCTAGTTTTTGTGTTTTTAGAGTTGTCATACCTGTTGTTTATACAATCATGGTCAGGCTCACCCGAGAGATGTAGCAGTGACTAGAGACCTGCAGTAGTGCTTTGCAGGTACGAAACTGTGAACCGATAATAAAGCAAACGCTGGCATGGAAGTGTAGACCAGCGTTCTCAACTGTGTTAGCATCAGGAAACTCCTGCCCGATGGCTTTCGAATGGTGCCGACGAGCATCACACGTTTTGGCTTCTACTTCTTCTTGCCTTACATGCCTGAAAATAGCAGACCTGGAAAAACAGGCTCATATCTAAATTATGTCTGGCCACAAAGCGAAGCATTCTATTTACAGTGTGGCCACTCCCACAATGAAATAACTAAAATTAATAAAATGAAGGCAGGGACGGGGAGGGGCAGAAACGTGTGTCTAGGGGTTCGAGGCACACAAAAAGCACTCCAAGGAAGCCGAGGGTTACTGTGGAACCCACTTTGAGAACCAGTGAACTTGTCCGTACTCTGTTGATGTGTATGCTGTACGCAGCAGAAAGCGTTTTGGCTATGTACTGTCTTTGCCAAAAGTAATCAGACTGCATGTTTTGTTTCTCACTTGTATTATAAAGTCAATAAGGATTCCTACTTTATCACAACGAGTTAAGAAGTGAGAACTGGTGCTCACCTTTACATTGCAGAGATTTAGAGCTTCAGAAGTGGTATGAATCTGCTACCACATGGCTGAGAAGCAAATCCTGCAGCCTGGTTACTTTTGGCAAAGACGGTACCATCAGCTTAAAACGAGACTAAAACTCTCAAACTCCCCTTTGTGGCGGTGCAGTTGACTGCTGTGCCCAAGGATGCGGGATCGAATACCGACCATGGCAGCTGCTTTTCAATGGAGGCGAAAAGCAAAGTGCCCGTGTGTTTTTCGACTCTACGCGATCCCACTATTTCGACCCCATGCGGTCGAAATTTTCGAAGCCCTCCACTACGGAGTCTCTCATAGCCCGAGTCGCTTTTGGGACATTAAACCCCAGAAACTAAATCTAAACTAAGCTGAAACTCAAACTCAAACTCAAACTAGACAGCTAAAATGCTGATTCAGAGGCACTAAAATATTCGAGGAAACACAGTTGGGGTCCATCAGTGCTTCCTGAGAGCAGTCTTTATGCCTTTAAAGTGAAAGTTAAGCTTGCTGACATTCAGTATCACTCCAAGGAAAGACCCCGTTAATTGCTGTTAGTATTTTGATTATCTTGCTTGCGTTTCACTCAATGTCGATTAGTACTTCCTTTATATGCATATTCAAAGAGTGTATTGAATGCAAGTACAAGCAACTGATGTCTGTAGCCATTTAGAGAGTTTCTCCCCTTTCATCTCTCCCTTCCCCATGTAGGGCCAGCTGGTTGGTGTGGTGGGCCGGGTGGGGAGCGGCAAGAGCACGCTGCTGGCGGCCATCTTGGGCGAGACTCGCCGTGCTCAGGGGTCGGTGGTGCTCCAGCGGCTGGACTTGGCCCTGGGCCTGGTTCCCCAGCAGCCCTGGTTGCAGCGGGGCACACTGCGGACCAACGTCCTCTTCGGGCGGCCCTTCGACGCGGGACGCTACCAGGCCGTGCTCGAGTGCTGTGCTCTGCTGGATGACCTCAAGGTGCACACCATTTGTGCCCACAGTTTGTTGTAATCACGCAGGCTGGGACAAGGAAGTGGCATAGTACAATACATTTCTAATGCCTCTTGAGGTACATACACTGTATAGAAGCAATTTGATTGAAAATCAGGCATTAGCTCTCGTCTTGAGCAACACAAAACCAGCACTATACTTGGGTTGAAAAGGAACTGACTTGGCTAGCTTTGATTGCTTGGGCTCAGCTGCTGGCAAGGTTGGCCATTTTACTGGTTAGTGCATCTCTGTGGTCTTTAACCAACAGCACTGGAAGCTTTGTACGCGATTTGTACATGATCGTGGGATCATAAATTGGGCACCACAAATCTATTCTTCAATCATGGGTGCATGTCAGTCTGGTTGCATGCACTGTTCAAAGTGTCGAGCTTTAATTAAGAACATCTAGGAGCTAGTGTTGCTGGAAATGGAGTTAACCACCATTTCTAAACTGCACCAAATTTTTTTCAAATGCTGAATTTTGCACTAGGTTGCGTGCACAAGTATAGTACACGGGGACTAAGCGAAAAGTTAAATTCTCAAGGCCGCTGATATAGCAGTGCTTTTTCTTTTTGCTCTCCTTTTTTGTTTTTGTTTTCTAACCACTGTAAAAAAAAAAAAAAAAAAGGTTTACAACCTGTCATGGTCATCATTATTCAAGCTGAGAAAACAAGCTCTAATTTCTGTATCGAAGAAAGGCTCGTCTTCACTGCCTTTTTTACCTCACTTCAAGAGCAGCTGTCTACAGTGCTGTCTTCCAAAGCTTTTTTCATGCGAGGCAAAACAACGCAGAAGTGCATTGCATTTGTCACCAGTGGTACTAGCCGATCTAGGTATCTGTGAAGTCAGGCCTTGTGTTTGAATTTCAGATTTCGTAATCTTAGCATTTCCTCCTTTTTGGATAATAATCTGCACGTGAGGCGTGCATGTGAGGAAACTGTATGTGTCCATTTGGAATGTAATCTTTTGATTCCTTATGTCATGTTGCAAAGAAAGCATAGCTGTTCACATCTGTTGTATATATTCACAACTGGCGTATATATTTTTTATTTTTGCAGTCATTGCCTGCTGGTGACTTGACGGAAGTTGGCGAGGAAGGGCAGACGCTCAGCGGAGGCCAGAAGCGGCGTGTGGCTCTGGCTCGTGCTTTGTACCAGGTGCAGTTTTTGCTTTTGGTTGATTGTCGGTGATTATGAACACTCGTTTACTCGCCAACCATAGTGATGACTCTAACTGAAAAAAAGCCTTGGCAACCATAGTGACAGTAGAGAGATATCACAAAGCGCACTGCACATGCCCGTGTTTATTGGAGGCAGGCAAGCGTCATCTTGGTTGAAGCCTTTTGTGGTGCCATCTGCATGATTTTACTGTGCTCCTAGCAAATTGTCCTGCTGTGCTCCTTTATTGGCACCAGACCCACTCGCAGTAGCTTTGACCCGCTGTAATGATGCAGTGGTTAGGGCGCGTGAATGCTATGCCCAAGGATGCGGGACCGAATCCCGGCCGTGGCGGCTGCTTTCCAATAGAGGCGAAAAGCAAGGTGCCTGTGTAATGTGCGATGTCAGTGCACGTTAAAAAATTCCAAGTGGTGAAATTATTCTGTAGCCCTCCACTACGGCACCTCTCAGCATGAATCACTTTGAGATGTTAAACCCCATAATCCGACTAATCAACTTTTAAGTGGTGCTTTTAATCTAAGTAAAAACTTTTCTTTCTTTTTTCTTTTTTTTCCCTTTTTTTTTCTGCTGCCCTGATGCATCCATGCCAGGACAGTGATGTGTACCTGCTGGATGACCCACTCTCTGCACTGGATGCCCACGTGGCTCAGCATGTCTTTGAGCGGTGCATCATGGGGGCCATGAAGGGCAAGGCACGCCTGCTCTGCACGCACCAAGTGGGCTTCCTGGCACAGGCGGACCACGTGATTGTGTTGCGTGACGGCAAGGTTGTCGCTGCAGGTGAGCAACTCTGTGCCTGTCACTCCTACTCGGTGATTCTCGGCCATCAGTGTGCTCGGCCACACTTTTGGCGATGATGAGGCTCATGGGGGCTGGGGAATAGTGATTTTTGTGGGGACAGAGGATAGGTGATTAAGTGTCTGCTGTTAATTTAGGTTGTTTTTTTATGCTTGTATGTACATAGGGAAATTTGCAGTACTTTGCTCTGCCCAGAGACATTCCGAAATCCTGTTGCTTATAGGGCCTATGAGCGCTGTACCTTGATAGGAAGCTATAGGAAGGATGTTACCATACAGAACGGTGACCTTAATATTGAAAATCTTAGCTGACACTTAATTAAACATAAACACACGATGAGCAGCACTAGAGCTCAGTTTCCAATTTTATAGACTGGAAAGCAATCCAAGCAGTTGCTATAGGGGCCGCCATTCACACAATTAAGGACTCCGACATTTTTGTGACCTGAGATGCATGTAACACCAGTTGCCTCTTGCGCTGACTGAAGAGAAGCTTCATTTTTTAAAGCTGCACTTGTAAGCTTGGCGCCGAAAACATTTTATTATTTTTTTTTAAATGTGAAAGCGTTACTAGGGTATGCCAGCAAGGTCACGTGTACAGAATGTGTGCACAGAACGTATCCGCAGCCGTTGTGTCGTTCTTAGAAACGTTTGGATCAAAGGAACGGTTGTTATTGATAGAGAATGATGTGAAGATGCTGCAGAAAAAATAAAAAATATGCCAGTAGACTGATTAATTAGTTAATTAGAGCCATAATTGTAAAAGTAAAATCTGTCAGACGTTGAAGTAGCTATACGATAATGTTGACGTTCAAGGGGTGTGACAGCATACCTTGGATGTGGATGTGTTTCTCACTTAATGAGTGCCTTATAGTGATCTGAAGTGTGTTACGGTGTAGTAGTATGTATAACTAGAAATGAGTAGTGTGGTATAGTTGTATGTCTTAACGAGAAATGGTGTCAAGCTTTCGATTTCTTTGACTGCAGATTCTGCAGTGATCTCTAATTTTCTTTTTTTAGCAGCTGGTGAACTGGCCATGTGTTTGGAGGGAAGGAAGTTTCTGACGCGAATGATTGAAAAAAAAAAAACAAAACTGGATTTTCGTTCAAACCCGCAGTTCTTTATTATAATGGCAAAAGTATCATAGAACTAGAAAACTCATCACAATATTCTTTTTTATAAGTCTGCAGCTTCAATTCTAAAGTGCATATAAAAATTTTATAGACTAAACGTCCTTGACTTAGAATTCTGAGCAAGCATAAGTGGTATCTGAAATTCAACTCTTGAGCACAGCATTTCCCTTTGAGTTAAGCATTAGCAAAACTTTTGTGACTCGTACCAGTATCATGTCTGCATGCAGGGCATAACATTTATAGGCCATTGATAAAAATGGTGTGATTGATGCTAGTTATGGGTTGTTAGTGAGAGTCTGACTTCTGCCTGGCGCAAATGTGCGTACAAGTGATGGTGCTTGCATTTGGTATTATGTCGACCTGAGTCAATGTAACTACTAGTTGCGCAAGACTGATGGATTGCAGTTAAATATTTTTGAGGTACTCACACGCAATCTACAGTGCTGTGTAACTACAATCCTCTTTACAGCCTGGAGTTACCTACATTATCATTGTCACATTTAGCACCATTCTCATCTTGCCTTACCTTTTAATGGCTCTCTTTTAATTTTTCAACATATCTTGTTGAAATCTAGCATGCAAGTGTAGCACTGAATGCTGATTTCAAATGTGCATTTAGATCTCTAATGCCTCAAGTCTGGGAGAAGATATGGCAAAAAATAACTATCCTAATCAGGTTGTTCCTTATGAGCCATTATGATAATTCCTTGTTAAAAATACCGCTTTTAGGAGCATGCACATGTTTCAAAAGGCTCGCTGCAAATCCTAAAGCTTTTCTTTTTTCCTTAATTGTGGTATATTTGCAATTAAACTAAATTTTGGCCAGTTACTGTCACATACTTTTTTCTTTCCGACTTTGCTATTTATTTATGGTCAAGAAAATGACATTATATGAATTTCTGTAACTTCAGCATGTGCAGTGGACATTTTGAAATGTGTGCATGTTCCTAAATGAGATAGTTTGTGACGAGAAATTACCATAATGGCCTATAAATAATGGATAAGTTATTTTGTCATATCTCCCGGCCTCGTCGGCAGCTTTTCGATGGAGGTGAAAAGCAAGGCGCCTGTGTGCTGTGCGATGTCAGTGCACGTTAAAGAAATCCCAGGTGGTCGAAATTTCCGGAGTCCTCCACTATGGCGTCTCTCATAGCCAGAGTTGCTTTGGGACGTTAAACCCCACAAACCGCAAACCATTTTGTCATATCTGCTCTTCTTGATGAAATATTTTAAATCTAAATATATATATATATATATATATATATGTATTTTAAATCAGCATTTTATTCTGCACTTGCCTGCTAAGCTTTAACAAGATACCTTGAAAAAAAAAAAAAAACGTTTTCAAGGCGCTCAGCCCCTCAAAGCCCCCCCCCATTGTGGTATGTATTACTCGAGGGTGAGTGGGGAAGCGAGAGGAAACTAAATAAGTTGTCCGAATAAAAATCAAATCAAATAAAGAAGAATCAAATAAAAAATTGAGGGAGCAAATTGTAGTGTGGTCAGCGCAATGCAAAGAAACTATACCTAATGCGATGCTGATCAGTATAAGTTGATCTCATTGCCCAGGACCTCCATCAACAGTGTTGAAATCATCGGTCATCGAGGCACTGCCACAGATGGGAGCGGAAGAGCAGCAGCCCTCGACACAAAGTGCATCGTCATCAATGTCGAAGACCAGCCACGATGCAGCATCATCTGCGCTTGAAGCACCGAGTAGGATGCTCGTAGAAGATGAGGAACGCGAGTATGGCGCCGTTCGCTTTAGCACAGTGCGCTCGTATTGGGACGCAGTTGGGACTTGGCTTGCCACTGCCGTTCTCCTGTCTGTGGTCCTCATGCAAGGTGGGTGCTGTGTCTTCGTCTCGTGAACTTTTTAAATGTTGGCAGCTATAGCATCATGAGCATGTAGCCTCTTGTATGATCTCGTTGTGAATGGGGGCGTCACATACCTGCTGCCATCATCAATTCTGGTGATTGCAGTGGCCACCATTTACGTCTACTCGGGACAAGGATCTCTCTCAGTGTTTTGCGTCAAACGTAACCACCCCCTCCTATGCAAATTCCCTAATTTTATTGGCCCATCTTTCTCTCTGCCGTTGTCAGCTGCGTGTTTCCTTTGCATCCATTTTGTTACTCTGGTAACCTTAACATCACAAGTGTTTCCGACGTCCATTTTCTCCTCTTTTTATTTTGCCATTCTGCCAATAATTAGTTCTGTTATTAATACTGTGAAGAATTCACTGAAAATATTTAAGCGGCTGACCTTTACAGGTAATGAATGTGCTCCTTTGAATATATGTTTTTCATGCTTTTTTTTACTGTGAGCATGTTGTGCTTGTAACTTTTAACAAGTATGTATCAATTGGAATGTTTTTTGTTGTTTTGCCACTGATTCTATGCTGCAGTTTCTAGGACTTCCACTGACTGGTGGCTCGCTGTGTGGGTTTCGTGGGCGAACACTACAGACAACATGCTTCATCGTCGTCTCATCAGGTCAGTGAGGCCTCCTCAATGGGATTCTGGGAAAAGGAAGCGAGAAAATTATATCGCACTGGGAGTCTAACATTTGAATTGTGAGAGTATGTGCATGCTTTGATGGTAAAATTTAAATAGCTGTTGCTGCTGCTGCACAAAACAAAAAACTTGCTCTAAGAATTTGAACAGCAGTGACCATTTACATGTTCATGTGCCCAGTTAAGCTTTTACTGGATGCTTTTGGTGTTCATTAAGGTGAACTCATGGCACAGTTGAATCTATGAGGTCACTCTGCACATAGCCAGCTGGGAAGTCGAGCTTCCGTGCCAGTTACACACCAGTTATGCGCAGGTATTTCTCTTACTTGACGCTTTTTCCCAATCTGTAGTGCAGAGTTGCAGCCATGGCAAGTTCGGACAAAATAGGCAGCGGCAGAGCACGCTAGGCAACAGTTTATTAACCTAACACAAGGTAAAGCGCAGTGTAGAAGAATGTTCCATCTGATAAAACCAAGTCGTCGCGGTCATGTTGCCAGAGAACAAGAGCCAATCTTTTGCTGCGAGCATCTGTATTTTATCCCTTTCAGTATTGCACAACGAGAAGAAATCAGTTGCTCCTCAGGTTTGGAATGCATCCTTTCTTAAGTGGCCAACATGGTGCCATGATGCAAATCAGACATGGTCTAACAGCGCGAAAGAACACGGACAGGCAGCGTAAAAGTGCGACAACACAGTGCCATGATGTCACAGCATTGTATGAGGAGCGCGAGGGAAATGCCGAAGTGCCTTCTCCCCTTCACTTCCGCATGGCGGGCATGCGTCTTCTCATGACTTCACCGCGCTCGCCGCTGGCTAGGAAGGAGAGTAGGATACACGTGTATCCACGCAAACCTTGGTCTATGTTATGTTTTATTCCTGCATTGCACTTTTACATTGTTTTATTCTATTGATATTGGGCTGTTGGGCAGTAAAGTCACGAAGAATGGGCCTACTCCGAGTACAAAACCTGATGAGCAAACGAAAAACAATTGTTACCGTTTTCAATGGCACGTCGTAACTGTGGGTACGATTTGTGACAAATATATTTTGACGTGCACCATCGCAGTATATAACAGTGATGGAAAAATATGACACACGTAAATCACTGTATTGTCTCTACTGCTGTATTGTATGCTTTTTTGTGTAAGTAAAAGAGACTGTGGAAGTAAGGGCAAAACATCATTTTCAGGGACTCGAGCAGCGACGTTGTGAACGTGTTCCTGCCCATCTATGGCGGCTTGGCAGTGGCCAATGGTGTTTTTACCTTGGCCCGAGCATTTCTGTTTGCTTATGGCGGCATCGTAGCTGCAGTCAAGGTGCACGACTTGCTCCTTGACAAGGTGCTCAAGGTGGGTGCATATGCAACTTGATGTTTTGTTTAAAACTACTCGTTAGCCTCATGTGCCTTGAAGAATAAAATATGCAGCAAGGTATCTATGAGACATTTTTCTCAGAGCGTGGACATTAAACACAAAACTGTCTTGTAGTATTGGGTCTCTGCAATGGGATCTGGGATGTTTGTTTTGTTTTCTGGTGAATGCTTGCGTGGATGTATTTTTCCCAACAAGTTTTCTCTGAGTGTTGACCTGAATCCATTCATTTGACTACAATTCCTATTTTCTTATCTTATAAAGCCTCAACATTGCACTTTTACTACTAAAGTAGCAGTATGGGCTCGAGGCATAATTTGTTGTTCTTTTAGCACGTTAGTGTTATGAGTCTTGCGAGTCTGGGAGAGTTTAAGTCCTTCTTTGGGTGTCCTACTGTAGTTTCTGTTCCATTGAAGTACTTTTTTTCACTTGCAGGCCCCGCTTTCCTTCCTCGAGGCTACTCCAGTCGGCCGGGTGCTAAATCGTTTCTCGACCGATGTCTGGTCGATTGATGACACACTGCCATTCATGCTCAACATAGTGCTGGCCCAAGGGGTAGCCCTGATGGGCACCCTGGTGGTCACCTCGTATGGTCTACCTTGGGTTCTTCTCTTGCTCATTCCTCTAGGATTCGCCTATAACTCGCTTCAGGTGAGATTCTGCGATAGGTTTTAGGGTAACTTCACTGCTTCCCAGCTTTCGTGATTAAAGGGAGAATGGGGACAAATTGAGATTGGCCTTAGTCAATTTATTTATTTATTTATTTGAAATACCTTACAGGCCTGTTGGGAATTGTGCAAGAAGGTGGATATTCTAGACAGCGTTATAATAAGCAAAAATGCATGAAAGCAAGCGGAAATACAATGCACGGATATATGTTCACAAAACCATACAGAAGAGCAGATGCAATGACACTGACTTATAACACTAATAACAAAAAGAAATAGGAAAAGGAACAGGGAAATAAGGAAATAGAGGAATAGGAAACTGATTACTGTGTTCAACTCAGTCTAATTCACATACCTGAAACAACAGGGGCTGTTATCACTGAAAACGGGCGTTTTATAAAGCTAGGAAGGACGAGGAAATGAAAGACAGATGTTGTTACAACTGGCCGTTTTACAAGCAAACTGTGATGACATTGAGAGTGTAGGTTGAATGGTGGAGAAAAAGAATGGTTTCATTTCTAGATTCGATTTTCCCAACAATAAATATATCTTTCGGTGCTGGACAAGCATTGGCACAGTCAAGAGTCATTGAAACTGACTTTTACATGTGAATGTAGTGCATTGCTTGGTCTAGAATTGGTTTATCATGGCTAGCTCTTTTGAGTGGGAAGTCATAGTATGTTCGTGTTAATGCAGATGCATTTCTCTGTTGTAGAATGTTTCACCTCTCTTCAATAAGGCCTGTGCTGTAAATACAATATGTACTCACCAGTACAACCTGTAACAAAATACTGGTAGATGCTCATTTGAGTTTTTGCTTGTTTGTGATTTTTTTTATCATCCTGATTTTAAGCTTAGCTGTACACACTGTCGCTAAAACTTACCATGTTGAGGATTTGTGATGGCTGTGCTTCCCTCTTTAGTTTAGAGACTTTTTTTTTTTTTACACCTTGCAGCAATACTACCGGTGGACATCGCGGGAACTCAGACGTCTGGGAAGCATCACGCTCTCACCGGTTTACTCCCACCTCACAGAGACCGTCTCTGGCCTCTCTGTCATACATAGCTTCAAGGCAGTTTCAAGGTAAGGTGATGTGCTGATACGTCGGCTGCGGACATGCAGGTTGGCTGGTTGCCTAACACAAAAACTGTGACCTAGCACAAAGCCAGTGCCAATGTGTTGTTTTTTGTTGGGTTTGTCTTGAGCTGTATTCTCAAATCAGAATTGTTCGTATTTATGGCGGCTAAGGCTGCAAGCTGCACTGTCACCAGCTGACACAAAGAACTTGGATTCAGATGCTACTCTGCCAGCACTAGTTAATTCAGTTCAATTTTTCTCCAAAAGCATTGTATACTCTCAAGAGCTACAAGTTGAAATTAGCTCTGACTCTTTCACCTCATGGAGAAAGATGGCACTGGAGGTTAATCCCCAGCGAGCACGTGCAAGAGCACACAAACAGGTATCACCCCATTGGAATAGCACAGTGGTTAGGGTGCTTGACTATTGTGCCCAAGGACGCGGGATCAAATCCCGGTCTCGGCGGCCGTCTTTCGTTGGAGGCGAAAAGCAAGGCACCCGTGTGCTGTGTGATGTCTGTGCACGTTAAAGAACCCCAGGTGGTCGAAATTTCGGGAGCCCTCCATTACGCCGTCTCTCATAGCCTGAGTCGCTGTGGGACTTTAAACTTCACAAAATAAACTAAACAGGTAGCATTGCATATAAGAAGGAATTGCAAGTACCGTCACAGGTAGGGTTAGCTTTTGGTTCCATGGAGTGTGTGACTGTGTGGGAGTGATGGCAGTGTGGGTACGGGGGAACTCTTTAATGTGTGTTGCCTAATTATGCCTATTTATGGTACCCCTGCCTAATTAATGTTAATTAAATTCCTCTCAGGGATGGTTCAGCCTTAAAAACAAATGCAAAGGGTGCATAAGGATGAACACGAAAAACAAACGCACATAAGACACACCATTGTATAGAACGCGGTATACAAAAATTGCATCTTGCACAGCGGAAAATATGGTATTCCTTTGTGTAGAAAGAGGGGATATGTGTTTCTGCTCCTTTGCTTCTGCTGCAGTGGCAGAAAGTTGTCACTGCGTATATAGCTCATTCACGACTCTAAAATAGGTTTGTTGTCCTATGACGACGATAGAGAAGAGGACACAAATTGACAGGACAGTGGTTCGGCTGCCCCTTAATTTGCATCCTGTTCTCCACTGGCGTCACATAAGCGCAAGCCTACCATATTCCAAAGAGCAGAGTTGGTGCTCCATACAGTTCATTGTCGCAGGTTTTGCCAGGAGAACCTGCACAAGCTGGCCGTCAACCAACAGGCGGTGTTTGCCTCACAGGCGGCCGCTCAGTGGCTGAACCTGCGGCTGCAGCTCATGGGAGTGCTGCTCACATCCGGCGTTGCCTTCCTGGCTGTCGTGCAGCACCAGGTTCGAGGGGTCAGCGCAGGTCAGTGGCGAGAACTTGGTCTAAATATAATTAACTAGGTGCAAACTGGAGGACGTTTCACTTGTTTCTAGGGTTAACTGTTATTCCCTATTCCACTGAGCTCCGCCCTGTTCGCTGCATCATTTGTGGCTGTTGGATCCCAGCAAAATTCCTGTGCCACTGCTTTCCATGTTCACCTTTGCTTAGAGATTGTGGATTCTATGTTCTTCATGTTGTGTTGTGTTCCCATTTTGATTTTGTTCTTCTGGACTCCAGCTAGAATATCATTAACTAATATTTATTCCCCGACCAATTGTGCTGTCTTTAATTTTCCCCCGATCATTTTCCTTTCCGTAGTTACTCCATCATCTCCAAAGACAATACCCTCAACAGTATACACAAGCTTCTACAGGAGTTCTAACTCATTGTTCTGTCATGTCCGTAGAAGCAGCGGCAAGGTGTGGTAGTCAATCTGCAAACATGAGCTAGCATTTGTGGGTTTTTCTCTCAGTACATTTGCCATGCCCGTGCAGTAATATTTGTTGAGCAAACCAGGAGAAGTTTGGCAGCCCGAGCACTTGAAACTCTAGTAAAAATTCATGTGCCTGTTTATGTAACCTGCTTGGTTTGCAGTTGGTTTGACAGGCTTTGATAGATGACTGCAACGTCCACGGTATTCTTGACAGGTGCAGGAAAGTTGTTGCAACTCTTTCCCTGATATCTGCTCGTCTGTAGGTTTTGTGGGCCTGGCACTGTCATATGCACTGTCGGTGACGTCGCTGCTCAGCAGCTTGGTGACATCATTCACGGACACGGAGAAAGAAATGGTCAGCGTGGAGCGAGCGGACCAGTACATCAAGGGACTCGAGGAGGAGCGTCTGGATGGTGGCATCTTGGTAAGTTGCCGTAGGCTTTGCCAGCTTATAAGGTTAGTCAAAGTACTCGTACCTACTCACATCCAACCCCCACCCTCTACGCGATAAATCTGGGCTTAACGACTGTTCTGCATGCACTCATTGAATGCATCCGCTGCAAGAAAGAACGAAGGGCTTGTTTCCCAAAAGCGTACAAGCAGTTCATTCCACTTCATACTTGAGTTCAATTCATTATTTTCTTTGACAAGAACACTTAACTTTTGAAAAAAATTAATTTTCTACAATCCATTTCTTTTAATTGAACTGACGGGAGCCCGTAATTTTATGCTACCTACACAATGTGGTTTTATGAATCTTTACATGTTGCAGGCACTTTACAGATGAGCCTATGTCATAGCCTGCTGGAATCCTTGTACATTAGGTTACATTAGGTTACATTGTATACATTAGGCTCCTTGGCATAGGCAAAAGGGCGGGCGCCAAAGCCATGCACAGCTAGAATTTTTCTGCCCTCTTGCTCATGGCAGACCATTGCAACTTCAATTTAAGCATGTTACCTCTTTCTTTACAGGGCAGTCACATCATTTTATGTCTATCACATTTAGATTTCCTATTATATTTCCAGTTTTTCACGCCTGACTTCCTTTTTTGACATTCATAGCATTTCATGACTTTTCACCATTTGACATAGTAACCATCCAACATACAGTATCAGTCTCTGGTGCTCTTTGACCTCAGATTTTCCTATGCCAATAAGCATTACTAATCATTATATAATATATATATAATACATAATGCCCGACTCAGTATGAGATTCAGAAGCGGTGCATCCCAGAGGGCAAGGGAGAAAAATCTTTCATCGAAGTGCTGTCTGAGAAGAAGAGAGAAGACCCACTGAGCATAAGAAAGCTGGTCAAGAAGAAGCATAAAGACTGGTTGCATCCAGATTATGCTCCTGGTGCATTTTCTTGAGATCTTTTTTTGTTTTGTTTTTTTCTCCTAGTAAAGATTTTGGACGCGCTTTTACTTGATTTCTCAAAACAACAGTTTTGGCACATTTGCAACTTTGGAGAGAAAATAGCGTCTGCTTTTTTCCAGCTATCAACATTTTCTTTTTTGGCCAGAAAGGAAAATGCATGCAGTGTGCAATATGCCCAGTTTTGATGCAGTATCTGTTTCAGAAATTTTTTAGATGGGTCATGTGTTTGACATGCAAAAGATGGCACTTTTCTCTAACTCTAGGTTAAATTGACTCAAAACATTACTTGATACCTTATTACACTCCTTAAACATTCTAGATTTGTTTCATATTCTAACCACTCTGCTGAGGTTTTCTGTTACGCTAATCTTTCTCCAAACAAGAACCCAAATTTCAGTTTTTATTTTTGTTTTTTGTAGTATTTCAGAAACTGCTTGCTCTGTGACAAAAATAATTCCACTTTTGGAGTCAGCATGTCAAGATACAGAACATGTGAAAATTTGGCTCAGATTTATTCCTAAAGTTTCCCACCAAGCATAGTATCCTCCTTTAATAGTTTCCTTGAATTTGTTTTTGCCATTACACTGTTGTAGAGGGGACTGGTAGTTCCATTCGCGAACACATTTTATTTCCGACTGGAAGCGTTTCGCAGTTTTGCTGACATTGTCTACATTGTCTTTATTCTGTTGATTCTTCTTGGCCCACTGAACCCCATCTTCTTCTAATTGTGTGGCTTTTTTTCTCATGGTCGATACCGGAAGTGAGCATGGGTCAAGCAGTTATGAGGCCGGCATAGGAATAGGAATAATTGTTAACTGCTTGTTTGTGAGCCATTTCCACCTCACCATATCCTGTTTTTCGGTGTCCGGACATCAATTTTGCCCTTATTTTCCTCTTATCTGTTGTTATCTTGCTGTTGTTTTCTTTCTTCCTATCTACTACCGCACCCACCATATTTGGGCTGTCACTGGTTATCATTTGCAGGGACACTTTATCGTCTTGGTAAACTTTTAACAGTAAACAGAAAAACCGATATCGTCCCCTATCTTACCACTGCAGTCAGACAAGTGGTAAGGTTGGGTCGTGACCATCTCTTCGGGTTGAAATTTGTCACTAACGATGTTCATGGACATGTTCTTTTGGGCCATCGAACATTTTGTAGAGGGAGCTTTTCATGCTTTCAAAGTGGTCAAAGCTATTGCAATTTTAATGAGGTAGGTGACGATTAGGGTCTTTAGTAAAATAGACATTTTGCCCTGAAAGATAAGTGGCTAATATTTAGGTGGGGCTATCCTCTCGGAACTTTACATTGTGCAAGTTTCATAAAGAGTGCTTTATGCATCACGGGAATGTCGGAAAGTAGACTTGGCTTGGCCATTTGTCGGTTGAAAAACATGGATTTGGCTTCTAAGATACAACTGTGCCACAGTGGTCCTGACTGTGCACGGAATAAGCACATTTCCTGTGCTCCCAGTAAATTTATTGCAAGTAAAGGAAGTTGCCAAAATCGTTTAGCATCCAGTGTCTTCGATACAGTGGCCATTGGCCCTTTAGAAAAGCTTTGATCTCTCGGTCAAGTTGCTACTTGAAATGTCTACATGTAGATTCCAGGACCAGTGCTTATCACACTTGCTTACCCTCATCCTTACTTCATTGACTTTCTCACTGTTCTAGTTTCATCACTCCGCAGTCCTTGTCTCATGTGCAAAATAACATATTGACGAGCTGGAGACTTGGCTCAGCACCTGGGGGTTTTTCATTAAACAGCTTTGACGCATTCTCTTTCTTGAGGAAAGCTGCGCTCTTATTAGTGTATCCATGTTTCCAGCCAATCAATAACCGAGGCAAGTAGAAATTTCTCACTTTTCAAAGCAATTCCTGCAGTGGATGAACCATTGCTCTGCCTTTTTGTCCCTTCGGTAGGTCTGAGATAGGGAATCATATTTAGCGGTACATGCAGAGCACATCTATGGTCTGCTGCTGCTGCACTAGGCCTAGTCAGTCAGTCAGCTGGACTAACCCCAATAAAGCACACCTTTTGGGGGACGAGGGCAGTAGTTATTGGAGAATGGTAGGGCATTGGATGGGGCAGTGTTTCAAGTTGGCGTGAGTTGTATCTTGCAGTTCGGTTTGAACTTGTAACTACTTTGAGGCACTGCAGTTTCGTTGTGTTTCGACTGATTTCACTTGGTTAGGCATATATCTTTGGTTTGATGGTTTTTGCACTAAACAAGGCAAGAACAGCTAATCTTCCATGGTCTCTTATGAGTAGCTGTACAGCCTTTGTCAAAAATATACGGCCCAAGGGGTTCGCTTCTAAGCACTCTAACTAAGCCCTTGGAAGCAATACTGGAATATATAGGTAAGCATAGACAAGAATGGGGACTAGATTTGTCGTCTACTAGATTTCAAACGGTGCAGATGCGTACTGAGCCCCGTTACGGGGCTAAAAAAACAACCCTTGGGCTGTATATATTTTTGACAAAGACTGTACATATGTAGTCTCTAAGCTCTGGCTGATGTATTAATGACAAATGCAGACTCTTGTTCAGGGTACAATGTTGCCTTTAACATACCCTAGTGAAAAAAAAGCAGCTTCTTATCATAAAAAAAAAGCTAATATCGCACCTTCTTTTGTGATGCTTGAGTCATGGTGTCTCAGTGGTTAGGGTACTCGACTGCTGAGTGAGAGGACGTGGGTGAATTCCCTGTAATGGCAACTGTTTTCCGATTGAGCATAAAACCAAACCAAACCAAGCTGCAGCACACTCTTGTAACACAAGCAAGCGGTGAAAAGTGGTGAAACGAATGATTCAAATAAACAGTGCAGGAAATAGCACAGGTATTGGTATGGCGCACATTCTTTAATAATACTAACACAAACATAAGTGCTGGTTAAGAAGAAACGGACATTGGTGCCGACCACACGAATGGCGTGAGCCTGTGCATTGGTTCCTGACAGTTTCTGTTTTCATTTCCCTGCCAATCATGCAGCCTCCATTTGGCTGGCCATTTTGCGGCGCCATCAAGTTCAGCGGAGTAACGCTTCGCTACCGCCCTGGGCTGCCAGCTGCATTGAAGGATATCAGCTTCGAAGCGGCCAAGGGTACCAAGGTGGGTATTGTTGGCCGCACGGGTGCCGGCAAGTCGACCCTCCTCCAAGCTCTATTCCGCCTGACCCCCGTTGAGAGCGGGCAGATCTTCATCGACGGCATTGACGTGCTTCGCATGCATCCCAAGGAAGTGAGGTGCGTACTGCTCAATTGAAGTGAAACTTGACAGGCCACGGTGTCTAGGAAACCGGCTTTAGGGAATAGTTAAGTAATAATATTATATGCTTTTAGGGCACTGCCACTAAGAGTTTGGTGCAGAAGTGCCTTTGCTTTTACCAGAATAGCTTAAAGAAGTTTGTAAGTGTCAGTCCATGTGCCTTCTATGGTCATTGAAGCAGCACATCGTTCTTATTGGAGGCCTCTAACTTTTCTGGAAAAGAACCGTGGGGATGAGACGCATGTCGTTCATACTAGCAAGTCAGGTACGTGATATGGATCCACTTCAAAGTGTCAGTGCACGTTAAAGAACCTCAGCTGGTCGAAATTTTTGGAGCCCTCCACTGCGGCGTTTTTCATAGCCCGAGTCGCTTTGGGGCGTTCTACAAACCGAACCAAACCAAGCTAATAAGAACTCCTGTTCTTAGACTGGCATTGTGTATTTGCCCTGTGCTGCAAGAAGTGTGGAACTGCTATGTTGCTTATGCCAATCTGTGACAAAGGGCAAAACATGCTACATGTCGGTACAAAATGATTTTTGCTCATTTTGCCGCCACTCCAGTGTTTTTTTATTTTATTTAGTAATACTGCAGGCCAATATTTTGGCTCAAGCAGGCGGGGCTATTCACAAACGCAAAGAAGGCACAGAAAAGCGTATAAAATGTAACATGAAATGAACATAATGCACATAAAGAACCACAAATGAAACGTCAACATCGCTAACTTGCACAAAAATGATTTTGCAATGCAATGATTTTGAAAGATTGTCAAAAACGTTCGGTAAGAATGAAACCAGAAGTTAGGCCGGTATTTTAAATTTTGATGGCATGCTCCTTCCACAGCTGTGTACAGGTAGTCTGGCCGTGGAAAGGTCTGAAATTTTGAATATTTTGAATAGAGCCTGCTCTTCATTTTGAGTTGCATTGTGCGTTTTTATTCCACACACTGAGAATCACGGATGTTCCCGCCGCTCCTATGTTGAAAGATTGTCAAAAAAGTTTGATGTGAATGAAACCAGAAGTTAGGTCGGCATTTTAAATTTTGATGGCATGCTCCTTGCACAGCTGTGTATGGCCGTGGAAAGGTCTGAAATTTTGAATATTTTGAATAGAGCCTGCTGCTCATTTTGAGTTCCACTGCGCGTTTTCATTCCACGCACTGAGAATTACAGATGTTCCCACTCCGTAGAATCTGCTGCGGAAAATGGCAGCATTTCTAAATGGAGCTGCTCACTAGATGGCACGCTTGTTGCATAAAATGAATCTGCACTTTCTTTGTGCAGCTGATCGCCAGCAGGAGTGCTCATCATAAGTCAGGGTGTCTAGCAACCGGGAAAACTGGGAATTGTCAGGGAAATTTTACAGACCGGGCAAAATCAGTGAAATGTCAGAGAAAACATCAAAACTTTTGCCAAGTTAGGGAAAATCGCACAATATATTCTGCGGTGCATTTTCATTTTAAGCTGGCGCAGAGCCAAGTATATTACATAGATTTTTTTCTTTTTGTGCCGTCTCGCCAGCGCGCGGCCGCACCGCAAGGCGAGGCGCGATATATTACTTTGACACCAGCGCATGGCTGAGCTGCCACAATAGAAGAACCAATACGCCCGTGAAGTGGGTACTCAATAAAATATGCGGAAGCGCTGCATAGAGTAGTACGTGACAAAAAGCAGGAATAACCGCTCCGGCAGCAGCCAGCATGAAAGCGATTGGCAAGCTGTGCTGCTATGGTCCCTGAAAAATGCCAAGCGCGTGCACGCAACCTTATTGGATTGGATTGGCTTGGCTGTTTGCGGGGTGGGTGGCTCGCATGCCCTTGCACGTGCTTCGAGGCTGGCATCGGTGCACTTTTAATTTTCGGTAAACTTTTGACATTTTTAACGGCCATTAACACTAACGAGTCTTTTCACTATTGAAAATTACTGAATATGATTATCATCAGCAGCTACATTTTTGAGCCTCTTCACTCTTCAGGTAATTTGAACAGAATTAATCAGGGGAAAACCTGGAAAAGTCAGGGACTTTGAAAATAGTGGTTTGCTAGACACCCTGTTAGTGGTAGGCCTTGCCTGAAAAAGATTTATTTCCAGTCATTGCGAGAGCCGCACTTGTGGTCTGGGAAACGGAAGTGCCGCACCACATAGCACATCATTGCATCCTACCTAGACACTGCCGGCCATTGGCTGTGGGTGCAATGAAAATGCTAACAAAGAACATGGACAGGCATCTGTGCTTTTGCCCTTTTTCAGTCCTCAAAGACCCGTGTGGCATGCACAGAAACAGCTTCTAGCTGAGCGAGCGTAGCTACGACACGCAAGGGCTCCAGTAATGTATTTGGAGCATCCGCTTTCAGCTTGCACAATTTCCATCTATTAGAATGTTCCTTGTAGAATGTAGAAAAAGTGGAAATATGAAACAAAGACTCCTTGAATTGGAAACAAAGCGAAATGTCTTGAGAAATGCCTTGGAGACTTCTGAAACAATTTGTCTGATGGCCTTTTGAAACCACACTTCAAACGCCTTGTAACTGCCACTCTTGTGAGCAAATTAAAGCATCACAAACATTTTCATGCAATACTTTAACAAGCTGCCAAAACTAAAGGCTCAGATCAGTTTAGACGTTGTCAATATGCTGGTAATAAAGTATATTTCTGCTGATGCCACTCCTATGCACAACTCTTTAGTGCTGCTGCAAGAGGCAAAATCTTTTTCTTTTTTTTTTCTGCTACAAAAGTAAGGAAAATCTGCTACAAATCCCCAAATCACCGCTACAGAGGCTGCTACAAGGAGTCAGATCTACCACTGTGCTATCGAAGAATGTCATGCACGGATATACTAGAGGAAATAATTGGCCAAATTGCTGCTTTGTATTTGCAAAACAACTTTGTGCAGTTGAGCAAGTCGGTGGTCGTAGGATGTGATTAAAATCGGTGCATTACCCTTTCTTGTATCCCGTCCTTGCGTAATTTTGTTTTTTCGTGTTTTGCAAAACCAAGTTTGCTTCATGGTTGCAACCAGTTGCACGACCTAACCTGTGTCGTCAAGATAGTACCTCCGCTCATTTTCTCCCGGCTCCCAAGTCACAACCGCTAGCGCGGGACCGACCTCTAGCACATTCCTTTGTGCTTACTGCTTCAGTTAGTGCAGCTTCCTTCTGCGATCGCTACAGGTCTCGGCTGGCGGCCATCCCGCAGGACCCGTTTGTGTTCTCCGGCTCAGTCCGTGACAATGTCGACCCACGGGGATTGCACTCAGACGCCCAGATCTGGCAGGCGTTGGACCGGTGCCAGCTGGGGCGCACCGTCCGGTCCCTGGGTAGTGGGAGCAGTGCGGGCTCGGGCCTCGAGGCGAGCCTGGGGGTGCGTGGTTCCCTGCTAAGTGCTGGGCAGCGTCAGCTGCTTGCCCTGGCCAGGGCCCTCCTCTACAAGGCACGGGTGAGTGGCACTCTTCCACTGTGCCTGGTGCTTGTCTGTTGCGCCATGACTTGACTTGCACGACTAGCTTTCAAGACTGATACAACCTTATGATAAGCTTCCTTTCTTGCTTGTCAAATCGTAAGGCATTCCAGGGTTTGCACAGCAGATTTTTGCTACAATTCTTTAGTATACAGAATGCTAAGAGAGGTTGAGTGTTGATGAAGCTACAGGTGGGTTTTGCGGCTTCCGCCGGCGATGGTTCCACCGTGCTTAGATATTAAAATATTGGTGTTCACAAGCCAGGCACATACACACAATCATACATATTAGTTAATAATCATGACTGCTGTCACCGTCTGGAGCCCAGATCAGAGTCCTGTAGAGGAACTTTAGGCGTGCAACTTCCTTTCTGTGACACCGGTTTCCACACAGGTAGACAGTATCCTGAAGTGAACAATGGGGGACTCCTGTTTTCTTGATGGAAGCAAACAACACACTCCTTTCCGCAATGTGCCCTGGACAGCTTATAACGCAATGTTCTACATCCCTGCATACAGCACACGTGAAACACAGCGGAGATGTTGCGAGGCCAATCTTGTACATCAACGCATGGGCACGAGCAGAGCCCGTACGAATGCAATATAATAAAGTGGTTAGGGACCTTTTTAGTCCTTTGGTCACGCATGATTTGTGGGTGAAGTCCATAAGGAACTGATATGTGCCTGAAGACTGCTTCTCTGAAGGGTGTAGTATTGGCGACCTGAGGAGTTCTTCTTGTTGGATGTTCTGTGAGCGCTCTAATGGGCTAGGCCGTCTGCTACATCATTGCTTGTGACACCTATATGCGAGGGCACTCGTTGGAAACGTATTGAAAAGCCTCTGCTCGGCAGAGTATGCACCAGGCACAGACAGCTAAGGGACAAGTCGTCAATTGGGAACCCTTACTCAAACCTTTGAAGGCGGATTCCGTCAGGATCGGAACAGGTAGAGCCGGACATGACCGTAGCTTCTTAAAGCCACTTCGATGCAGAAGTCATCTGGGCACTAATCTTAAGTTCAGGTTTACCATGGTAACAGTGGTGAGCAACCATGCATTTGTAAGCAATTTGTGTATGTGTGGCAGTGTTTAGCATCTACTGCATGCATTTTTTTGCAGGCGGGAGGGCATGTTGGTATCATTTGTGTGAGCTTGGTACGTTTGAAGCTTGGTGTTATATTGAAGATATACGTGCAGACAGAAAAGGACACCATTGAGTGTCTCGAGCCCAGGATACCAAATAGGTTGAACTGATATTAAAAAAAGAAAAGAAAAAAAGATCTTAAATAATCAATCACCAGGTAGTGCAAATGAGGCACCGTAAAAATTACCCCAAAATGACACTAATTTGCGCACTTGTGCAAAGGGGAGTGTTCGATACAAGAGAAATAATTTTGCATTGCTTTTTCAAACTTACGGAAATGATTAACAGCTCCATGCACTTGCACCATTTTTCAGTAACGTATGGCATTGGCAACATGAAAGCATTGAGCTAAAAACAGATTCGGAAGGATGTACAATATGAATTCATCTAGCATTATCTATAAGAAAACAAAGTTTCTTATACATAATGTCGAGACCATTCTGTGAAACCAAAGTGATTCTATAACCAGATTAAGTTAATATCAGTGTAGCCTAGGCTCTGAAATCTGCGTGAGACTCCTGAATCCAGTCTTTTTACTTTCTATAGTGCACAGAAGCTTTGTTAAAGTAGTAATAACGTTGATACAGGTAAACTTCAATTTGTCCTCACTTTAACTTGCTCGCATCACTCCAGGGAAAGAATATCAACCAAGAATATCACCACAGTGAAATAACTCATTAAAATTTTCTTCTGTTCGCATCGAGGGCAGGGTCAACCTATGTTTGAAGGTAACTTCCGACTCTTCACGTGACTCTATTCAAGGGGCTGACCTGAATTTCTGGCAGACTTTTACGGGGGGCACAAGGGTCTTGAAAACTCGTTTTTTATTTTCAACGCATCTTGTTGAAACTTGGCATGCAAGTGCGGAAACGAATGCCGATTTCAAATAATGCGTCTCAAGGCGGTAATTTCTTATAGGAACATACAGGCATTTAAAAGGGTCCAGCGTGCATAATGAAGCTTTCGTTTTTTTTCCTTAATTGTGTATAATAGCAGTTGGACTAAATTTCAGCTAACTATTGTCATATACATTTTTATTTACAATTTCTGGTATTTATTTATGATCAATAAAGCAATATAGAAATTTCCTTACCTTTAGCATGTGCAGTGGACTCTTTGAAATGTGTGCATGTTTCCAAAAAAACTCTTTTTTTTTAACGAGGAATTACCATGATCGCTCGTAAGAAATGGCCGTGTTATTTTGCTGTACCTTCTCTTTGAGATGAGATATTTGAAATGTAAATGCATATATACTTGAAATACAGCGTTGAATTTTGTACTTGCATGATAAGTTTCAACAAGATATGCTGAAAAATAAAGGAAACATTTCCGAGACCCTCATTCCTCCTAAAGTGCATTTATTGGCAGGACAGAGTGTCCTTGCTTGACTCGAGGCTTACAGGGTGTTGTGTGTATAGAGGCAATTTGTCTGTGGGAAGACAAACAGTGCGATGGTCCTGTTCACAGCAAACATCTGGTGCCTACACCTAAGCAATCTTTTAATTGTTGCGAAAGGTGGTCGCTCATGTTCTCGCTCGCTCCCTCATTCATCCTTCCTTCACTCCATGTGGTCCTTCCTTTGCTCGTGGTTATGTCACATTCTCTGCTAAAGTTCAGTTGCTCACAATAAGGAAAGGGTGTCGACAAAGTTCAGTTGCTCATCATACGGAAAGGGTGTCGACAAAGTTCAGCTGCTCATCATACGGAAAGGGTGTCGACAAAGTTCAGCTGCTCATCATAAAGAGAGGGTGTCAACCATACGATACATTCTAGCAGGCCGGCATCCTGTCTGCTTTGTGTGAGTTGTTCTTGTCTCTCAGCACCAATGTTCTGAGAAACACTATAGTACTAATCCGGTCGCCTTTTGTAGGTCCTCTGCCTCGATGAGGCAACTGCGGGGGTAGATGCCGAGACTGACCGCGCCATACAAGAGACTATTCGAAGGACATTCCAAGGGACCACGATCCTGGTGATAGCTCACAGGTAAGCAATGCCATTTTTTTAAATTGATTTGATTCAACTGCATCAGTACAGTTGATGTTCCATAATTGAGACCGTGGGGAGACACGAACAGCATTTGAATTTTGCAGAGCTCAGATGAATGGGACCCATTTCTAATGCAGTTAGTGTTGACAGTCCTTCTCACAGGTTCCAGTGGAGGAGTATAGGTTACCAAATTTTAGTTGCATGTTTTCTTCCTGTTATCGATGCATATTATATTACTCTACTGTGAAATTGCATTTATGCGATCCCGCAACAAATTTTTTTCGGCATGTGACTCCTTTTTTTAATACCCGGCCGATGCAGTATAGAGGCAGTGCATTTTCCTACAGCTAATATGGTCATATCTTCACAGAGGTCTGGATAATACGATCACAAAAAGAACCCGCATAGTTGAAGTTTCCCTTTAAGAGGCAGCGAAAGAGTCCTAGGAGGGAGGGCAATAGTAGGGGCAGTAATGGTAACACTTGTGTGAGCTGATAACATATCATGATAGCATATCTCTGCGTGCTTATCTTTTGACAGCATCTCCCGAGGGGGCAAAGGCTTAGCGAATTTGGTGAACGCTCGTCATGGCTTTGGCTTGGGTGCGGCGTTAAGAATTGAAACTGCGGCTCTGTTCTACGAGTTTCAGAACAGCTTGCTTCTGGACATTGAGCAACTAAGTCAACGCAAAGTGAAAGATTACTGGAGGCGGGGTAATGAAGGAAAGTTTTGTGCCAAGAATGTTTCATTCGCAATCTTTTGGGGCCTAATAAGATTTTGCAAGAGTGCGTCTTAATTTTTCAGTTCCCGCCAGAATTGTATCAACAAGATTCCACTGTTCGTGGATCATCCCAATCCCAATTCACCAATGAACACTAAATTTTAAAACCAAATAATTTTTCCTCACTTGCTTCAGTTTCAATAGGCGAGCGATGGCTGTGACGCCAAAGTTGCTTATAGGTCGCACGAGGCATGAAAAAAAAAACAGACATAATCTCTTTGGCATTTTGATTTATTTTGACGGTAGAGACAGCCCACTTCAAGAGCCGGCATCAGAGCGAGTCTAGGAACACGAGTTACATTAGTGGAACTTTGATGCTCAGCTGTTGAACCAGAGACGTGGGAGAAGAAATCCAGTTCATCAGCACAGCACGAATTTCTGCGACAGTTGTAGTGGTTGTGTACTCTGTGGAAACGCGACAGAGAGCTCTTGCTGATATTTGCACAATTATGGTGACTTAGTGGTTTTTTTGTTACTCTCGGCTCTACTGTGAAATAATTTATTGGTCTTGTAGTTTTATTTATTTATTTGCTTATTCTTTCATCTGTCATGTCGTTTTAACTGATCTGTTTTATTTTAATTTCTCTGCAGGGTGGAAACTGTTCTAGACTGTGATCAAGTGCTGGTCATGTCCCACGGGAAAGTCATAGAGTCCGGAACCCCGGAGGAACTTCTCCGTGCCGGGAAGGGCCACTTCCGCACTCTTGTAGAAGCTTCACGCAAGAATGGAGGCGAGATTCTGATAGAGACGCCAGAAGATGACGACGATGATGATGTTCCTTTAATAGGCTTCTCTGATCCGTAGTGGCAACATTTATGGCGTAGTGGTCTAGTGCAGGGTTTATTTAAACAACGAATGCCTTCTCATGGGCTTTTTGCAGTGGCAGTGTTGCATAGCAACCCATGCTGAACGCAGTGAGTGAGAAATACTCTCTCGCAGAGATTGATTGTACAGCTTAGAGATTTGTTGGCATAAGGAAGAGAAACTCTACTAGAATGAGCTGATGGCTGCCTAATGTTGCATAATAGGGCCACCCATCAAAGTGCATTACCAGTACTGCGGTCTTGTATATATTGTTTCCCACTCAGTGAGCAGGACTTGGGAAGATTATTTTTTTTTCTATGGAATTCGCACAAGGTTTCTGGTAAAGGTCATAGTGATATAAGGTATGAGTAATGCCAGCAGGTGGTTGTCGTGCCAGCCACCATGTTTCGCTGGTATACAAGGTAGCTGCAAACCAATTATGTTTGTGGTACCATCTCTTTGTGCCAGGGAGTTGAGCTGCAGAGAAAGTGGAGCATGGCTTTACACTTAAATGAACTCCGATAATCAGATGGTATCCATTAGCAGGGCAGACTCTCTATTTCATTGGAGAAAACTAAACGCATAAATAGAAAAGACTTCACAGATAAATGAAGAACGTCGTATTGATAACATGCTCGCTGCTTGGCTGAGCAGCTTTGCCTTCGACAGTTGTCTACAGTTATTGCCCGAACCAGTTTTGGCAAGATGGTGATGGATAAATGACAACATGCTTCACTGATTTCTTCTTGGTACTTAGTATGGTCCAGCCGAAAGTGAAGCTAACCATTATTGCTAACAGAACATCAAAGTTGTGGCCTGCCTTGTGATAATTTATATTTAACGATATATGCACTGGCAACAGTGATTTTTGGTGCTAGCACTAGTCTGCAATCCTCTTCTTTTTCCAACTGCCACTTATATTCTACATCACTCATGGAATCTCGACACTTTTGAATCTTTTGTATAGTGGAACAATCCAGAAGACTTGAGTCGGTTATGTTGATTGACAACGCAAAAATCGCGCACCGAAATAGGTTGCGCTTTGCTTCACAGTGGTGACCGAACCCTGTGCCTCTAGAATCTGGTTAGCAGGAAATGCTTATATTGGGTTGCTGTAAATGAGCTGTATTAAAACTCATGTGCCGGCTTAACCACTGTGAGCAGCAGAAGCTTTCTGAAAAAGCTAATGGTAGTTGTTTTCCTGACCTTGAAATTAGGAATGAGAAACACTTTGAATCTCTAAACCATTTTTTATGCATGTGCATTTGGTATTTTTTAATTTTCTTAACACTTGCAGTGCATGACCAGAATAGTTCCTGTAGCAACACGATAAAGGCATGAATTTGGCTCTGAGCACTTATTTTTCCCGTCATTAATAATGATCCTGTAAATTGTGTCAGTTTTGTTTGCTAGTAGAGCTCAACTGTTGCCTGCTGCAAGACAACAGATGGGTTTGGTTTTGTGTGGCTGGAATGCTTACCCCAAGCTACTTTTAAAGAACATCAAGGACAGCTTTGTCTACTTTTTGTTTGCAGTATGTGCAGTTTAATGTTTAGCTTTTCATGACTGGTGACAATTGCTTGGCAACAGACAATTCTTTTTCTGAAAATTAAAAAACAAAAACAAAAACTCGTGCCATTGCATATTTGTCTCTGTTTACTGGGCTGCATCACGTCGACTGCTTTTTTCACTTTCTGCATTGTTTGGCATGTCAGAATGCTCTGCAGCAGGGTGTAAGCATTCCTCACACCCAGAGTTGCTTTGGGACGTTAAACACTGTAAACTATAAGCCATTCCAGTAGCTGTTTGTTTTACCAGCACACCGCCAAAAGGCTACAAGAGAGACAAAACCTGGCTCAACACCTGCAAGCTTCCTCAGGATTGCATACGACACTTTCCTGCAGTATTTTGCGAGCAGAAAGCAGTGAACGCTGCAAATATCAAGAGGAATGCGCTTTCAGAAGCTCCGTCGTGCAACTTTACTAGTCAACCAGATTGATAATACATATATTAGGTCGTTAAAGAACGAACTTGACTGTTAGTTGTGGCTGGCCCTCGGCAAGATGCATGCAACTGCCGGTGCTACATGCCTGTTGTACAAAACGCACTCACCTTTCAGTGACAGCCAATGCTTCTGGAACTTCAGAAGCTTTCCGTAAGTGGAAATTTGCATAAGGATATAAGTTTCTGCGAGACAGTGATCACCACTGGTGATGTGTAGGCAGCTATTTGACACTCTCTTGAAACACTGGAAATGTGCGTGAAAACACCCTAATGTTGCAGAGAGGTTATGATTTTTGTCACAAGTATATATATATATATATATATTTTTTTTTTAATACAGATTACAGGCAACTTGACGTGATGTTTTCAAAAGCAGTGGGAGTCTGCTTAGGTTTCATCCATAAATTTGCAGGATTTTTCATGCAAGGATCGTGGCAAGCTCTTTGCCTCTTAAAGAATTTCAAGGCAGCAGCAACTTGTTTTGGCTCTTCGTGAGCAAAACCATTTTTTTGTTTCAAGTTTTTATTGCATTTCAAAGAGCAGAGATGTTTTTCCTCTGCTCAATAAAAGTGCTATTTGCATTGTGGTCACCCATTGTGCCGAGCGAATAACATAAGAGAAATTTTTGTCACCGATACCCATTGTCAGTTCCAAACTTACCCACTTAAGAGAAGGAAGCTGTCTGCATGAAATGATTTGGTAGTTTGACACTCTGCTGTCCCCACAGTGCAATCTTGGCAAATCAAACTGCTTAGTCCTGTGAACATAAATTATATCACACACATAAACTTCCATTTATTCAAAAAGTTTGCATTTTTGAATTTGGCTCAACCATGGTGGCACCATATCCCTCCTCAATTTCTTGAATGCTTTGACTTTAGAGTCTCGGCAACCTCATATGCCTGAATGTGTATAGTTTGAAGCGTCAATAGCATGCAACATGGTTTCAATTTATTGGTCTGTAGAAGCGGCAGTTCACTTTGCAATATCAGAAGTCTGCTACGCTCTGCCTAGGCATGCCAAGAATTGTCGAAAGTGCATTGTGGATCAATCAATGTGGACTATCTTTGCTCTTTCGAGTTTTGGTTTTGCTGTCACTGTCATACTCATGCGAGTGCATGAGCATATCAGCACCACATTTTGCCACCGCCCATCCTAGTGGTTTCTCCCCATTGGCAAGGTTGAGAAGAGTGTGCTTCCCTCAGCACCCATTGCAATAGAATTGGGCTCATCCCGTGCCTCATCGCTTTTCCACTGCTAGCGTGAGCACGTCTTATTGCACAGGCACGCACCATTGAAGTGGGAAGCAAGGTTGTCAGGTGTTAAGTGTGAAACAGGCTTCACAGTTGATGGTTGCAGCAATGTCACCGACCCTGCCACTTCTTTCACCAAGTGTTAGGAACTAATAGTGCAATTGGGACAAATGCGCAGATTTTGTGCAAGATAGTGAAAGCCGTGGGTTGGTCCGACAAACTGTGCAGATGCTTATGCAACCCTTGTGCATGCCACCTGCCAGAGGAGTACTGGCTAGGTGTCTGTAATCAGGATGATGCCCACTTTCGCAAGTGCACTTCGGTGCAGTTGTTTCACGGGTTCCTTCTCAGCCGGCAATAAAATCTCGTTCACTTGAAAGTATGACAAACTCTTCTTTCTTAAAATGTAGCTAAAAATACACGGTTTTTGATGGACAAGTTATGTAAACTTGTAGTTATGAAATGCTTCACTATATCAAGGATTTCATTACTCTGAAGTTTGTTACATCAATCTTTTGACTGCACTGCAAACTGCAAAAAAGAATAAATTTTATTGCGCAGTGGGAGCAATGTGGGTTGCTTCAGAAATCCGTTCTCTAGTCCAGGGCCCCACAGAGGCTGCCACCACACAAGTTCGTTAGGCAAAGGCAAGATGGATCTCACTGCTCCATTGAGGCATACTCCATTGGGGTGCAGGCACTGTTCGGTTACATTGGCAGGCCCACATAGTGCCGAACAGTGCGGCATTATCCCTCACTGTGGATGGCTATCCTCGTACGTGGTAGGATTAATTTTATAAAATCTAAAAGCATGCAAAGCTGTTCATTTAAAGGTGTCTCCTTCTGTTGGCTGAGCTTAGGGGCGAGGTGGAAGATATTGTCTCCTACTGACCCCTATGTGCTCCAGTACTGTGTGCTGTACATTGGGGAGCAGCCTCTGGCAGAGATGCTACAGCCTGTGCTCAGTAAACGTATCCAGTCAAGAAATCTCCCCACTGTAACAAGATGACGCCACCAATGCTAGCGGCTTCTCTTGCTTCGCCACCGCCGAATACGATAAGAATATTTGGCCGCTTCTGATTGCATCAGGCGGGTACTCCAAACAAATTTGGTATTAAAAATGCTGACAACCAAATGCCATTTCTCTGCGAAATTTGAGCTGCAAGGATTCCGCGGTTTAGCTGGGAGAAGCATTCTACAGCGCACCTGTAATTGTGCAACGCGCTGTATATAGAGAGTCTTCCTCGTTTGGACTACAAGATACCCCAATTTTCGCAAAAAAATTAAATAAAAAATTGCATATCCAAGGCTGCTAAGCACACCTGCTCACTGTCGTTGAGCTGCAGCTATCGGAGTCCAGAGGTGGCACGTCTGCATGGTGATCTCCAGCTTGCTGTATTCCAACACTACACTGTACATGGTGGCACAAAACGCCAAAATCCGGCCTAACGCAAGCCCCATAACTCTACTAGTGTGTTGTTGCAAAGGCCTGGTGTCAATGGTACCCGACATATCATGGACATTGCAGGAGCACATTGTTTGGTTTGGGCATCAGTTTGAAGGCCTAACACTGGTCTGAAAGGGAAAGTTTGTAGAGGGCTGCCTGAAGTTTAGGCAAACTGTAACCACGTTTGCCTAAGATGTTTGAAAAACACTTATTTCTTGCATCTTTCAGGTCTAGATATAGCCACGAAAAGAGTGGGGGAAGGGGGGATATTTTAATGTTTCAAATTTAAGCACAACCCCTCCCCTCACTTCTAGGCATCACGACCATGAAAAAAAATGGAAGGCTCAGAATAGAGTAAATATATGGTAACAAACAAGAATTGAGAATTTAAACTTTTAAGCAGCAAATTGTGCATTGATGCGTCCTCAAGGGCAGTTCAGACTGATGGATGGACATCGGATGAATAAAATTTGCAAACAAACCTTGGGTGAGAATGTAGCCGTGTATGCGCTGCTGCATAAAAAAGAATCCATTTATGCGAAGTAAATTACCTTCATCATCAGCAGCTGTTTATGCAATGGAAAGTCAGCTGCGAAAAAGTTACTTCCTGCATGCACCACGGAACTCTGCAGTGTCCATGTTTATTTCACATTTTTGAAAGTGATCCCTTTTAAAAGCACAGTTTTGTCCAACAAAGATTTCAGATATAGTCAGCATCACTAACTTTCTGAAAACAACCCTCCCTGGATGCTTTGCAAAAAGAAAGTTTCAAATATGTGCACAATTGTAGACTGTGTTTAAAGGAATGAATGCATCCCCCCCACAACAGTAAATAAAATCAGGGAACATTAATTTACCATAATTGCAAGTTTTACCAGTGTAGTAAAGGTGCTCTCAAATTTGCATCTTTTCTTTTGTTATAAAAAATGTCGAGAGTTTATGCATATATTTAGCGATTTAGTTCTTTGCACATACAGTAGAACCTCGATATGTTCTCGGTTCACACAATTTCCCGTTTCATATGGCCAAAATCGTAGGAAGTAAAACCTCTCTCACAAGTCACACTATTTTCCGCTGCTTAATATGCTCCGGGATAACGCTTCCCTGGTTACTACGTTCAAAATTTCGACAAATTGTGGTTGTATAATGCATTTTGTGATCAATCGGACATGTGCTAACGAGCGCTCCCGACGTGAAAAATAGATCAACGGCACTCGTCCATCACAGTTGCTTTCCTGCATTTCCTCGGTGCAAAGGGGCGAAGCATCCATGAACGCCAACACAAGAGGAGCCCGTTCCCGTGGAAACATGACTTCATGAGGAGAAATCTAGTGACTTCTTTGCAATGGCTTGTGGGCATAGAGACGAACCATAAGATAACTGCAATTCTTCGCTTGCATACAAGCAGGCTGGGTCTAGGGGACGCAGCATGATCAAAAACGCAGCAACTGTGGAACTGCAATGGCTTCTCCACATATCGCTGCTGTAAGGGGGTGAAGAATCCAGAAACAACCAAGGAAACAATCGCGACTAGTCTTTGCCTTCTACGAACCGGATTTGTTACTAAATCTCTTCTGCGCTTCAGACAGCACAAATATGGACTGAATTGTAGCTGTGCGTACTGGACGTCTATAGAAAAGCATCAGCCCGTGATGTCAGTGGAGATGCGGCGGCGTTGGCGACTTTCGGAGCGTAGGCAAAAGCCTGAGCCGTCTTGCATTGGATGTTGTAGCGATCGCGGAGAACCGCGCATCCCTCCTTAGCACCGCACGCCGCGGAGGATGAAGGGGACAAAAGTATTCCTTCTTTTCCGAGGTTGAGTAACCCAAACGGGTTGCTCGGTAGCGCCGCGTTTCCCTCTTCCCTCGCCGGGCGCAGGAGCGCACCGCTAGGCGTCGCAGACGCGACGCTCATTGGCCGAAAAAGGACAAAGGGCAAGATGCGCCGAGATCGGCGGGGACCGGCTACCGCCGAGGAGGAGACGACAGCGAGCCGCGACAACGGAAGGACGCAAGGTAAATACCTCCCCGCTATACTTCTTTGTTGTCGCCATCTTGCCCTTCGAAGTGTCAGGCCCCATCCAAAAGGATAGGGTCTCCAGCAAGACCTTCACCAGCGTTCTTTTTGGGAAGACCCAATAAACATCTGGTTCCGGGCAAAGTCCTGTTCTGTGTTGTGTCGTATTTTGCATTACTACTTTGCGGCCGTGAGAACGGCTGCACGTGGTGTGTGATCGCGGGAGCTCTGTGTTTGCGGCCTAGACCTCAGAAGAGGCTCGACGGCTTAATAAGAACCCCCACAATTGGCGCCCCAACGTGGTTCTCTCGTGCAGAAGCACTTGAGCTACTCGCTCCCGCCGGACACAATGCCAGACCAGCAGAGTAATCTGCCTGATCTGATGTGGCTCGCAGAGCTCAGCCCCGGGTACAGGGAAAGCCCGGCCCACGGCTCGCTCGCCGCCAACGCGACTCTACAGACGGGACAATTCGCCGCTGCAGGAGCAGCCAGCGAAACACGACGCCCGCAGGCAGATTCCGGCAGACGCCGCGAAATGCCACCCTTAAGAGTTGACGCGCCTCTGCACTACGCGCGAACGGATTGGGGAGAAGCGCCAGGCACGCCATGTCCGCCCTCGCAGCTACCAAACGGCAGCACAGGGGCCGCGCCAACCCCGCCGACGATCTCGCCACTCGTCGCGGCACCCGAGAGCGAGGCAGCGGCAAACGCCGAAAACCTCGCAGGAGTCCTCGCCAACGCATTCCAGCAAGCGCTGCAGTCCTTGCAACCCACCCCGCGGATCGGAACACCGATCCCAACGTACAGCGGCTACGGCGATCAAATGAGCGCCAACAGCTTTCTCCTGGCGCTAGACCAGTACGGCCAAGTCAACGGCTGCAGCGAGACCCACATGCTGCGAAGGGTGATACCAGTGGCACTGGTTGACCAAGCCGCTCGGTGGCACTGTTTGGTAGGTCACACAGCGAGCACTATGGCTGAATTCCGCAGTATGTTTAGGGAGGAATTCCTTCCTCACGACTACCAGCAGCGAATGCGGCGAGAATTGGAACTCCGAACCCAAGCTCCCGACGAGTCGCTCGTCGAATACGTCAGGGCGATGCAGGAGCTTTACGATTATGCCGATCCCAACGCTTCGAACACGGAGCAAGTGGAACGAGTAATCCGACAGAGCCACCCCACCTTTGCTCTTTACCTGCGGGGAAGTCGCTGCAGGAACCTGAATGAGCTTGCCGTGGAAGCGCGTCGGGTGCAAGCCGAAATTTCAGCTGCCCGTGCGTACCGGCCCCCCCCACCCCCATCGGATTGTCTGGAGCCCAGCTGCGCCTGGAATGGCAGTGCGCGTTCAAGGAGTGAAAACGCTCGAACGTCACGTGTTTCAGGTGAGGGCGCTTTCCCGGAAATCTCGGATCGCGCTCTTGATCCCTACTCAAACGGGCCGATGATCATCGAAGCTGCGCGAGAGGTACAGTGGTCAACCTCACGCCGACCGCCCGACAGAGATTACCAAACACGGTCAAACGATCGAGCGCTGGTGACGCGCGCGGACGGGCAGCGTAGCATGGTGGTGGCACCGGCTCAACAAGCTCTCACGGACGGCCGTACGCGAGAGCACCCTCGTCTGCCTAGAGCTCGGAATCCCGGGCCATGCTTCTCTTGTGGCCAAGTTGGTCACTTGGCTCGTGCCTGCCCTGCGAGTCAGGGAAACGAGGTAGGCCGCCGGTAGCAGCGCCGGCGGCCGAAGCTGATCCGAGCGACGGAGCTGCAATAGTGGCCCCCTCACTTCTCAGGATCGGAACACCGACCACTACCAGGGCTCCGTTCATAGACCTTGCGATAGCAGGGACTACGTTCCGAGCACTGCTTGACACTGGTGCTAGCACTTCTCTAATCGGAGACGAAGTCGTTTCCCGCCTTCGACAGAGAGGCATTCGGGTGCGAAAACGCAGCCTGCCCCTCCAGTTGGCGAGCGGAGAAGTATGCTCCGGCGGTGATGTGCGCCTCGTCGCGCGTTGGAATCAGCGCGCTCGGCGACAGCGTTTCATTCATCTGCCTGGACTCACGGTACCGGTTATTCTCGGCCGAGATTTCTTGTCCCGTACGGGAATCGTGGTTGATATCGGCAATGGTGGCTATCGGGAAAGCCCGTTCGCGCCACTCAAGCCGTTCGTCACAGCACCGACCACGACGGCCGAAAGGACAGCTTCCGAGGTGGAAAGGAGGAAAACCTCCCGAGGAAGCGGCGCTCCCCCTCAGCCGCTGAATACAGCAGCTGCGGCCCATCCCCATGCCTTGCGCGTGGGCGCGGAAGAGCGTTTACAGGGTCTACTGGCAAACGCCGACAACCTGACAGACCATGAGCGCGGCCGCGTCTTTTCGTTGTTAGGAAACTTCGAAGAGATGTTCACAGACCGCCCCGGCTGTACCAAGCTTGTACAGCACCGCATCGAGACAGGAGACGCGCAGCCTTGGAAATCCAACCCGAGACCGGTCAGCCCCGCCAAAAGGCAGGCGATTTACGCGGCGCTGCAAGAACTGATCGATGCGGGTATTGTTCGCCGCTCATCAAGCCCCTGGGGATTCCCAGTGGTGCTGGTCCCCAAAAAGGACGGTAGCTCACGGCTGTGCGTGGACTACAGGCGACTGAATGCGGTCACACAAAAGGATGCGTACCCCTTCCCGAGCGTGGACGACATTGTTTCGAACCTCGGCGGAGCGCGGTATTTTTCTACTCTGGACGCTAGCAAAGGCTATCTCCAAGTAGAGATGCGACCAGGCGACGAGTGTAAAACGGCGTTCACCTGCCACAGGGGTCTCTACGAATTCGTTAGGATGCCCTTCGGTCTTGTCCGGAAGTCCGAGCACCTTTCAGCGGCTGATCGACCGTGTACTGGGCGACGCCAAATGGCATCACGCTCTCGCCTACCTGGACGACATCGTCATCTACTCCCGCACGTTCGAGGAACACCTCGATCACCTCCGAGACGTTCTGGGAAAACTCAGAACAGCAGGTCTCACGCTGAACCCCGCTAAGGCACAGCTGTGCAGGGCTGAAGTCAGTTTGCTCGGCTACCGCGTTCAGCGAGGAAAAGTAGCCCCGGACCCTGACAAACTTCGCGCTATCCTGGAATTCCCGGTGCCGAACGATGTAAAGGCCGTGCGCCGTTTTCTCGGCATGGTGGGCTACTATCGCCAATTCATTCCCAACTGCATCCGCCTGCAAACTCCTCTAACAAAATTGTTAAGGAAGGCAGCCTCGTGGGAATGGGGAGAGGAACAGCAGGCGAGTTTTCGTCAGCTCTCGCAAGCCATCGCCGATACCGCGTCACTGAAACTCCCCGACCTAAATAGGCCCTTTTTGATCCAGACAGATGCCTGCGATTTTGGAGTGGGCGCAGTGCTTCTCCAAAAGGAGGACGAGAAACTGCGCCCCGTGGCGTTTGCCAGCCGCGCGCTGACGCCGGCGGAGCGCAACTACTCAGTGACGGAGAAGGAATGCCTCGCTATCATCTTCGCGCTCCGAAAATTCGAGATGTACGTGGAAGGTACAAGGTTCACGGTCGAAACCGATCACATGGCCTTGACATGGCTGACCCGCTTACGCGAGCCGAGCGGGAGGCTCGCGCGCTGGGCACTGACGCTACAGCGCTTCGATTTCGAGGTGCGCTACCGGAAAGGTGCCACAAACGTGGTTGCGGACGCGCTGTCGCGCGCGCCGGTGAATGACCCGTCCCCAGCCGCGGGAGAGGAGGCGCGGCAACTTCCCCGCTCGTCGGGAAAGGAGGGCCGAAAGGAGAAATTCCTGCCTCCGGAGCACGCGCATCTCGTGACAGCGAAAACGCCGATCGAGATTGCATTCAGCAGGGAAGAGCTTATCAGAGCTCAACAGGAAGACTCGTATTGTCGTGAAATGGTCGCCAGTCTGCGTGAAGAGACGGACCAATCGACACCGCTGGTCGAAGAGCGCCCAGAATCCGCGGAGAACGCGGTAGGCGCGAGCTCTAGTGCAGCTGGTATTGCTGCGAGTGAGCTGGAGAGCTTCCTGTTGGACGCTGATGGAGCTTTGCTGAAATACGTGCCTGGCAAAGAAGACTCAAACGAGTGCTTTAAAGCCGTCATCCCCGGCCAACTGAGGCATGCTGCTTTGCAGCACTACCACGATGCAGACGGTCACGGAAGCGCACCAAAGACATGGAAGAAACTATGTCGGCTCGCTACCTGGCCAGGAATGAAGGCTGATGTATGTCAGTACGTACGGACCTGCCACGTCTGCCAAGAAAGGAAGCCGCGAGGTGGAAAACCACCTGGCCTGCTCCAACCGATCGTGAGCACAAAGCCATGGGAAACTGTGGCGTGCGATCTGATCGGACCGCTGCCGCGCAGCAAAAGAGGGCACAAATTTGTGTTAGTGGTGACATGTCACTTCAGCGGAATCGCTGAACTCTATCCGCTGCGAAACGCCACAACGAAGGAAATCCTGACGAAGCTCTCAGGATTGTTCTGTCGCTACGGGTTTCCGGAGAGGCTGATCACTGACAACGCCTCGTATTTCACGGCGAAAGTTTTTCGTGATACGTGTGCCGCCATGGGCGTACGGCAGCAGCGAACGACGTGTTATCATCCGCAGTCAAATGTGACCGAACGCCGCAATCGCGATGTGAAGCCACTACTCGGGGCATACGCCCGGACGCACAACGACTGGGATAAGCACCTCGACGCGATCACCTTTGCACTGCGAACAAGCGAGAATCGCTCCACAGGTTTCACGCCTGCCTTCCTGATGTTCGGGAGGGAACTAAATACGCCAACTGACACCATTTTGACCAAAAGGCAGGATGCTTCGTCAGGCGAAACGGCAATAGCCGACTACGCGCGGCGCATGCGTGATCGCTTGCAAAAAGCAGTGAGCGAGGCCAGCCAAAATCGCGCTAAAGCAAGGGCTAGCCAGAAGGCTGCCTATGATCGCGCGCATCGGAACGTGGAATTTCAAGTGGGAGACTTCGTTCTAAAGCGTAGCCATGTGCAGAGCGATGCGAGCACGGGGTTCGCAGCTGGCCTTGCGCCTAAATGGATTGGGCCGTTCATAGTTGCTGAGAAGCTCTCGCAGTTGAACTACAGGCTGAAAGATCCGAACACGGGTCGACTCGGCAAGCCGATCCACGTCGGGGAGCTAAAACAGTACTTCCAACGGGAAGTGGCTGGCAGGGCGGCAGCGCCGATTTCGCGAAGACGCGGGAAAAGGTCAGTGCCCCCACCTACCCCCAAAGCTCGCCCATACAATACCCGCTCTAGGCGAAAACGACCTTGACGGGGTGAGTGGCCTGACAACAACACCTCGACCGCTCAGACGAGTGGTCAAGGAAGCAACCGGTTGTGAGGAAGCGAGCTGGCTACGGGAGGGTCGTATCTAGCAGTATTGTCAGTATGTCCCCTCGTGCCAAACAAAGGGGGGGAAGGAAAGGAAAAGCGGGCGGTGGCGAAGACGCTACCAAGCTGTCCCCCCTCTCCACTCGCTGCCGTAGGGACCTGGCCAAATGGCAGGCAACTATTGGCTAGGAGCGCCAAAGGAAAACTAGCCGGAAATCCGAAAGGGGTCTCCCAGAAGGCGCTGCGAAGACAGGCGTCGTCTCCCAGCGAACTCGCTGACGCAGTCGACATCACAAGCATCGGATAGTCAGCAGCAACAAAACCTTGGGTGCCAGCGACGGTCGCAGCTCTAGCCGCCACAAGAGAAGCGCGCACTCCCTCGAGACCGGCCGTGCCACAACCCAAGTCGCCGCCGCCCAGCCGTCAGGAAGCAGCGCCCGGCGACGGTTCTGGACGGCTGTAGGAGCAGCAGCTGCCGGCTGCAGTGCTGCCTCTCGAGCGCCGGATCGCCATGGAGGGACACTTCTCGAGATAAGCGCTTCGGATATCGCCGCCGTGTTTCCGGCAAGTGGCGTGTGTGCGTGCGTGTGGGTGTGACCGCGGTCGTCGCAGCTGTGTGACAGCATTTCCATGCGGTCGGCGTACCGACGAGCGGTGCCATGGGATCATCGCGAGCTTCGAGGCAAGGGACTTAATTCCTGCTTTACGGCAGACAGAGTAGCTGTGGAGCAGCGAACGGAAAGATTACGGCGCAACCAACCCTCCAGGCACTGGACGTCGCGAAACCGCCGTGGCGGCGCTTACACCTGCGCAGTGAAGAACTGTATGGAAGACCGGACTACCCGACCATCCCTTCCAAACTAGCCACCCGGACAGCGGCGTTGGAGCGTTGGATGCAAAACAACAAGGCGGCAAGGAAGTCGTTGCCGGCCTACCGTCGCCTGATTTCAGGTGACGTTCGGTCTTTAGGGAGGAGGAGTGTAGCGATCGCGGAGAACCGCGCATCCCTCCTTAGCACCGCGCGCCGCGGAGGATGAAGGGGACAAAAGTATTCCTTCTTTTCCGAGGTTGAGTAACCCAAACGGGTTGCTCGGTAGCGCCGCGTTTCCCTCTTCCCTCGCCGGGCGCAGGAGCGCACCGCTAGGCGTCGCAGACGCGACGCTCATTGGCCGAAAAAGGACAAAGGGCAAGATGCGCCGAGATCGGCGGGGACCGGCTACCGCCGAGGAGGAGACGACAGCGAGCCGCGACAACGGAAGGACGCAAGGTAAATACCTCCCCGCTATACTTCTTTGTTGTCGCCATCTTGCCCTTCGAAGTGTCAGGCCCCATCCAAAAGGATAGGGTCTCCAGCAAGACCTTCACCAGCGTTCTTTTTGGGAAGACCCAATAAACATCTGGTTCCGGGCAAAGTCCTGTTCTGTGTTGTGTCGTATTTTGCATTACTACTTTGCGGCCGTGAGAACGGCTGCACGTGGTGTGTGATCGCGGGAGCTCTGTGTTTGCTGCCTAGACCTCAGAAGAGGCTCGACGGCTTAATAAGAACCCCCACAATGTGTGGTGCTTGTCTTTTCGAGCATAATTCCTGATATTCTTGCAAGCTGTGGTGTGGCTGGTTGCGCCACAAGGCACAAAAAAGAAAACACATGTTTCACATGTTTATTGCAGCCGGATAAAGACGAGAGCAAACGGTAACGGTGCTGAGCACGACAAGTATCCTTCGGCAACAGATTGCCTTCGTGGCCGACATGCGTTGTACTTCTGCACTGAAACTTGGTCAGTTTGCAACTCTTCATTTTCGTGGTTGCTTTTCGGCCGCACGACAAAGAGAGCAACAGCAAATGCTTGCAGCTTGTGCACTTTTTGTTGTATATATACTATTACGTCATACGAAGTTTTGACGCAATATTATGATCTTTATCGGAAGGCAGGAAAGGCGCTGCGAAGGTAACTGCAGTTACCTTGAGCGGTCACTCTAGCGCAATATTGCCGAAACGGCCCGGTCTTGTGAAGTAGCTTTTCTCTGTTTTCACTTTCGAGAGTTTCAACGAGTGACTCTTCATCACCGGTCCTAAAAAGCGAGTAAACATCATTAGGATCCCGGCAAAGTCACGCATCATTATTTTTCGCATTATTAAATTTCCTTTTGAGGTCATTAGGAACCTGAATATTTACGTCCAACCTAGCTCTGACCGAGCAGTATGGTATATGGAGTTTAATGTTCCAAAAGTGGATTCGGCTACGAGGGGTGCAAAATAAGCAGTACAAGATAACGCATTTGAATAAAAATGTTCCAAGTATATTAAAAAAAAAAAGGTTAGCAGATCGCTTAAATTTCGCTGCAAGCGATCGTGGAGAATGTTGCATTTGCGCTCATGCACCTCTCCTACAAAGTGAAGAGAATACAATGAGAGCATTCTTGCCTTTATGTATATACTATTAACCTGCGAATGAACTTGACGCATCTATGCAATGAAACAGACGCAAAACATAAGCTTTTTTTTTTTTATCGGCCATGATAAAACAAGTTGGCAGTGCACTATAGGCGAATGTTACAAAGCATTACTATATGATGAAATTGTCACATAAGTTGCAGGTACAGTGAGCTAGAAATATGATTTCTAGTTCCCTATAGTTGCCGGTAATAATCGTTATAGTGAAGGTGCTTGGAGCAGCAGAAAGCCCATCAAAAGAGTAGTCATATGAAAAACATTCATATCACTGTCCTTTCATGCGCTAGCAATAGGCCTAGGAGTTGAACAGTGTTGACTATTAGGTTTTCTTGTACTGCGCTTTCAGTCACTATACAGCCGCCCACCGTAGTAGCCACGTGCTGTCGAGGCCACTGCGAAGGAAGCCAATGCAGCTTTTCGCCGGTAATTCCAGCAGTAATCGGCTCCAACAGTGGCAAACTACTCTCTAGGCACAAAACCATTTCTACACACAAACGAAGCTTACACTTCAGAATATTCGCATGCGTGAACTGGTTTCGAAGGCAGCGTCGCCTGACACTGCATAAGCACGCAGAGTTTCTGCCTACACTCCGTGTCGCTGCCGATTTCAGCGCCACCTTTGTTTACAAACATGACGTTTGACTATAAATGCTAATCTACACTTTTATGCTGTGAAAGTCTCAACAGTAAATGTCTGTACCTTATTCGGAAATTAAAATTTTCAAAATCAGGCAGTTCAGATCATGCGTTTTTTTCCCCTGGATAATATGTTCTCTTCCTGCATTTAAAAAACATAATACACCCTTCCACCAAAAAGACTTGCAAATGGGAAGATTGTGGCGAGAGCTGGGAGGAGTACAAGTGGCCATCTTGGCTCGGGGGCTGAACCTGTACGCAGCGGGTTCAGCAATAGAGCCAGAAAGGCCGCTTCTACACCTAAAGAATTCCCATTTTCAAACCTTACCGCCACCCACATGCACAAAGTCTGAAGTGAAACACACAACAGCAGTAGCACTGCTACAATTCCACTTTCTTTTATTTTCAATCGCACGTGCTGCACAAACGTAAAACAACTGATTTACACTTAGCAAGGCTGTGTTCGTGTATCCGGTTGGCGCAGGAAAAGAGGGATGAGTGCAGTGTTTGTGATGGTAACAGGCAAGGGACACAGAAATAGAAGGGGAGAAAAATAAAAATAGAACAGAGTATGTGAACATGACTTCTCTCCCCTCCCACCCTCGGCTTTTAAGAGTGTGAAGGCAAAACAAAGCAAAGAGCACCTTCTTTTGGCGTGATGCAGGCTTGACTTTTCTTTTTCTTTTCTCGCCTCGTTCTGCAGCCCCGTGCTGGAACGGCGCCGCAAGTGTGTGGGTGCTTCTCTGGCTTTCAGCGACGTGTTTTCCGCCGATGCTTGCCTGGCTGCCAGGTCTCATCTGTGGGCAGGAACACGGAAGAGATGTTTCCAGGCATGAGAGGTCTGATCGGTGCGATGCTTCGTTCACTGTCGCTTCTGCTCTGCGGTACTAACTTGTTTTTTTTTCTCCCCATGGCTCTGCGTTACACATTCTGGCATTGTCTTTCTAAAGTTATCCAGATGCTATTCACAATCCCAATACGCAGGCTGGAAAGCTGTCATGTTTATTCCCCTTTGTTTATAGATCCTGGCAAACAATGTTGTCCACTAATTCTGGCTAAGCGAGGCGCAGCTAGAGTGCTGTTCATATGGCCCGATGACAATTTAGTGCAATGGTTGCCTCCGGCAGACTCTTTTTCCTTTGTGGGCATAAGCTGGCTCCTAATAAAAAAAGCTTGTTGCCAGATTCGTCTCTCGGCCTGCTGCTACCCTGGTCATTCATTTCCGAACTCTCAATGGTACATTGCTTCTGCGCTGCAATTTGTTAGCGCTCTGCTTTTGAATGCGAATGACGTCATTTCAAACCCCATTTTGACTTCTCTTTAAATGATTTTTTTTAAAGCATTACACCAAGTCATGTCATTTACACGAGAGCGTGTTACTTCCCAAGTTGAATTTTGAGACTCTTCCTACAAAAAATCTTTTTCTAAGCCTACTGAGAGAAGAAAAAAAAAGCGTTCTTTTAAAGTTAAAAAATTGACGCTATGCAAATAATTTACGATTTTGCTCGGGGAGGTGTGCGTTACCCTTTAGGCTGCATGCTGTGATTCTTTAGAACAAAAATCTCTGCTTAAAATGCTTTCAAACAAGCCAGAAAGTTGGTGTAATACACCGCTGATGGCTAAGAAACATGCACCCTGGTCTATTATATTAGTTAAAGGGACTGACAACTGACCAAAATGTGCCACAAGATCATACTGATATGAGAATATCTTGCATCATATTAAATGTATAAAGTACAGGAACATCAAAGAAAGGGCTTCTTATAATTTTATTTTTTTGTTTGAAATGGTAAAACCTGTCCACCAAACCTCATCGATGAAGCCCCTGTTGCTGCGCCATAAAGCTTTGGGTGTTGCAACCAACTCAAAAGGATGCAGGATGCCACATTAGACTAACTTTTCCATTGTGGCAAAAAAAAAAAAGAAAAGGCGAATGCAACACTGCTTTTTTACAGGCAAGGTGTACACGACCAGCAAGGCATCCCAGCATCTGCAATTCTGAGCCATTTACTGATCTGAAGCAACAGGCAACTCTAGTAGTATTTCTAAACACATACATGTGTGCAAATACCTGCCGAACCAGCAGCTTCAAGCATGTACCAACCAAAGCAACTCGAGCTTCAAGCTCTGCAATAAGGTTTGGTTTAAACAGTTTAAGTCCCAAAGCAACTCTGACTACGAGAGAGATTCCGTAGCGAGGGGGCTCCGGATAGATTTGCACCACCTAATGTTCTCTGGCAACGTTAGGACTAGACTGCCAAAGCAGCAGTGTACACCTGCAGATTTGGTTATCCCACCATAGCTCCTAACCAGCTGTTTGCCTCGTTCTTTTTTTTTTTTTTTTGCTTTTCACATTGAACGCAAAACTCACAAGGTCACTAGTATTAAACTAATTTCCAAGAAACTGCGGAGCCTAAGGTCACCTGCTCTAAAGCAAGCAAACAGTAATAGTAAACGGTAACTACAGTTGAGCCAGGGAAAGCAGATGCCTTGGGGAGATGACTCCGCGCTTGGAAAACAGCACCGCAGTGAGCAGTTAATGGGCAATCAAGGTTTGGCATCTCAATGGACATGTTCGAACTACCTGCCGCAATGCCGGCTTTGTTTCTTTTTTGTCTTGAAGACTTGTCAGCGTGTGCAGAGCCACGGGCCAAAGAGATGCCACACCTTCCGTGCAACAAGTCGGGAGTCGCTAAGTTATGCGGGTAGCCCGAATTTGCGGAAAAAAAAAATTCTAAAGCGAAAATGCAGACACAAAGGCGAACAACAAGAGAGATCCGAGGTGAGAGTGTTCCAACAACAAGAGTGGCATCAGCCCACCTGTGGCGTCAAGACGTGAGAGACTCTGGGGGGTGCCGCTGCCTTTTCGGAGCCGCTGCATTCTTCGCGCAGCCCATTCATTCATTCATTCATTGCATCACATTTTGCACACAACAGCACTTGGCAACAAAGCAAAAAAAAGTCATTTCAGCTAGAAAGCAAGAAACAAAGCAGCACCGTTTGCAGAAAACTTGAGCACGAAGATCGGAAAAAAAAAAGCACAGAAAATAGTTCAACAAGAAAGTCTGTGAAAAGTGCTGTCAACAAGAAAGTGAAGTATTGAAAAAAAAAAAAAAAAGAAACGAAAGGCGCACCTGTTTAGCAGAGGCGCTGAAAAACTAGCTAATCTCTCAAACAACTGTTATAACTGCTAGTGTTTCGCACATTTATAGTCGGTTAAAGAAGTATTAGCTGGCTTAGGCATAGAGCTGCGAAAGTGATGCGAGGCATTCTTACTACAGCATTGACCTTCACCTGTTGCCCAGAACTTGCGCGTCCAATATTCTACTCTCGAATAGCATGAGCCTCAAATACCCTGGAGAATTATATGCATCACACACTGTCACTCGCTACCAAAGATGAGCGAACGACAGCGTTTCACTGTCACTGCCGCATATAGCAGAGACTGCATATATAAAAAAAAAACAATATTTCTTATTCAGACGCTCGCATCTGATAGCACATTACTGCACAAATATATATATATTTTTTTTCCATGCTAATACAGTAGAACCCTGCTGTTCTGCTGCATTTTCCTGCCTGCTGCATTTCCAGAAGTCTGTTCCATTCTAGCTCTCACAAAAACGCATGCAATAACTCTGCTGTTATAACACAGCTGTGGCAGTGTTCCTGTACAGTGTATTGAGGTCGTTCGTTATCAATGATGGTTTGTCCACTTTTAGCATTTTACCATCCTACTTAAAGTGCATTTGGAGTGCTGATAGTCGCCATGGCAGCCAAAGCGGGGCTCCACATCGGCACGCCAATGCCACATACGCTCACAGGCAGTGCAATGATGCATCTCCATCACTGTTGCATCACGAGTGCGAGCGACTGAGGGCTTGAAGAAACAAAACATGTGCAGCAGAGAGAACGCAGGCAGCACTGCATGATATGCCATTGGATGTGCCGGCTCGAAGGCATTTGTTTCTGTCCTCTGTTTTTTTTCCTTGCATGGTGCACCCACGAAAAGCTATTTACAGCGTGGTGGATCGTGGCCCCCCACTACGGCACCCCTATCTCCCTCTCTTCTTTCACTCCCACCTTCCTCCCTTCCTTTACAGTGCGGCACATGTGTCCGTGGAAAATTCAGACAGACACTGCGCCTTTTCTGTCCTGTAAATCAATTTCAAACGCTGCTGATGCCTGCTGTACTAACAACGCCTCTAGACATCTGAGTCTGCTTCTGTTTGCTGTGTGGTGCGGCGTTCGAGGAAGTGGCAAATGAAAGTCGCCGCACAGACGCCTGGATCGGACGCTCGGCGGGGTCAGCCTCGTATATGCATGAATCACCTGGTGACGTCATGACCTGTCGCGATGGTACATCGCGCGCCCCTTGTTGACCACAGCTAGCTTTTCACTAAACGCATCAAAGTCCACCGTTCTATATAATTCGTTTACAGGAAAGGAAAGGTGTAGTATCTGTCACTCACAGAATCCCGCTATCATCCTCATGGTAGACAAGGGGAATTATAAAGAGCGTTTCACGATCCGGGGCGTGGCGCAGTTCGTAAAGCGCTGGGCTGGGGATCCAAAGGGATGGAGGTTCGATTCCCGGTGGAGACAAAGTTTATTAATTTATTTTTTATTAATTTATTTAACTCTCAGAAGCATGGCACCTCTGCTGACAACCTTCTGTCGACAACAATGAGGCATTAAAGGCTTTCGCCTCAAAAACGTTTAAGCTATCTCCATTAGCACTGAACATGCTGACGATCGAAAATGATGCTCCTCCTCTCCCCCTCAACCCGACCGACGCGGAAGAAAAGAAAAGTTGCAACGGCGCCCCACCACGCTTGCCTAACATGGGAGCATCCGGCAGGCGCGTCCAGCAGCCCCAATGACGCCAGCGGGAAGGTTTACGCGCAGCAGTGCGGCAGCGAAATCGGCTGCGAGCGGTCGCCAGGACCACTTTTTGAAAATTATTTGCAAATTATCGGCTCCATTTAAAGCTTTCAAATCTGGCTCGATTACTCACAAAGGCCACCTCTGCGAATTGCTTGCATTAAAATTTTACTTCAAGCAGCCTTTCAGGGGCCCTTTAAGGGACGCAGTGTCCAATTCCAACAGATGAAGATTAAACCCATCCCAGTTGTGCGTCGTCCCCTGCACTGCTTCCTTCCTGCCATAGAGTTTCTCAATACTGTCTAGAGGACAAAGTGATGTCATCGCCTACGCAGGTATTTTATTAAACGGCATTTCATCCACAGTGGGAATGCCGGCAAGAAGAGTTTTCATACTCGACTTGGCCAGTGTTGGGCTTTCCATGGAAATGTGGACTCTGCCTCCAAATCGCCAGCTGCAATCTGACGCACTCCTCCATGCACAGAATGAAATATTTTAGGTGTTTTCTTACTTTTTCAGTAAATTTGAGGCAGGTGAAAATACTTGTGGTAAGCTGCCATAGACAAATTTTCCCAGCATTTCCCTCGAGTTTGCCTTGAGAGAAATCGCAGCGTTACAGCTGAATCCATGACATAAGCCCAGCAATAAGGCAAGCGAAGTTAGACCTCCCCTAGCCAGCATCCCTCAGCCTCTCCAGTTTGTATGAGGAGCAGGGCTACCTGCTTTCTGTCTAGGGAATACTGGGAAGACTATGCTCCCTGCCCCTAACAGCTGCTCAGGCAGACGCGGAGCCAATGAAGGTCATTTAGGACAATTTGCACATGCAAGATTGCGAGCGGCACATATTTTCGCAAATTCCTGAGAAGCGTACAGATAAATAGAAGCAAATAGAAATAAATAGAACAATCTTTCTTTCTTTTTTTTTTTTCTTTCAAGCATTATGTCTGGGTGATCCCTTTTTTTTGCGTGTGCTCCCACCAGAAGCCTAACAGCGGGGTTCTACTGTAGCAATAGTTTCGCCAATATCCTTAGCTTACTCTTCTGCTTGGGCACTAAGGTTAGCTGCCTTGCACAGAGATGCACACGATTCAAGAATGAAAGATGAAGAATGCCAACATCTTAACTTGCACCTCAATGGGTGCTTCATGCTAAAAACTGCAGATGCCATACTACATACAGTGTTCACATACGCTACCAAACAACAAGAACATGCAGATTAAGGAGCCCCCCGTGGGAGACGTCATTCCGCCCGCCCGAAAGACAATAGATCGCTTCACCTGTGATCCTGCGCAGTAGCATCTTGCCCGAGACAACAGAACTTACTTGTGAAACAAGGCACACTTGGGCACGGATTGTACACGGTCACGCAAAATGTTTGGGGCAGAGTCAAACGTTTGGTGCCCAGGGAAGCACCAAAACCTGCCACCTCTGAAAGTAAGAGCCCACTGCTTCAGGTGTCTGTGCAGCAAAGTGACTTATTTCTTGAATGAACCCAGTTCCGCTACCCTCGAAACATGCATTTGAACGGTGCACTGGTACAAATCCCCCCCCCAGCAGGTCGGTTGAATGCATACTAAGCCCCGTGCCCAGCATAAGTTAGGCATAACCCAACCACACCCCTGTTTCTCAAAAGATTTTATCAAAGCCCTCTTCTTGTCTACACGCTAATTCTGTTCCAACCCGTTCTTGGAACCAAAATATCGCAGTAGAACATACCCGATTTAGCCTCTCCTAACTAATACTGTCGTGAGAAAAATAAAATAACTGGCAGCTTTTTTTGATCAAATCACACTTGAATTCGTACGCACTGCAACATCTTGAACAGATGCATTAACAATAAGCACCACTGTGGCTTGCAATAGAAATACGTCTTAAAAGGCTTACTTTCCCAATTTACATGGCTACTAGTATCATTAGCTCATAATGAGAAACTTGCTGCCAAATCCACGACCAGTGTTCTAAATCTCCGCTAATCCGTGCAACGTTTCATGCATTAAAACTGACTATGTACGTAAACGCAAGGATAAGGAAGACATTTGCGTTGCAGCTGTTCCCACAACCATTCCAAAACTTAAAAAAAAAAAGTAGTTGAAAAACAACAACAAAGGAATGCTGCCACGACTGGCGCGGAAGCGTTCCGAGCAATGACGGCAGGATAAGAACAGACGATGGCGCGCCGCCCTAGACGGTAATGTTGTGGTGTGGTATAGGCCATACCTGGTGCTTTACTCGCCTGTTACGCAAGAACCCTCGCTCCAAAACGCTCGCTCGAGATGGGCTCCTCCGCAGGAGGGAGAGGGGTAAAGTCGCAAGAAGAACACGGCGGAAGGAGGAGGCACGGGCAGGTCTCTGTCTCTGTGTCTTCAGCCTCCCTTTCATCGGCCTGTTCAGTCAACAGCCAAACTGCCGACCCTTCCCGACAAACACCCAACTCACTCAACCCACCCAATTCGCGCAGGGAACACAAAGACAAAAAAGAGAGTGACTGCACAACCCACAGGTAGAGAGCAATACCCCACAACACAGAAGGAGGAAGAAAGAAGAACAGAAGGTGAAAATGGAGATGGTGATAATGATCAGGGATAAAAAGAAAGAAAGCAGAAAAGAGGAGAGAGAGATATGGGAACGGGCAATTTCCTGCCGTGGTGACACCTACCTGTTATCCCGAGAAACTCACTTGTCATCTCAGTGACGGGGGCTCGAGTCACCATTGCTCACTGCAACGGCAAAAATTATATAATAAGAATTGAGCGGCAATCATACAACTGGTAATGCGGAAAATAGCACTGGCTAGCATGTGGTACTGCCTGTCCGCAGAAAGATGCACCTCACACAGGATAAGCATGCGACATTGCCTACCCCAAACTAGCCTATCCCATACGGGATGCTCGCGTAGGATCCTAGGAAATCTCTCATCACACTCGGTCACACGAATGCCTAACAATCAAGAATGCAAATGTGCCTTTGCGCCCCTTCACTCCTGCCGTGGCCTGACCCGACACAGAACGCTTGTCAACAAAGCTTTTTGGTTTGGTCTGGTGTAAGGTTCAATGTCCCAAACAACACTGGCTATGAGCAACACCATAGTGGAGGGCTTTGGATAGATTTCAACCACCTGGGGTTCCTAACGTGCACCCACATCGCACATTACATGAGTGGCTTTCATTTCGCCTCCATTAATATTTGGCCAGAATCGAATGTATGTCCTCAAAATCAGCAGTAAGTGTTCTAAGGCTCTGTGAAATAGCTACCATTGTACTACGGAAAAAATGTAGACAGGGGCAAACTCTGCGTTTTATTTGAAGCAGCGTAAGGACAAGAAGAGTAGCATGAAACTTGCTTTCTCTACACGGCTGCTAGCCATTTCTTGTGGCACAGTAATAACCCTTGTCAAGCAGGCGTGGCAAAGGTTTTCGAGTGTCAGACCATATGTCCAAAAGTGCATGTTGTGTGTGTGGCGACACAGTTACAAGTGGAGGTAAAGGTCTTGGAGTCCAAGGCGCCATCTGGGACCTTTGAAAGCCAAAGGAGTAGTGACTTACGAGTACCTGCGACCTGATGTCCGAAAACAATTTAGCAACACAGAAGAAAGTTGCTCCATTTTACTTTTCGGACTAAGGCTTATATTTTTGCCCAAATCCTGAGACAGTAAAATGTTGTGTCAAGTGGCCACAGTTGGCAATGTGATGTAAACACTGCTGTTTCTGTTGATGGAAGCAGTCAGTAGGGCCCGTATTCCGAGTTTGCGTCGTTATCGAAGTTTCGCTATCTCACGTGACCTCGAGTCGGCTGATTGGTCGAAACGCCGGAACCAGGTGTTGCCACTACTGAACCGGAATTGGTGACAACATCATGTTCCGGCGTTTCCACCAATCAGATGAACCGAGGTTGGGGAGATAGCGACACTTTCGATAACGACGCAAACTCTGAATACGGGCCTAGCTCTTTTATTGAGGAAATAAGACACTTCAAATTGAAGTTCTTGGTTCAAAGAGCCACTAAGACACACCACTTCAATTTTAAAAGTTTTCATTCACATTTCTTTCACAGCAATGGGTGTCAATGCTCATTTTTGAACTGTCTGCTAGCTACTTCTCTCAAATTTTGCTAGTCAGCTGAAAAGAGCCGCCTTTACTGGAAACACCTTCAAGGAGTGCTCTGTGACAGTAAGGGGGGGTTTAAAATATGCTCACTAATAACCTCTTAAATGCTGAGTTGAAGCTCGTGGACACAAGTTGCCGACTTCTTGTATAATAATAATAATAATAATAGACTACAATTTATACATTAGGTATGTGCGAATATTGAAATTTTCAAACATGAATCAAATATGAATACGAGAAAAAATGTCTCCGAATATCAAATCTAATAGTGAAAAAAAAAAAAAAAAAAAAAAGAAATAAGAATACCAAACGTTGTTAATCTTATTTCCTTCAAAATTTATGTGGTATTCACAAATAAAATTAAACTAGAATTGTTCAGAAGCGTGTATTCTACTAAAAAATCCAGTATACATTTTATACAGGATTTTGTACACCGGTTTCCTGTGCAGGATGGATCTGCATGAAAAAGGGTGGAGTTGTCATATTGCTGCTGAATACAATAAACTCATTATGTCGGCCCTAATTCGGAAATTATGAATATTAGTTTTTCAAATATGAATACGAATAGAATAACAAACAGATTTATATCAACACACCCCTAATATAATCCTCTTGTATAGGGTGATGTAGAATTTGCCGATATAGATGTATCTGGAACATGACGAAATTTGAAAAATCTGTCTCGGGCCAGACAAGCGAAATGGCCACAAAAAGTAGTCACCGAAACGGACACCCTTGCATCCTATGGTGGCTCTGGTACAGCTCCGGTGAGTGCATGTTTTCCACTGCCCGTTTTCAAAGTACAAACATTTCGAAAGCTCTGAAATGAGTTGGTTTGTTTGCATAATGACTTCATGTGACAGGAAGGAGCCAAAAGAAGTAAATATTGGGACCCACAAAGCATAGTCAGTGTGGACATGAGGTCCCAGCAGGAATTGCCTAAGAAATCACCTCGGAGCAGCACTGCTAAAGTTTTTGACCAAACGTTTGTTCTTTTTAGCCTAATAGACATGCTAGCAGGTATTGTCACAATAAAGGGGTATCTTGGATCTCAACAAAGTCAATAGGCCAGATTAGCTTGGATAGAATTAATCATTGCTACTTTAGACAACTGCGTGGTCTTTGCTGCCATCCGGATGGCCCACAAAGAAGGGCACACGATTGCCGCAGCTCAGACTAAGCAAAGGAAGGGGCGCATTCAGAGGAACTCTCCTTTCCTAGCTTCTGAAACATGATTCCGTTCTCTCAACGGTAGGGTCTTCTGAGTAGCGTCACCTGGCAACAAATAGCGGAAATATTGTCAAAACGAATAAGAGCGCATTTAAAGACCGCCATTCCCATCGCTTCTGTGGCGCAATGGATTAACACTACTTATTTCAGCACTGCATCATCTGCTCGAATCCTCTAAGGGTAGTTCTTTTTTTTTCACAATTTGCAACAATCCAATAAATTGCATATTTTCTGGGGTGTGTTTCCTTTAGGTTGCATTATGTGATGTTTTTTATTCTTAATAGCCGCAACGCCAGCTGTGAACAGAGCCAGGAGGTGAGGTATGGCAACAGTTACACTGTGCAATTATACTTTCACGGTAATCATTTCTTGCTTTCAGTGAGTATATGTCACCTTTAGGTTGCGTTCAGAGACAGCTCTCAGCACCAATCGCTGTTCAACTTGCTGAGAGACAACCAGTGAGGAAAAAAGTTGCGAGACCCTACTGTTGAGAGAGCGGAATTAGGCGCTTCTGAATGAGGGTTCCTTCTCGATCATATTTGACAGTTGCCATCAAAACAAACTTCTTGGTTCCCGTGGCTTGTGCATTAATTCATGGTGTGACCTATAGCTAAGCTGCAGTCTGGTACCATAACATGAGGGAGTATGGACATGGTGAAATTATTGTATTGGGGCTTTCCAAGCTGAGAAATGCAGACCTATTATTGTGAAGTTTGCTCACTTTAAGGACAAAGAGCAAGTACTATCTTCAGCCAGGAAATTTAAGGATACAGGTTATGCTGTTTCACAAGATGTCGCCCCAAGCAAGCGCCTAGCTCAGAAACGCCTTATCGGGTTTGGAAAGGCCAGAAATCTCCGGTACAAACTGCGGCTTGACAAACTTGTTGCAAATGGAAAGACCTACCGCTTTGACCAAACTTCAAATCAAGTCGTTGAGGAATGAATGCTCGTAGCCATCACAAACTCAACGTCAAAAACCGAATTCACATAAACGTCACCTTCTATCATTTTTGCTAGCTAACATTCGAAGTGTCATTCCAAAGCGCGATTCCTTGTGCAGTATGTTAGGCTCATCTTCATGCGATGTCTTACTACTAACTGAAACCTGGCTTAACATATCTATTCATGATGCCGAGATTCTTCCTTTCCTTTCAGATTTTGACATATTCCGAAAAGATAGGCCTGATAATTCCCGGGGCGGGGGTGTACTTATCGCTACTAACAAGAGTCTGAATTGTTCACTTATCAACATCTCATCCCAACTGGAAATGATCTGGCTTCGCTGCATTTCTTCACACCCGCACACACTCATAGGTATTTGCTATCGGCCCCCTAACGCTGACAGTTGTTTCACGCCTTTACTTCATGAAACCTTAACAACATTAACACAAACGTATCCAAATAGCCCTGTCCTTCTCTTTGGTGACTTTAATTTTCCTCCCATAAATTGGTCTAACCCTGCCTCCTCATTATCTAAAAGCAACGCTGCCAGCGATTTCTTGAACACGTGTATGACATTTGGCCTAACGCAACTTGTAACTGAACCCACACGCGTTACCGATAGCTCGTCCAACATTCTAGATCTTGTATTAACAACTCACCCGGATAACTTTACTGCTATCACCCTGCTGCGTGGTCTGAGTGATCATTTAGCTGTACACACTTCCTTTCATTGCAACATACAAAAGAAACAAAAAAACAAAAAGACACTTACTTTATATGATAGAGGGGGTTATGCCAGCATGAACAGAGCATTATCTGACTATTTCGTCACCTTCGCCGCTAACTTTCCTCTGAATTCTGTCGAGACAAACTGGCTACTTTTCAAAGCAGAGATGCATCGGGTTAGGCATCTTTACATTCCCACAATTACAATAGCAGAAAAAGTAACATCACCATGGTTTACCGCATCCCTCAAACGTCTAAACAACAAGAAAAAACGCCTTTTCCGTTCAGCTAAACGATCTAACACCCCAAACGCATGGCAGAAATATTACGCAGTCCTAAAAGAATACGACAAGTCAACTGCTCAAGCTAAACGTCAGTTTTTTTCTACCACTTTACCCTATATGTTGCAAAATAACCCTAAACGCTTTTGGAAGACCATTAACCCTAATCAAATTACTCAGATTTCACTTCTTAACAGCTCCGAGCTTCCTATACCTGAGAACGAGGTCGCAGATATTTTGAATAAAACATTTAGTTCAGTCTTCACTAACGAACCGCATGACACTTTTCCAGATACACCATACCTTACGCACCCACTGATGCAACACGTCACATTTCATCCTATGGGCATTGTTAAAGTCATTGAATCCTTGAAGAACTCGTCATCTACTGGTATAGACGGTATTAACGCCAAAGTTTTAAAAAATACTAAACATCCATGTAGCCTGTTTTTGTCACTCATCTTTCAGGATTCACTCGAAACCGGTTCAATCCCACGTGACTGGTAGGTGGGCAAGGTCATCCCAGTCTTCAAGAAAGGAAGCCGTTCATCACCGAGTAACTACCGCCCAATTTCAATAACAAGCGTTTCTTGTAAAATAATGGAACATATTTTATATTCTCAGATTGCCAAATTTTTAACGTCCGTAAATTTCTTTAATCCTAATCAGCATGGTTTCCGCAAAAATCATTCTTGTGACACTCAGCTTGCTCTTTTCCTGCACGACCTACATTTAAACCTGGACAGCAACATCCCGACTGAAACGGTATTTTTAGATTTTGAAAAAGCGTTTGATAAGGTTCCCCATTGTCGTCTTTTGTTAAAATTATCACGTCTTAACATTCATCCGTGCGTTCTGAGCTGGATTCGAGGATTTTTGGCTAACCGCCAACAGTTCGTGTATGCTAACTCACATTCTTCCTCCTTAACCCCAGTGCTTTCAGGCATACCGCAAGGTACGGTGCTTGGGCCTCTTCTTTTTTTGATATACATTAATGACCTGCCTAACAATATTTCTTCTCATATTCGCCTCTTCGCTGATGACTGCGTCGTTTACCGAGCAATAACAAGTTCCGCTGACTCTCTCTCGTTACAAAGGGATCTTTCTCGCATACAGGACTGGTGTAACACTTGGCCCATGTCTTTAAATGTCTCTAAAACTGTCCACTTGCCCATTCACCGCCGTCGTAACTACATTGCTCCCGATTACTGCATCAATAACATCCAGATTGCAAAAACTGAATCAGTGAAATACCTCGGTGTACATATTTCATGTGACCTGGTTGGTTTGTGGGGTTTAACGTCCCAAAGCAACTCAGGCTATGAGAGACGCCGTAGTGGAGAACTCCGGAAATTTCGACCACCTGGGGTTCTTTAACGTGCACTGACATCGCACAGCACACGGGCGCCTTGCTTTTCGCCTCCATCGAAAAGCTGCCGCCGAGGCTGGGAATATTTCATGTGACCTAACATGGATACAACATACTAACCAGATAATAAATTCTGCTAACCGCGCTCTAGGTTATATACGACGTAACCCTTCTATCGCTTCTCCCCCTATTAAACAACTTGCTTTCCAAACGTTTGTGCGTCCTAAACTAGAGTATGCTAATGCTATTTTTGACCCATACCAAGATAACCTTACTAATTAATGCCCTCGAATCAGTTCAGAACAGTGCAACAAGATTCATTTTGTCAAATTATTCCTACTATTCGAGTATTTCGGCACTAAAAGCACAATTAAACTTACCTTCCCTAGCCTCACGGCGTAGAATCGCGCGTCTTAACCTTTTTCATAAATTTTTTTATTCTTTGCCATCTGATAACACGTACATAAAGAGAGCCCACCGTATCTCCCGCTCCAGCCACATTAATGCAGTGTATCCCCCTCAAGCTCACACTACTACTTTTCAGCAGTCTTTTTTCTTGCGCACTGCACAGGACTGGAATGGCCTGCCCACCGAAGTCGCTACAGTCATCGACCCCAAAATATTCAAACGGCTCATTGAAAACATCTCATATTGATCATCGACCCCAAAATTTTCAAGCGCATCATCGAAAACATCTCATTAAGATTTTTGTTATACTTATATGCCCTGTAACGCCCACTCCCTCATGTAATGTCTCATCAGAGACCTTTGAGGAATAAATAAATAAATAAATAAATAAATAAATAAATAAAATGTCTCTGGCTCAGTACAGTCTAATGTTATCGCCCGCAAACACAAGGACTAGCAAAGCTCATTTTTAAAGCCAGTACTACGCAGGAAAGTGTTTTACATTGAAGTTCGCAAATTTTTCAGACTTTACAACCAGAAAACAAATGGTCTGAATAATTGAAAACTGCTCACATCAAGTACAATGAGACTGGTGATCGTGAGCTAATGACGTGCGGGTCGCACAATGCTGCAAACTGCTCCTTGTGCGTACAGCACAATTAGCGATCACAAAGTCAGTGATCAGTGGGCAGAGCATTGCACTGGAGGTTACGAATGTGGCTCGCACATTTGTATTATCTGTAATGGCATACGAGTGTGTCTGGACATCCAAATTTCTGCACACACAACACAATGCACTCTAGCCAGCAAATTTGTATCACCAAGATTTTACCGTACGGTAATTAGGCCCAGAAATAAATAACCTAGGGTGCTCACCCCTAGAGGATGAGCTACGATGAGAGTCACGATCGCGGTGCTTGTCCCGATCATGGCCAGACGACCGAGACTCCCGTGTGTCTCGGTGCGAACTCCGCTCACTCCTGCTGCTCCGGTCATCGTCGCGTCGACTGCTACTACTGCTGCTGCGATCATCATCTCGCCGGCTACTCCGCTCTTCGTCCCGACGGCTGCGCTCTTTTCGCCGTTCTTCGTCCCGTCTACGTTCCTCGTCCCGCTTATGATCTTCATCACGTTTACGATCTTCCTCGCGTTTGCGATCGTCGTCTCGCCTGCGGTCTTCATCGCGTCTTCGATCATCATTTCGCCGCCGGTCATCGTCTCGTCGCCGGTCTTCATCCCGCCTACGGTCCTCACGAGGAGATCGGCTTCTGTGTCTTTTCTCGTCACGGTCTCGCCGGTCATCCCGCACCGGATCAACCCCTCGCCTCCTCCTGCGCTCCCTTTCCCGTTCCCGCTGCTTCTCCTTTTCCTCTCGTTCCTTTTCTCGCCGATTCTGCAAACAGAAACAAGCATGCTGTTTAGTTTTCCGTTGACACATTAACAAGCTACAGAAGTGTATTGGATATACACTTGGATATAGCAGAAAGTCACGATGTGCTTGGCAGTGTCTAGTCCGTGCTTTAATTCCAATAAGGCTTAAAGGGACCAACAACTTACTTTTAGACACACAATTGTTTTTGGTGCAACAGAGTGCTTAGTGTGTAATTAACACACCAGGTTCCTCACTAGTTTTGTCAGAAGCATTACAGAAGGTTAGTACATACAATTTTTTGCACGTGGATTCAAATAAACGCCAGAAACCACAAACAACACGTGCGAAGATAGAACAACACCAATAATGTTGTGCATAAGACTAATATAAGCATCACCTGCCAGGCAATAATTACACATACTAATAATAATGTGGTCACGTGTGCGGAGGCAAGTAGCAATTGGGTGGTCACATGTGCATTCTGTGTTCCCAAAACTTGTGCGTGGTTGAAAAAGCAAAATCACCGCATGTTCAATAGCAAGTTGACCCGAAGGGATGGCAGTAGGCCAAATAAGGGCCAATTTTGAGAAAAAGAACAGCCTGCCAACTATTTTGTGGAGACCACGAACCTGTAAATACAGTCAAACATTGTTATAACGAAGTCTCATTTTGCGCGGAAATTCGTTCGTTATATCCGGCATTCGTTGTAAAAGTACACACAAATTCCTACAAAAAAAAATTCTGTTCATAAACCCAAGTAAAGGCTACCCTAAAATGGAAAGCACAGAGCTGAAAAAAAGGCATTTTTTTTCTTTAAAGCGTGGTATAAGCACGCGAAACCTTACCTTTCATTTTGCATTGCCAAGCAAAAATGAGCACACAAATCGGGATTTAGGCCACGCAGAACTGATTTATTTAAAAGCGACATAATCTTCATTTGGCGGTACTTCACACTATTCGATAGAATAAATTTCTCAACGAAATCAACACTGTGCAGCGCTTTCCCAATGTCAGCTGATGTGGCCACAGGTAGGTTCTCAAGGTACCTTCTCAATTTCCTCGCTATATCGGCGGCCTCGGTGCTGTTGAGAGCTAGCTCTTCGCCTTCTCCTTCACTCTCACCGCTGCTCGTAGCATCATCTGTAGGAAGCAGCTGATCGAAAATGTCTTTATCGGTAAATTCGGGCGCCACAGCCAAGTTGTCATCGGCAGCAATAAAGTACTCGAACGTAACATTCGGAACCGCCAGTTGACGCCATGTCGTCTCGTCAAAATTGTCCGCTTCACCTTCAAAACCGTGGGCGTCGTTGGGCTCAGTCTCGCTGGTGGATGGGGCTAGGCCAGCATCAACAAAGCAATTTCTTATTGTCGACTGTGCCACTTCGTTCCGTGCACCGTAGAGCATGTCCAGCGTAGTTTTGAGGTTTATGGCCGTTGATATGCCCCTGTCTATGTCAAATACGAACTGCGTATCCAATCGCTTTCGGTAGCAGCATTTAAGTGAGCGAATGATGCCCCTGTCTAATGGCAGCAGCACTGAGGTCGAGTTTGGCGGCAAAAAAACTAGGCGGACCGCTTCAAGTGGTACAGACACCTATGGGCAGAGCAGTTGTCCAATATAAGGAGCACTTTCCTGCGCTGCTCTGCCATGTCTTTGTCGAAGGCCTTCAGCCATGCTTCAAAGAGTGACGACGTCATCCACACCTTTTTGTTCGAACGATAGTCCGCTTGGACATTCCGGGCGTTGCGCAGGCAACTGGAGCGAGCAGATTTACCAATAACAGTTAGCCGCCTTTTATCTGACCCATCCATGTTGACACAAACAACAACGGTGACGCGGTCTTTGCTTTTCTTGCCTCCTCGGCACAGTTCCTTCTTCGCAACGAGTGACCTTTCCGGAAGCAGCTTAAAAAAAGCGCAGTCTCGTCCACGTTGTAGACATAGCGCATCTCGTAGCCATCCAGTTGCATGCGGAAGCTTTCTGCCCACTTCTCGCAGTTTCTACATCGACGACTGCTTCTTCGCCCCACAAGGTGTGGCAAACAATCTGGTGGCGGTCTTTAAATCGCTGCAGCCAGCCACTGCTTGCATAGAAGTCATCGTGGCCTAAGACGCAAGCGAGACTTCTTGCCTTCATTTGAAGCACGGCACCAGACACAGGCAGGCAGGTTGCGCGCTCTAACGTTCTTGAACCACGCGAACAAGGCATCTTCAACATCCTGGTGGTGACAATACCTGACGCGCTTCCTGTCGTTCTTCACGGCACCTGCAGAGTGCACGTTTTCTATCTTCTGCCTTGCGCTCAGTATGGTTGACAGAGTGCTAGGCGCAACGCCGAAGTCTGCGGCAATCTCTTTCTTCTTGCGCCCGCTGTCGACCGCCCTGAATATTTTTATCTTTGTTTCAAGAGAAACTGCTTTGCGTTTCGGCGCCGCCATGCTGCAAGACGACGGCACGACCTCGAGGAAAGTGAGCACACGCGCGGGTCGGCAAAAAGTAGGGGCAGGGGCAAGCGGGCGGTGGTTCGATCACGTGCAGGTCACAAGCCAGGCAGCCGTTGATGCTAGATTCACTCGCGGTCCCTAGATGGCGTGTCGTGCGAAAGCGCGGGTGATTCAAACACATTTTAGGTGGAGGCGACGCGGGCGGTGGTTCGATCATGTGCCGGTCACATGCCAGGCAGCCGTTGATGCTAGATTCATTCGCGGTCCCTAGATGGTGTAGCGTGCGGAAGCGCGAGTGATTCAAACACAATTTAGGTGGAGGCGATTGCTAAAACCGAAATTTAGCGTTTTCAAAAAATTTTTTTTGCTTCTTTGCGGATTTTGGGTCGTGTGAATACGAAATATGCTTCGTTATAACCGATTTAATGTCAAATTTTCAGTTTTTAATTTTGTTATACAGATAGAACTCACATAGAAATAAAGCACAGCCAACCAAACTTTGCTTTTACTTCGTTATATCCGATAATTCACTGTATCCGTGTTCGTTATAACGAGGCTCGACTGTACATAATAAGCCTTATAAAAGTTGGGGTCATGCAGCCTAACGCGAACGGGGTACGACGCCAGTGGAGCTTGGCTTAGAAGTTTTAACGAAGCATGGATTACTGTTTCAAAGGCCAACAGGCACCTGACCGAATGACAATTTTGTCGGTGTCACTGTTTACTTAACTGTGAACGTTACAGCGGCCGCAATAAAAGTCGGTTGTTGCAAGTGAGAAGATTAATTTTGTTACTGAAGCATGAAAAGAAAGGCATTACACTTTTCAATGTATAATGCCGAACCATATTTCGGACATTTGAAACTTCTCGTTCAATTTTCCGGACTTCCTCCCTCGATCGCAGAACAAAAGCTAGGAAAAACTGCCACATCGTCATTGCCATTTTGTTTCTCTGCAACCTGAAACCCGCACTGCATGCATCCCCGCATACCAGCTATACTCTCGATAGTAGGCACCTCTAGCTGTGGGGAGTTAACTGTCCCGTTACTCTCCGAAATCGGAAGGCTTGCACCGTGTGCCCCTCCTCCACGGTTCAGTCATCCGATGACAACGAAGATCCGCCTCATGGAAAACAGGCCAGTAAGCGTGAGCATGCTTCTATCAAGTGACCATACGTCACGGCTTGTGTGCAACTGCGAGTAAGGGAGCCAGTGGCATGCGCAGCTGTGGAGTCGCGGCAGCACAAGTCCGCTTGCAGATGGCAGTGCACGAGAGCACGAAGGGGAAAAAAATATATAAATGTGCGGCTGTCTAGTGCCCCGAAATGCCTGACTTGCTAGGGTCCCACACCCCTTTCTGCTAGAACATCCCACCGCTCAGAGTGGTGCATGGTTTCACCCCAGCAACGCCAGAGGGGAGAACGGTTGTGGGTATGAGGAGATTGACGCAGAAACAGACTGATCAGTTTCTCTAGCCGCTCAGGAAATAAAGTAACGTTTTTATTTGTGAATTCGTTTTTTCGGACTGCCTGGTTATTCGGACACTTTATCGGCAACTTGAGGACCTGAAAAAATCGGTAAACAACCCTCGGCAAATTACTGTACACCTCACATGCTCTTTTACACATCGCATCGCAAAGGGAACTGTTCCATGTAAATGAATAATCACCACCACATCTGGTACAACTATAAGCTGCCACAGTTGTTCTTCCCACCGTGAACAAAATGCAGTGCTGTTGTTTTTCAGTCTCTTTAACAGCAATAAAAACAAACAATTTTGAATCCTTGCGTGCTGAAACGAATGAACTGAAGAGGCACATACATGAAAGCAGCATAACTAAATGAACATGGTCATAAAAGACACACAGGAAAGGACAGGAGCTGGGAGTGGCCTTTACGTCCTCGTTATATGTGCCGATTTAATCTGTACCTCACAATGGACCAACTTAGCACCCGTAACAGAAATTTCAATTTTGAATTAAAGAAAGTGCACTACAGAAGAACTGCACAAACAGTGCACATAAGATGAACATAAATGCATGCTGAGCCATTTCATAACAAGCTACACAAACGAAACTTGAAACACAATACCGTTTTTACATGTAAATAAGGCAACCACGAAATAATGCGAGGGAAGAGTTTGAGATCTAAGAAAACGATATTGCGATTATAACACGATCACAGGATATTCAAGCCAAGGTCTGCTGAGGTGTCAAGAGATCGAGGGGGGGGGTAACGAAAACAAAACACGGCAACAGCTCACAAAAATACCAACGCAACAGATACGTCGATGTTATTTGACCGGCAATACTTCAAAATATTCTCGACACTGTCGACCGCAGCGAAGCCTTCAATGCATTAATGCACACAGTCTCAGACTTAACTGTGTACAGTCGTTACTCCACCATCGTTGGTATGAGTTTTGTGCTGCCCGATCCCACGACTCTTTGCCTTTCTTTCCGTTCTCTACTCTGCTCAAATGTTGCAGTTGTATTGGCATGTGCTAGATTTTATCCAAGTTCATAGCCACCCTCTATTATCGACGGGCACCATGTGACCTCAAAATCATCCAAATGTTGGCTTATCCTACCAGCTCGTAAGCCTCGTGGCGAAGGCCACCCTGGCGATCTTGAAGAACAGCACTGAGAAAACAGGCTCGCACTATTATCACATCACGGCTTCGAATAAAGCAAAAGATGTGTTTTGAAACAGACGAAACGACGGAGATATAAAAAAAGTAAGTAAAAGTGTTATTTTCATGCAAATGTGGTAATCACAGATTCACAATGCTGGTGGGGGCAGTGTCCATTTAGAAGCCCACTCACCAGAATCTCCTCGACAGCTTCCTTGAGCTTGGCATAGCCCATGTGCTGTTTGCCCATTAGATGGTCGTCCACACGCTGTTGCGCATCGCCAACAATCAGGAAGGCCCCACATATGTCACACACCTCCATCTGCTTCTCCTGGGCAGCCGCCAGCTCTGCCGTTTGCTGCAGGGCAAAGTGGTATGTCTATTGAATGTCCATTGAATCAATGGCAAGGGTGTGTGAATATTGAAATTTTCGAATATTCGAAAATTTCAATATCTTGTTACAGGAGACACTCGGTTATAAGAGACACTTTAAAATGTTTTGGTTGGTTTTCCTATGTTTGACATGTTAACAACCTTGCCTACAAGAGACATGGTTACAACAGACACTGTTACTAAGGGCAATTTTTGCAGGTCTCCAAGTCAACTTTTTCACTATTTAGAACAGAGACAACCCTGGTAAACTCAGGCAACGTAGCTGACTCGTACGAACTCGTACGTGCGGCAGTTTAGATTTCCTTATCTAAATTCTGTTCCATATCAGTGTCCTTTTTTTGGTTGCAATATGTCAGGAACCGAGAAGTGCCTCCTCTTTACTGGCAAGTCAAAATGTCTCTGTTGTTTCAGTCACACAGGAATGTGATGACAGTGGCTGAAACAACGGGGAGATTTAGACTTCCTAGTCAAAAGGAGATGCTCCTTCTTGGTTCCTGACATGATGCAACAAAACAGGACACTGATACGAAACAGAATTTAGATAAGAGAATCTAAACTGCCGCACATACGAGTTGGTAAGAATTTTTGGTTACAAGAGATCTTTTTGGGGTCCCTTGAGTGTCTTTTGTAACGGGGTTTTACTGTACAATCAAATAAGAATATGGGTAAAAAATCCTTTCGAATATCAAATATCTGGTCAGTGAATAAAGAACAGAAAATTAAAAACAGCAAGCAATGTCATCTTATTGTTCACTTCAAAATTCATGTGGCATATACAAATTAAATAATTGCACAGAGGTGTATACCGTACTGAAGAATTCAGTATATATATATTACACAGGATTTTGTATGGGATGGACCTGCACGAAACAGGGTGGAGCAGTCATTTTGCTGCCGAGTTCATAAAACCGTTATTAATTTGGTCTTGATGGGACCAGAAAAAATGTCCGAATTAACCGAAAGCTCAAATTACCAGAAAAAAATGCTTAAAACTGCTTGCATCACAGTAATTTTATCTGATGAATGCCTGCATGATGGCTGTCTACACTTGAGATGAGAACAATGTTTTTCTTACTTCAATCACAAAATTTAAAACTATGTCAATCAGTTTGCAGAACCGAGGCTGTTCTTGTGTGATAAGCTGTAACGTTTGGGTCCTTTTCACCGCTTAGCGAGCTTTGAGACAACAGAGGCCAAGAAATGGCCAACAAGTACTGCAACAATAGAAGCTATGAATGCAACAAAGACATCATCTCATCTACAAAGGCTTTGCCGGCAAAAAATGAATGCTTATGAAATAAAGTGCGAATCATTGCCCATTGCTGTCTCGCCATTCCTGTATGAAGGTTGTGCTGAACTGTGAAGTATTTGAAATAACAAATGAACTCCAAATTAAAAGCAGGACTTTATTACTGCCCTGTGAATTTTTACTCGAGTGTTGCTACCCCTCCTGCCATCTGTCAAACTGCATGCTCACTTCCCAATGATTATTGAAGTTGGTTGTATGGCAGCTCTACATCTGAACAGCTACAGAAAATTTTGAATTGGCCACCGACTCGGTGGGTGCAGAGATTGCCCACAACACACAGGTGCGACTCTCTTAATGACTGACTGAGGAGTGAAACAGTTTGCTCTAAGATACTGCAGTGCAGTCAGTGCCAAAATACAGTGGACTGAGACAAAGTGGAGGATTGAGGCCAAAGCACCAAAATTTTCGCCTGCTGACTAGCGCTCTAGGAATGAATTGCCAGGCGCACAATGCCACAATACTCCCAGAGCTGCAGCATGATGAACCATAGCTCCTGTGCTGCATAATGTTGCCGAAATTCCCCCAAAGTGACCCAAGTGCAACTACGCAACAGCCTTATAGCCACACTACTCCCCTAGCCTTATAGCCACACTACCACAAAACAATTGCTTAAGGACAAGCCAAGCCGACTGCACAACAGCTCCAGTGCTGATTCATCACAGCTCCACTGCAACACACTGTGACCACACCACAGTGGTAATAAGCCTCAGTCTCACCCGCAGCCAGTGAGCCTTGTCAGAGTCCTTGTCGAGAGACTTGCGCTCCTCCTTGAGCTGGTCGCACAGTTTCATGATGGCCTGCGCCTCCTCCACTTTTCCTTCGCAGCCTAACTGCTCCACCTGCTGGAGGAGACCCTGGATGCGCTCGTTCAAAACGATGACTCGCTCATCCGTGGGTGCTGCAGGCTCCTTGGTCTTGATCACCAGGCCACCCTGTACACCACATGCACGAAGTCCATTCTAGGTTACAACCTTAGCTGGTGTGCAAGGAACTACCAAGGTGCGTTATTTAATGCCCCTGATGCTAGACACTGCACGGATCACTTCGTGGCCCTCATATACGTCAAGTAAGTAATTTATAACTTTGTAACTAGTGTTGTTTAGGCTCCAACAACTGATGAATGGTTGTGTCAAGGAAGTAGACTCAAAGTCACCTGCATGATGCTCCTGTGCAATTTTAATTCATTCCAACAAGAACAAATAAACTGATTATTATATACCACGTGTGACTGCAAGCGAACATGAATGTCACTCCCACACCAGCTATTACAATCGAATGAACACGACATAAGGAATTAAATTAGAAATTAACAGCTGGATGATAGGAATTTTTACATCCCAGTTTACGTTTATAGTGGCTTGCGCATAGTTATAAATAAAAAGCGCACAAGCAAAAGTTGTCATCCATACATTTTATAGGGACAACCCAATGCAGACCCACAAGCAAGCAAATGAATATGGCACACCACATTACCTCCTGGTTGCTGAGGGACAATCGCTGCCGTGCTCTGCGAATACGCTTCTCAACATCAGAAAGCATAGACTGGCAGAACTGAAGAAAAGCTTCCTCATAGCCTTCTTGTCGGTACCGGGGGCTTTCCTCGTACCTAGACAAGGCAAAATAAATAAATAAATAAATAACTGGCAAAGTGTAGCTGCAGAATGCAACAGCTGTGTAGAGCTATTTGATAAGAGTATGGCCACAACCCTACACGCAAGTGTTTGTAAGGCAACTTTTACCTTTTACCCCGACCCTGAAGAGCTCTTTCCCCTCACGCACTGACCGAATAGGACAGTAAAATGCCATTTCAATGCCTGCTTGCATGCACCAAACAGTGCTAAAAAGGGCTGCTTGGTGTGCTAAATATGTGAAACTTTTCAAGAAGTCATTCTTCTAAGAACATGAAGATCTACAATTGCAGTTGCGGAATTTTTGTTGGCCAAAGTACCAATTTTTCCCTTCTCTTAATGCAAGCTACGATGAGGGGGAAACTGATGAAAAATTCTTTCTTCTCAGTTTGCCAAGCGATGTGAAAAAAATAATGAAGACACATAGGCTTGGCGATAGCGTCATTACCACTGCCTTTTGATTTTGCATATTTTTCGCACTAAAAAACTAGCACAGAACTTGGCAAAGTGTAAGAACATATTTAGGTGGCTTGGATTTTGGGCACAGTTGGTTTGTGGGGTTTAACGTCCCAAAGAGACTCAGGTTATGAGAGACGCCGTAGTGGACAGCTCCGGAAATTTCGACCACCTGGGGTTCCTTAACGTGCACTGACATCGCACAGCACACGGGCGCCTTGCTTTTCGCCTCCATCGAAAAGCGGCCACCGAGGCTGGGATTTGATCCCACATCCTTGGGAACAGTAGTCGAGCGCCGTAACCACTGCGCCACCCCGGCGGGGGGGATTTTGGGCAAGGAAGGCACAATATCCCACTTATCGGTGGACACCACTTACAGTTTACAACAGCATACAACTGGAGGTACCGTCTGTTGCAGAAGTTTGCAGCCCAACGCGCCGGGCGGAGGAGCAGTACAGCTCCCGAGAGGCGGCACTGCCTGGTGACGTACCTGTAAAAAGTGAGGAGGCTTGTTCTCTTCCCCTCATCCCGCGGTTGATATCGCACATCTTTGCTCTCAGCCGCGAGATGAGGGAAAGAGAACAAGCCTCCTCACTCTTTATAGCTGCGTCACCAGGCAGCGCCGGCGGGCGCAGCGCCGCCTCTCGGGAGCGATACTGCTCTTCCGCCCGGCGCGTTGGGCTGCAAACTTCTGCAACAGACGGTACATGTTCTATCGGTGGCCCCTAACTTGACTGACAGACAGATGCAAAATGGGAAGTGAAATGCATTGACATCACCCTGAACGCTCCACAAACAACAGTTTTGTTAATATGAAATCACGTGCATATTTTTTAATACATTTTTCTCAGAACTGGGGCATGGTGACAGCAATGCCTGTCAGATCAAATAAGAAGGAATGCACGTTTAATGCAATGCTGTCTCCACAATGTTTATTTATTTATTTAATGATACTGCCAATCTCGCAGGAGATTATAGCAGGACTGCGATTGTGTATTCAATGTGAGGAAGATATAAAGTAATTTATATAAAAATGTTCTCTGTCTGCACGACTCCCATTCTCTGAAAAGCAGTTGCAGAAGTGGAGTGCTCCAGTAAAATATAACATTTTGCAACTAAGACAGCACGTGCAATTTTTTCGATGCCACAATGTAATAGCTTGATAAAGAGATCATCCCTCAATACTGCTTAATATATTGTGACATTGTCCCATCACATTTTGGAAAGAGAAATGAAAGGAAAGGGGCTTATATTTATTAATGTTCGGACAATGAATTTCTTTTAAATGCCTAATGCATTTAAAGGCCTATTGCAATGAAATGTTTCATTCTGTATAAGGAGCATTTTCTGCTAGTATTTTAAGAGGGAGTAATTGATGGAATTGATGGAATTGATGGTATTCCAGCTGAGTTGCTTCAAAACCTCAACCACGACGCTGTTAACACACTGCATACATTATGTCAAAAGATTTGGACAACCCTGCAGTGGCCACAGGATTGGAGGAGGTCAGTTTACATCCCCATTCCAAAGAAAGGCAGTGCCAAAGATTGTTCCAACTACCGCACGATCGCGCTTATTTCGCATGCTAGCAAGGTGATGTTAAAAATCCTGCAAGGTAGGCTGCAGCAGTATGTGGATCGGGAGCTTCCGGACGTGCAAGCTGGGTTTCGCAAGGGCAGAGGAACTAGAGACCAAATTGCCAACCTTCGCTGGATCATGGAAAAAGCAAGAGAGTTCCAGAAACCCATTTACTTCTCTGCTTTATTGATTATGCGAAAGCGTTTGACTGCGTAGATCACAGCAGATTGTGGCAAGCTCTCCAAGAGATGGGAGTTCCAATTCACCTCATCTGTCTCCTCAGGAACCTTTATGAAGGGCAAGAGGCCACAGTCAGAACTGGGCATGGTCTTACTGATTGGTTTCCGATTGAGAAAAGGGTGAGGCAAGGCTGCATACTGTCGCCCTGCCTATTTAACCTATATGCAGAGTGCATCATGAGAAAGGCCGGTCTGGACGAGTCTTCAGCTGGAGTAAAGATTGCTGGAAAACGTATCAACAACCTTAGATATGCGGATGATACCACTTTAATGGCAGAAAGTGAAGTGGAACTCAAGAGACTTCTGATGCACGTACAAGAAGAGAGTGAGAAGTTTGGGCTTAAACTGAACATTAAAAAGACGAAGATCATGGCGTCTTGCCCTATCAAGTCCTGGAGCATCAATGGACAAGAAGTGGAAGCTGTGACAGATTTTCTGTTCTTGGGCGCCAAGATTACCTCGGAAGGAGACTGCAGCCATGAAATTAGGAGACGCCTGCTTCTGGGAAAGAGAGCAATGGTTAGCCTTGACCGCCTAGTAAAGAGCAGAGACATTAGTCTGCCAACCAAGATCCGTATAACCCGTGCTATGGTCTTTCCAGTTGTGATGTATGGATGCGAGAGTTGGACTGTGAAAAAGGCTGACCGCCGAAGAATTGACGCGTTTGAATTGTGGTGCTGGCGAAGACTCTTGAGAGTTCCTTGGACTGCCAGAAGATCAAATCAGTCGATATTGTCGACCATAAACCCTGACTGCTCATTGGAGGGTCAAATTCTAAAGTTAAAGCTCAGCTACTTTGGTCATCTGATGAGAAGAGAGGAGTAGCCGGAGAAAGATTTGATGTTGGGAAAGGTTGAGGGTCGCCAGAGAAGGGGTAGGCAGCGAACGCGATGGTTAGATGGCATTCTCGAGGCATTGCAGATGAAGCTATGTGATGTTAAGAAGATAGTGAGAGACCGGAAAGCGTGGCGTGACATGGTCCATAGGGTCACGAAGAGTCGGACACGACTGAACGCCTGAACTGAACTGAATGAAACCAAAATATACCATTCCTAATTGAAGCAAGTGTTTCAGGAATTGCTTGCAAAAACCGCCGCTTTTGGAAACGAAACTGAAGAGAGGGCAGCTGTTAGTAAGAGCCGTAGAATGGGGCACAGTCAGCCCATTGGACGCTGCAGGTATGGCATTTTGGTGGCTTTTTGCGGCTTGTAAAAACAAGTGAATGGTATTGCATTACATTCAGGTATTTTGAGCGAGCCGAATGCCGATAATAATATTGAGTTACAGCTCTATGAACGAGCGCCAACAGCAAACAGAGACTACAATTTGTTTTGCCCCCCCCCCCCCCCCCCCCCCCACTTCTGAATTGTATGCAATGTGTGCGTTCGTTCTCCCAACAAGCACACAGCATTTCGGGCATTGTAATCGCGGCGCACATTACAAAAATGTTGCCATACTAACAAAAATAGGATCCCCAAGCCACATTTCAGCCTCCAGCCTGCATGCCATCTACTGCATGCCATCTACTGCATGCCATCCAAGTCAGCAGATCCACAATGGGCCAGCTTGAGGACCAGTCTCGAGTGTTCATTTCTCCATAAAGGTGGGTTCAGACGGGAGGACCGGAGCGGGGACGGTCCGAGCAAGTCAGCGCTACCCGCGCTCCATGTGATTGCTCTGAGCGACGGCGACAGAGCGGCGTAGCCGTCCGGGGCCCCGGATCGCGGAGCGGACTGAATATGCCAAGCGCCTTTTTCAGTCCGCGCGGACCGAGATTGTTTTTGCTCTTTTTGCTTTATCGCTGCTACGCCCGCGCTTTTCGTCTCACATTCAGTTCGAGCGGGGTATTGTTTTTGTGCATGCACTGCGTCGGCTGTGTCGTTCACTCAGTGTTCGCAGCAGTGCGTCGTTTTTTTGTGTGTTTGTGCTTGTGGGTGTGCCAGAGTTGTAGCTTTACTCTGTTTCTAGTGCTGATTATGAGTGAAGTAGCGAAAAAAAAGCACTCAGTGATGAAGCGACAGTCACGTTATCAGAGCTCGTAGAGAGCTGCCCACCGATATGGAATATTGAAGATGCTTGCAATAAATGAACGCTTTTTCGCTTCCTCGTCGTCCTCGCACACTTCACGTAGAACAGCCAGAGCAGCGAAACGACGGTTTCGCTCGGCGTCCATGTTGAAACTCTCGGTAGAAATGTTTCGGCAGCGCGTGAACAGCGGGGGAGGAGGGTACACGTGGATTTTCCGCTGGCTTCATGCGAATGCTCGACGGCCGGATGGATACGTGGACGCGTGGTATCAAATCCGTGCTGACGCGCACGTACCGCCCGCGCTCCAGTCCTTTCGTCTAAACCAACCTTAACATGTGCTAAGCTGCCCATCTTCACCACACATCTGCAGGTGCATGTGTCATCAGCAACATTGCTCAAAACGCTTCTAACAATGAAACTACTTCCCTAAGAAGCATAAAACCTTGCGAGAATGTGTCATCTGCTACACAGCTTATAAAACGCTTCTAACAACGAAACTGCTTCCCTAAGAAACAAAACTTCGTGACCTTAAGCAGACTGTGTTATCATTTGCGCTACCGGAGTACCGCTATCCCTACCACCGGCAGTGCTTCCGCACTGATTGGTCCCAACGCGTTGGGAATGCACTTAGCTGACGGGAAGCTAGCGCCATCTGGCGTCCTCAAGACAACCTGCCAGGCGTCGGAACCTATCAAGTGTGTCCACACTGGCAGCGGGCAGGCTCGCGGTACTCCAGTAATGTGGAAGCCAACATGGTACACGGTGTGCTAATAGTGCCTATTAACGAGCATTGTAGACAATGTAAATTTATTTTGCTGCAGTTGGCCTTCAATTTCCTATGCTTGCAGTCATTTTCACTGCCGCAAAAAAAAGAGCATAGCTTAAATAATATAAAAGCATGACGTGACAACTGAAATTCACTGCTCAATTACACAGTCAGTGATTGACACTAATATTTTTAGTACTTTGCTAAGGATGTGCTTCAAGGCACACATTCGTTAAATAATAATACAAGCTTACTGCTATTAACAGGGTCCAAATGGTAATAAACAATTTTAGTGATTGGGTTTAGCCACAATTAGCCATAAGAAAAACAAATTTACGCGTCATAGCGGCAGGAGTGCGATTGGTGCTTCTCATCTAATGCCATTTTTCATGAAAAAAAAAAAAGACGAAAAGAGCCACATCTGTTCGGCACAGTTGTAAAGCTGATGGTACATAATGTCTTGCTACTTGCAGGAAGGCTTCTTGCAGGGACCTGATCCAGTGACATTACAATACAGAAAATAATAAAAAGGGTGCTTGAGAACAGGCAGGTATGTCATGTGAGCCTTCAATCACACTAGCCACGAACACATCCAACATACAGCATCCAATCATGTGGCCATGCTCGAAGCAATCTACTGCTAATTAGCGTACATGAAAATGGTAACACGACAGACTTCTCGATTGAGCAAAAGGGAGTTTGCAATTGGAGTAAGGACAAGAGGAAAGCATACTCTCTCTTCAGCCTGTCATCGTGAACTTTGTTGCATGGGCCCAGATCTGCCTTGGTGTTCACAAACAAGTCATTCGGACAAAACTTTGCCAGAAAGTGCTTGCAAACCTGCGGTAAATGCAAACAACGTTAGCGAGCATGCACCGCGCAATATCGCGCCGCAGTTACAAGCATCAACCATGCGCAAAGCCAACACAGCTCTAAACAGCTTCAAACGGATGCTAGAGGCCACCCGACACTCGAGAGGAGAAATACTTCTTTAATGAACCGCAAGGCACACAAAAACTGTGCTAGCTCGACTGATTTTCGTTGACCTTATCACATGAAAGATCGCAAGCTTTATAGTTGAAGCATCGGGACAAGTGAAACTTCAGCAAAAGATATCGCAGTTTGTTAGAACACCAGAATAGGAGCAGAGGCGGTATGTGCGCGCCTACATGTTCGCAGCGAGTGATGGCGTCGTGCTATCACATTCGCGCCGTCTCCAAGCGGAGCGCGCTTGCTAGGCTTGCGAGATGTGTCAAAACCATGCATCTAGCCGCAACACCGCATCAAAGAACTACGCAGACCGGTTATAGCATCGTAAAAAATTACTACGCACTTCGCGCACTTCCAAACCGGCAAGAAAAGAAAGTGGCTAAAGGCACCCCCCCCCCCCCCCCCCCCCCCCCCCCTCCCCCCTTCTCAGCAATGCATTATAATTCCCCACAAATGCGAACGATAGAGAGTGGTTGGAGTACTGTAACTTACGTCGGGATCTTCCCAATTGCACGTGTCTTTCTTCTCAGCGGGCGCGAGATTGCGGTCCCGACCCATTAATTCATCCAAGAGCTGTTTCGCTGAGGCGAGCGCCATGTTCGACCACAAAAGACGAACGGAGCTCTCAGGGCAAAATGCTTTACCGCGAGCCTGTAATTATCATCAAACCAATCAAACGACCGGGCGTGTTCGCGAGGTTTAGAAAGAGGAGGTCGTGGTTCAAATCTACGACACCAATGACGTCATTGCAAAGTTATAGCTTCAAGAACCAGAACTCCAGCGCGCTTGCGCTAGTTCTGTGCTTCCACCGCTAGGCACAAAACGTTATGAGTGGCGTGGCGCTAGTCAAAATCTACTGATAAAGCCGTCTCTCAGTAATCATCACCCACTAGCTTGCCTCCCGGAAAGCGTGGCGTGACATGGTCAATAGGGTCACGAAGAGTCGGACACGACTGAACGACTGAACTGAACTGAAAATTTTAAATCAATCAATCGCCACTACCACCCCGACTAACTCGCTGCCTTCCACAGTGGTGTCTAGTCGCCGTGCTAATTTTTCTTCCGCTAGTTCGCACAACTTGCCGTTGTCTGGAGGCGATTATCATTACTGATTGTGAATGTGAAACATATGGTGTACACTAACGCTCATTGAAATTTATAGCCCTAATCGAACCTAAATATTGTGCGCTACCTTAGAGAAATTGAACGCTGTGTACCTGATGAAAGTACCTAATGTTGCTGGCATTGCCTATTTTTCAAGCAGAGCGCTTGGTTAATTCACCATACAACAAAATTCACAGGCATTAAACAGATAAACAGGTCATGAGAGCGCCCTCGGGACTCTGGTAGGATGGCTAGAATAACTGGTGAACGCCACTCTAGACCACGGTGCTCTAAACCATGAAAAGGCGCTCCCCGTCAGGAGTCATTGAAATGAAAACGGAATGCGTCTATGGAATGCTTGGTATGTATTATTAATCACAATAAAGAATTAAAGTAAATAATGTAGAAAATTTTATTTTATTTTTATGCGCAGCATATAAAATCGCAATAAATTGCGGTGAGATTCTAGAGGCACGAGCAAATTAGCCGCGCACTCGCGGTCGCCTCGCGCTCCTCTTTACCCTTTCCTTTTTTTCAAGCCTAATTTTGCACACGCGGTGGTGTTCTGGCCGCGGTGAATTGGTGGAGTTGGGGGTCTCGCTGCGCGTTTTATTTTGTGAAAAGGGACACAGGCATTTTTTCTTCCCCCTACCCCGCCCCTGAACAATCCGAGGATCGTGCTCTCTTTTACGGGCCGCGCCGAAGGAAACGAGAAAGAAACAGGATTTCACAATGGACACATCGTCTCCCGAAGCGCAAGTGGCGCCGGACAATTGGGAGGACCACAGCGTCGAAATCAACGCCGATGGAGACGACGACATGGCAAAGTCGTTCTCTAAGCTGAACGTGGACGCTCCTCCGTTCGTGCCTTCCTTCGCCACGTTGCAGATGGCACAGTTGGACCCGCCGGAGAAGGGGAATGAAGAATCGCCGTCAGGTAAAGCGATAAAAACACTTGGTCATATCGTCGAAGAGCTCGCTGCGGCTATGCAGAGCCTTCAAGACGCGATCGGCGCCGGCTGTCTGTTTCGCCTTCATCGCCACATGGCGAACGCCCCAGTATGACAGCGGCGTAGCCGATCGCCTCGGTGACACTGCGATCGAGGTCGTGGACTAGCAGCGCGCGCGCGCAGGCTGTGTGCCGAGCTTAGCGCGGTAGGCCTACGAGTCGTCGGCCCAGCAGATTTCGAGCCCGAAAGCTGTGGTGTCAATAACCCCGCAAACGCGTCTGTCTCGCTCGCCGGCAAAATCGCGCTTGAAACGCGGACTGGCCTCACCGAGGCGGCGTAGTGCGTCGCGATTTCGGAGAACTTGGTCCGAGCTGCGGGTTTCGAGTCGAGAAAATCTGCTCCACGGCCCCTTCCTTCTCTCTCCGGAGTGCCGTGCGGCGGTACACGTGGTTTTTGCACTGATGCGAATATGGCTGCTCGAAAATGTGACGTTCGCGACATACTGCTCTCGTGTTTTTAGGCACGGCCGCTCAAGATCCAAACACCTGGTGTCGTCTTGTCATTAGCAGTAGTCAACCTTCTGGGACCATTCTTTGAGCTCTCTATTCCGACCGGCTTAACGGTCGGTCGCACGTGCGTCATGACACTGCGATTTTCACCGACAGTTATCGCGTTTATCAAACACCACTTTGGTCACTGCGAGCGGGTTTGGATGTCTCGCAAACTTAGCAAACAATTGCCTTCGGCGTGTTTTGAAAGCGCCGTTGCGGCTTGTGCTCTGCCCCCTTCCACGTTGCTTCGTCACCGGCAGCCCCGTATTGCGCAAAAGCTGCTGCCGGCGGCTGGCGGTGACGTAGTCGCGCTACGACTTCGCACGCCGCGCTACGGATTGCTTTCCTTTCGGTATTCCTGTCAGCCTGGCTACGTAATCGCCTCTCCTTCACTTCCCTCGCATTTTCCTCCATCTAGATAAACAAGATAACCAGAAAGTTGTCCGACCCTCTTCCCATTTTACACCGCTGAGTGCCCTCGCGTTTGTTCGCTTTGAGGTGACGTCCGTTCTGGTACCGGTCGTCGTGTCGTGAGGCGACTTGCGAGTTCCTTGCGTGGCGCTGCGTGAGTCGAAAAACTCGTTTTCACGGGAATGGGTAGTCACGTTTTAGTGTGAACTTGTGACGTGGTAGCAAATTTGTGTAGTGCAAAGCTTTTTTGTGTGTGTGACACGTGCCGGACGCGAGGAATTCCAAGTTACGACGACCTGAAAGGCGAGTAGGAGCGTTTCGAAAATCTCTAACCATCTGCTGTGATGCGAGTACACTTGTCACGTGGCACGAAGTTTTCGCCAGGGTATCAAGAATTTGTTTTAACATTTCTTTGTGTCTGCGTTCTGCTGGCTGTGTGTTAAACCTACATATATCTTGAGCTTTGATGCGCTTTTTTGATGTAATTTTCCGCGGTCTTGTGGCGTGGTAACAAAAGAATTCGCGATTTTCCCTGCCGATCAACAATCGATTTCTAGACACGCGGTAATATGCCGGACGAAAACCGTGTGCTGTAGGATGTGATACCGTGTGCTATGGGGTAACTATTTTGTTTAGTTTGTTTGTCCTTCCTTGTAGTCGCAGCCGTTAAGTGTCCAAGAGCTCCCGACTTAGGCAGTAGGAACAACCAAGAACCCGTGTAATTAATTTTCGTACGCCTAGTATTGCGACGTAAAGTGGTCAGCCAAACAGTCCGGCGCCTTCCTTGGTTCTGCGTCGCGTTGAGAAAATGTTTAAGTTGTGCTTTTATTACCGCTTTTTGGCGCTTTGTTACTGGCGGTGGCGCCTGGGTTGACATGTATAACCGGCACATTTGTCCAAGAAAGCTTGCCCCGATGTTTCGACGAGCGCGCGTGTCCCATTCCCACAGGAGGCGACCCACTGCCGGCGCTGAAGACCTTGTCTGGGGCAGACCTTGTTCCCCAGTATCGGTGGCGATAAAAATGCCCGTCGGCTGTGCGCTCGTGTCGGAAGGCTGGTCGTACGTAGTACGTGCGTAGTATGCGCGCCGCGCGCCACATCGCGTCGTAATCGCTCGCACTTTGAGACAACGGGCCGATTGTGTCGTCTCTTCTAGGGCAGCGACGCGGAGGGCGCCCGCTGGTTTCGAGTGCGACTATCGCAGCATTGTCTTGCACGTTCCTCTTGACGGCGACGACGTGTCCGTGGTTGATGCGACGAGAACACGTGACTTAGCGCCCGTTTATTTTCAGGGAGACGTCGTTCTGTGTCGAGTCCCGCGCTGGGCGCTTTTCGATCGCTGCAGGATGAGCTAGTGTGCGCGCGGAACTTGGAATGCGGCTCGTGCGATGAGAGAGTTGTACCGGCGCCTAAAGCCCCTAATATACAGTTGAACACCTCTATAACGAAGAGCTTGGTATCTCTAAAATATTTCCTTATACAGGAAGTTCGCGCACCGTATCGCACGCTATAGAGCAAGCTAAGAACGTTCAGAACATGGAAAACTTTCTTTAGCATGAATTCAAGAGATACCCATTGGATGAAGGCGGTAATTTTCGTCTGAACACTTAGAGAGGTTCACTGCATACTCGTGGGCAAAAACCGGAAGCGATGCAAGGTACAATCGTGGATAAAAGTGGTATGCTCCACGCGAACCGCAACAATTGCATTTTTTCAGTATAAAAAAATGTGCCACACAAAATTGCTTGGACAAGATGGCAAGTATATCAAGGCGGGTATGTTATGCATATCTCAGAAACAACTGCTTCCGTTTCGGAAAAATCTGGCGGGCAGTTTTCTCGCAACGCGTGGAGTATACCACTTTTGTCCACGGGGGTATATTTCCTCCTTGTCGTCTTTGATGGCTTCGATGATGTCGTCACTTGTCAGTTACAAACAGGTCATCACTGCTATGTCACACTGTTTAAGAGAATTTTATTGTTTTGAATTTATCTATATCACAGCAAAGGCACTTGTTTCTTCTGGCACTTGGACTAGACAGATGGTTTCAAAGATAATTTAAGCACAGGCATTATGCATGCGCATAGATACTATCATTCAGGTATTGCATGTTACATTGTCATCCATATGGTTAGTACATTTCACACTAAAAATTACTTAAGTCTGGTGTGAGGCAACAACAACACATTATTGCGGGCTGCATTTTTATACCCAGCCACTGATGTGGCACGATGAAGTTATCGATGTATCATTTCTCCCCTTCCTGCAAATCCAGGAATACAGGAGGCTGTCGCTGTCGGTTCTATCTTTGCAACTGAGGCAGTCTATCCGTCCCGGCCGCTTCCAGACAATCTCACGGGATTACTCTCTGCAGGGGTCGAGCAAAACTCTAATTCAGTCCGACATTTTACCTGGTCTAAGTGTCGTCGCTGGTTTCCTTCCCCTGAATCAACGGTGGCCATCCTGGGCCCTAGTCGACCTTGCACTACGCCTGTTGTCCACCTGCTTCAAACCTCTCTTGATGTCTATGTACCAATCGCGTCATTGTCAGCGGCAACAATTTGCCAGCCGTTTCTCCCACTGCTGTGTTGAAGAGCAATGTATGGGTTCAGCAATTCCTGAAGTCGTGCAGCAGCACTCGAACAGCCGCTGTCGTATGCGCTCCCATTAGTTTCACTAGCGATGTATTGAGATATAGAAAATCCAGTCTTCTGCCAACAATTACGCACAATGACTGGCAGCACGCTCCACCAAGCACTTACAATCATTTCAATGGCTTGGCGAACGTTTATCTTGGTTGGCAGCTCAACTTTCTGCTTGGCGTTTAGCAGAATTCTCTGCAGCATTTTTGTGCGGAAGTGTGCCTTGCCAGACAGTATTATGCCTTGATCTAATCACGGCAACAGGGTGGTGCATCAACTTGCATTCATGTGCTCTAGCAACGGGAGCTTATGTTTTGCAGCACAGTGTCAATAACAACAAAGGGCACTCATGCAGTTCTATAGCCACATAGTTTTCTCACCTGCAGAAGCCAAGCTTGAAACAACTCTGCTGTCATCCAAGCTTTTTTTTGCTGCCCACATGATCAGCCCGAAGGCTACGCACACCATTGAAGCGCCACTGTGGCTTCAGAGATCGTTCGGCCACAAGTGGCTTCAGCTTCACTTTACAGTCAGCATTGCAACAAAACAGTGCAATAGAAGCATTGTTTTTACTCTTTGCTTCCTTTGCAACAATTTCCTTTTAGTCTTCTCGAAGAGTGTTTTCTCGGGAAGCAGCTCATAAGAAAAGGGGCAGTTTCGTCAACATTAAAGGCATCGTCTGATCTATGCTCTTGCAGGGCCTTGAGCAGTTATGGCACATTGGCTTTTTCTATCACTAAGGTTTTGAAAACAATGCCATGGCATTCTTTGAAACCCTTCAATCTGCTGGTTGCTTTGAGTGCATCTCAGTATTGAACCTAGGAGCAGACCCCTTGGCTTTCTTGCAATGCAAAGTTCCTCTGACGGGAACTTCTCACGCATATGTCTGTAAACCATGTCTAGACGGTGGCACCATAGTCATAGAAAGTGGTGATGCTAATCCGCTTCCGGGGGAGTTTATCTCCGTTTGTCAAAATGCTCAGTGAATCTGCCCTCTGTACATTTTTTTCTCTTTGCATTGGTGTGGCAGTTACTGTGGCTATTGTGGAGTTCAGAGTTTCTTGAGTGGTCTCTGTAGTGGTGTCGACTGGTGCACCGCTATTTGTATTCACTGTAAAGGAGCAAATCGGCCGTCATGAGCCCCCAAATTCCTTCGTTGTACTGGTCTTGTAAAAGTGTTCGCAATACATATGAAAGATTAGAATTTGGCTGGGACCTACAAAATTCTTCATTTACAGGTCATTTTGTAGTGCAGGCGTTCAACTGTATTGTCGGCAAAGTGAATTGTTGGGCGAGTTCGTTCGACATTATGTTTAAACAGCGCTAGAAGCAAGGACAGATAGGAAGACAGAGCAATGTGTGTTTGTCTGCCTGTCTGTCCATGTTTCTAGCGCTGGTTTAACATAATGTATTGTCGGGTTTCACCCTTGCCTCACAGCTAGCGATGCAGCTGGCAGGGGTTTTGTATGGAAGTTTCCCGCATCGTGGTTGTTGCATCCAGCGAAGTGAGGGTACAGTAGCCACAGTGCATGCTGTACGAGAAGTCTCACCATTGTTTACACACATTGCTAAGGGCACATTTTGGTTTGCATTTTAGTTTGGTCTTTTCAACAGCGAGTGACTTGCTGCCACTTAGCATCGTTCCACTGGCACCAAGTACTGCCTTGTGGCAGGTATTGTCATTTATTCTGTTGTGTTTGCATTTTTACTTTGTGGGTACTGTACGCAGTGTTAGTGGTACACTTGACACTGCTTTTCTTTGCCTTTGCAGACAAGAAAGACAGTGACAAGGAGGATTCAGCAAGTATGGACGACTCTCCAGCAGGTAACAACGCTATTTTCTTTTCGTTCCGCATGGTTCTAGTGTTTGGTGATTTTCACGTCTGCTTAGTTTTTCTTAATTTTCCTAACTTGTTTGCTATTCTACAACACAACCCTTCCCACCTTCCCCATCCCCTTTTCCTTTCCTGCACACATCCATGTCATTGAAATTCTGTACATTTGTGATGTTGGTGCCATGAACCCACAGGTGAAGCGATAAAAGAAAGTAAACTGAATTCTGGGGTAATTTTGCACCATATGTTGTGAAAGCGGCAGGGAATTGTAGAGCTAAAATATGCATGCTAATGCATTTTGGTACTTTAATTTTTGTGCGTTATTTGGGCTTGTATATCATTTGATCCGATTCATTAGTGTCGCTTGAAGCTTAAGATGCACTAGTGCTGTGAAAAGGCAAACATTGCACCACCCCCGCCGGGGTGGTGCAGTAGTTACGGCGCTCAACTTCTGTGCCCAAAGATGAGGGATAGAATCCCGGCCTCAGTGGCCGCTTTTCAATGGAGGCGAAAAGCAAGGCGCCCATGTGCTGTGCGATGTCAGTGCACGTTAAAGAGCCCAAGTGGTCTAAATTTCCGGAGTCCTCCACTATGGCATCACAAAAAGAGGGACGTGTCTCCTTTTTTTACTATAGATCAGTCAGTGTTCAGTAAAAGTAAAATTCATCGAAAATGCTTTGCTGCCTCGACTTTGCTAGCTTTTTTTTTTTTTTTTTTTTTCGAATGCGCACTGTTATATGCAGCACTAAAGACATAGCTCTTGAAAGGTTAGATTTAACTTGGAAGGTGTCTCTCTGCTGATCAGCTGGCAAATGAATAACTGAGCCATAGATTTGTGCCCCTACCCACTCAGCCTCCATGTGGTTAGCCAATAATGGCCACCGCATGGTGATTTCTGGCTGGCTGCATAGCCTGTCACATGCGAACCATCAGTGGTTTGAATTGTTTGTTTATCTTTGGTTTACAAACTGTACAGTGAGGCCTTTTAATGTTATGTTGTGTTGTGGGGAATGTCATGTACTTCTTTTTTTACCGTGCGTCACAGTGGTAGTGTTTCACTCCTGGACTGGAGTGCAAAAACTTCTTCGCAGTCAACCTGGCGTAAGCTGGTCGCACAGGCCTCGGCCAGTTGTTGCACTTGCATATGGCGGCAAAGGGCTGCTGCACTGACTGGGTCCATTCTTTGTGCAGACTGGGAGTGTGTGACGCTGGAGGACAGCCCACAGGATGCAGGCGGGGGCGACCAGACTCCTTCGACGGGGGACGAAGACGAGCGCATGGACGTCACCACCAAGCCTAGGAAGAAGCCTCCCAAGGATGATGACCAGGGTCCCAAGAAGGAGCACATCAACGTCGTCTTCATCGGGCATGTCGGTACGTAGCCCCTCTTTGAGTCTCTCGAGTCAGCATATCCACTTGGCGAGTTGGTTCTGCTAAGTGTGTGGTGGCAGGAGTGTTTGCTCGAAAGGATCTGGTTGTGAGCATTGATTGGAAGGGAGCTAGTGAGCATGTCACTTGCAAGAATGAACGCAGGAATACTGGACAGAATGGTGGTGCAGTTCAGGTTGTTGATGTGGGAGCTATAGGCTTTTCAGTGTTTTGTCCCTGCTGAAGCGTGGCTGTACTTAGCACACTTGTGGCTGTATGGGATAGCATTACTAGGCCTTGTAAGACTGGCTACCTCTGAGCATCGCTTGACAGGCAGGAAACTGAGCAAAGTGTGTGCTTTTCACTAGCTGTGAGTTACTAGGCTGCCACGGTTGTCTGCATCACGCCAGGGCTTCGTTAGAGGGCTGAACCCTTTGTTCGGATCTTCTTCCATAACCCTGGTACAGCATGCTTTCTTGAACAGCAAGCACTGGCTCCAAACTCTGGCAGTGTTTTGTCCTGTTCTGAAAGAACATCTCGCCATGATATTTTTACTGCCGTATTACACAATTTACGTGTCCCCCCACCTCCACCCCCACCTTTTCTCTTAATCAGATATTTAACAAAAATATAGGGTGTGCGTTTGATTGGATAATAATGGTTTGGTGGCCTTGGGTGCTTGACTACTGAGCCGGGGGACCAAGTCTTGATTCTGGCTGCGTTGTCTTCCAATCGGTGGAAGCGAAATATAGAAGGTGGCAGTGCACTGTGCAGTGTCATCGCACTTTAAAAGAACCCTAGGTGGTCAGGCGTAATCCGGAGCTTTCCACTACAGCATCCCGCATCCCTCGTACCCTACACTTTGGGTCACTAAACACCATAAACCATTTTGACAAATGGTACGCTAGGTGTATTGATCACTTTAGTGAATAAGGTGTTTTTTGTTCGCATGGCAACACTCAGTTTGGCACTTTGAAAAATAGTAAAATTTCAGCGATATGATCACAGTTGATCAAACTTTGAGATGATGTATGGCTTGTGCACTGTAAATAATGATCGATGGCACAAGGTAGAACGTGGCCATCCGCTTTGAAAATTCGGTAATTGTTCTGCGTTTTTTGTGCGACTTGGCTTAAACAGGTGCACGGCGCACCCTTCTAGATTTTTCTTCCTCTGCGTTTGTGCATGGCTGATGCAGCTCGAGCAGTAATCCTCGTTTCAACAAAATGTTCCTGTAATGCTGTGAAAGCGCTGTTGATCTCCTGTCAGCCGTCCTGCACGAGCTGCAGCTATCTACACAATTATGAGGGCGGTTAATAAGAACTTGAAATCTGCCTTGTTTCACTCACTGCCTGAACGCACATTTGTTTCTGTCGCGACCGCCTAGCTGCTTTGTCGCAAGTTAGCCCAGTAAACAACTTGTTTCAGTGTATGTCAGTCTGGTTGGGTGTTTTCTCCAGCTTTGTCACTGCCACATGATTTCATGTTGTGCCTGTAGCATTATGAACAAGTGTCAAGTGTGCCATATGGTTTTTCCGCAGTTCTCTAAACGGCCATGTTCTTCTTTTCACAGATGCTGGCAAGTCTACCATTGGAGGCCAGCTTCTGTAAGTTGACTCTTCATTTTTTTTACTGAAAGTTTCCTTAGTCATTCAACATCCTGTTCTTATAAAAAAAAGCCAGTGTAGTGGTGTCGCATATATTTCATGTTCCTTGTTCGTGCCTGCAGATATTTGACTGGCATGGTAGACAAGCGAACATTAGAGAAATATGAGCGGGAAGCCAAGGAAAAGAACAGGGAATCATGGTACCTCTCCTGGGCATTGGACACAAACCAGGTGAGTATTTTGTCTTGGTTGGGGCGCCGTGCTAACATAGGTACCGTAGAACTCAAAATATCCCTGTTGTTAGTCTTTAATACAAGAGCATTAAGGGTTTCAGTTTACCAGAAAATGCAGCATTGGCGGTGGGAGCATGCATGGCACTGGCAGGCCGTAGTTGGCAGCTGGCATGGCCACCACGCGCTGACTGGATGTGAGGTTTTCTGATGTTAGGTTTGGCAGGAGCTGCCAACTTGGGGCTCTCCTTTCATATGGGAGGGTGATATCACAATCAGCCTGCCAAGATCCTTGCATTCACATTATCCCTAGGCCACGCAGGCACATTCATACGACTTGGTAAACAGTTTCCTGTCCGCAGGACAAGGGGTGATTTTTAAGTAGTGTCTAATTTTAATTTATTTTTTTCTTTAACAAATCTTTCTGGGTACAGGAGTGTCTAGTATCAAATTGTAGAGGAGGAATTCCTATCCACAATGGTATCAGTGACAATCAACATATCTATTGAGTAAGTGATGAAAAATAAAACTATTGGAAAAAAATCGTAGTTAAGAAAAACAGAGAAGCGTCAAAGTTTCTTGACACAAATAAAAAATTTCAGAATATACGTTTCTTTTACAACAGGGACCAATGCAACCATTGCAGCAAACTCTAGCTTTCTGCGAACAGTATTTGCTGAGTTAAAGAAAACAGTAGTCGAGGTCGACCCCTGGCTGTCCTCTAGCAGAAAAAACTACTCCCTGCGTTGCCGGCTGCAAGTAATAATGCCCAAAAGACGTCACCCAGCAGGTAACAGTTGTAACCTTCAGAAGAGTGATCTCGTCCAATCAACGTGCTGCAAAAGCAGTAGGGGCGAAAACGAAACTTATCGGGGCATGGCTGCCGACATTCCAGGTCGATTTGACCTAGTTTCGCTGTCAGTGCTAAAAGTCTGAAGACTTCAGAGTCATCACTGCTGCTGTTTGCGTCCAAAAACAAGCCCGATGCGCCAATTTCCGCGGACACACGCCGTTTTCCGCGCAGCAGGAGTGCGCGACGTCTGCGCCATAATGTAAACAAGGAGCGCCGATCACTTGACTCCGGAGACCATCTGGAGGGGCGCACGCATGGCAGAAAAAATAAAGCCAAGAGCAGAATTGAAAGAAGGGTTCCACTATTTCTTACTGAATGACGGCACTTCTCAAGGAGCGCTTTCGAAGCGGGAAAATACGAATCGTGAAACCATCGATTGCGGGCTATCGATTGGAATTGACGCGGACAGAAAAGTGTTAAAGAGGGGCTTCATATGTCGGGTGGTAGCCTATGCGATCATGTCATACCCTTAAAAGCCTAGCTAAAGTGACCCCCATAATTTTGAGTTGTTCTGTGACCCCAAACTTCATCTTAAGATGCTTTATTCTGAGCAGATGGTGTTTAGTCGACTGTTGAACCAGTCCAGCATCTTGTTTCTGAACGAGTCCTGGGATGTCAGTTTTTTTGTTTTCTTTCTTTCCCAATGATAAGGGTTCATTTTCGTTGATGAGGATTCTTTTGCACCGTGGACTTGTGCCTGTGTGTTATTGGCATTTGATGTTTTTCTTTTTTTCGTGAACTGGTGCCAGTTGATGTCGACCAATAAGCATGGTTTTCTGGTTCACTCTTGTGTGCTGCGTCCGACTTGTTTTGTTCAGGAGGAGCGAGACAAGGGCAAGACGGTGGAAGTGGGCCGTGCCTACTTTGAGACGGAGAACAAGCACTTCACCCTTCTGGACGCACCGGGCCATCGTTCCTTCGTGCCCAACATGATTGGCGGCGCATGCCAGGCTGACCTGGCGGTGCTGGTGATCTCTGCGCGCAAGGGCGAGTTTGAGACGGGCTTTGAGCGGGGCGGCCAGACACGAGAGCATGCCATGCTGGCCAAGACGGCCGGGGTCCGACACCTGGTCGTCCTGGTCAACAAGATGGATGATCCCACCGTGGAGTGGTCCGAGGAGAGGTACGACAGCAGCACTACTTCTGTCACACTGACACTATTGTTTTTTTATTGGGAAAGTTGCGGTTCTGTCACAAAAAAGCTCGTCAAGATTTCTACTTGGCACATCAGATGTGCAGCAGATTTTCTGCTTAGTGTATCAGCATCCCCATGCCTTGCACTTCTCTGCATTGCGTTTTAGGCATGAAACGAAGCAGTGTTTGCTTTGTTCTGGTCTGAGAGTAACCCTGGCCCGATTGGCTCCTACACCCCAGGGCTTCGTTGGAGGGCTGAGCCGCTTGTTCGGATCCTCTTCCATGGCCCTGGGACAGCATGCTTCCTGGAACCGTGCAAACACAAGCACTTGCTGAAACTTCTGGCAGTGCTTCGTTGGGTTCTGGAAGGACATTTTACTTAGTCCATTGTACAGAGCATTGACTGCATGTACTTATAAATAACCTGGATAGTGGGTGCAGTTTCCCTTTTTTTTGTTTAGCCATGTCTCATACTGTAAATTGTCTGCTGTGGCATAGTTTTGTTTCATAACATTCGCAGCATGTCATACGAAGAAACTTCAGCCGTTTCAGCGTAACGGTTGAGTTTGTTAATTGGGTTTGTATGGAGGCTTGTATACGGCTGGTTCAGTAAAACATAGCAGCCGTGGAAGTGTAGCACCCAGAATGTAACTGGAGGACTCTGCTGTAAACGCAGCGGCAATATTTTCGGTCTGGCGTGCTTAGGTTTAGAAGTTTGGGCAGCTTAAAGAGCATTACGAAGCACAAAGGGATTATGCAGGACCCAGTTTTAAATATTAACAAAATGTTAGTCTTTCACGCCGATGCTATTGGCTTTTATGAAGAAAGTTTTGTGGCGGTTCTGTCACAAAAGAAAAAAAAAAACTGTTTGAGTCCTCTTACAATGCTGGGTGCAATGACTATGTGAGTAAATATGGTATATGTGAGAGAAGAAAAGCCCAAGATTGATGTATTCTCGCTCGGAGACCAGGCGAAAGGTTCCTGCTCGCTTGTCGGTATGTGCCGCTGGATCCAGTGCAGTGGTGTAGGCTGTGGATGCGGTGTAGACGCATGGAAATCCGCTCCTGAGCTCGGGACGGCCATAAGGAACCAAAACTCCGAGCCAGCTCCTGAGCTCGGGACGGCCATAAGGAACCAAAACTCCGAGCCAGATACTTTAAGTACTGGTGACTGCGCTCCTTTACTTTTTTTTTCGCACTTCTAGCTCCCCTTTCTCTTCTTGTGCTGCAACCACACTGCTCACATCATGACAGTATTTATTGCTTTTTTATGTGTATGAATTGCATCAGCATGTCAAGTTCCTCTTATTGGTCAATAAAATTCCAAGTTTAATTTTTGAGAGCTGACAAGACACTGGTGCTTCCTTCTTAAAACAGTGCGTGTCCCTTCCGGCTTTGTTACGGTGTTTCTTCTGTGGCCCTTGGGTGTTTTTGCTTAGTGCGAGTGACAATATTTGTTATTTGGGTGTTAAATGTTCAGTTGTCATTGTCAGCAAAGACTGTCGGACTAATGGAGTGTAGGATCACCTACGTAATTGGCTAGGACAAATGCAGGTGTTGTTTTTTTTCTCTCTTGTAAGGAGCACACAAAGGGGAAGACACAATATCCAAACCCTGTGTCATTATGGCGTATGTCCATTTTCTGTTTTGGTCTGTGTTTCAAGCAAAAAAGTGTCTAGATTGTAGAGAGCAACTTGGCACTGATGTATTGTATTGAAATTGTTTCATGTAAGAGACATTTTCATTTTTTGAGAGTTTGTTTAGCGTGCGGCCACTCTGTGAGTAGCCTTTGAGCGTTACCTAGCAGCCCTTCCATCTTGCTGAGTGAAGCTGGGCTGCCATTTAATGTGGGTGTCCTCTGCTGGTGTCCAGGTACAACGAATGCAAGGACAAGCTGGTTCCCTACCTTCGCAAGTGCGGCTTCAACCCCAAGCAGGAGCTGACATTCATGCCCTGCTCGGGTCTGACGGGGGCCTTCCTGAAGGAGCCCGCGCCCCCAGAGGTGTGCCCCTGGTACCGGGGGCCTCCCTTCCTTGAGTACATAGACTCCCTGGCACCCCTGAGCCGCTCAGCGGATGGGCCCTTCCGCATGCCGGCCGTCGACAAGTACAAGGTGCGTTTGGCTGCTCAACATAACGGCTTACGCTCTTGCATTTCAACGCCTATAAGCGGTGGCTGCATTTTCTACTCGAGGGTGCATTCACTAGCATTGGGGGTTTAACGGAGGGGGGCTGTATTTCTTCCATCCTGCAGGATATGGGCACCGTAGTGCTGGGCAAAGTGGAATCTGGCTCTGCGAGGCGAGGCCAGCAGCTATTGCTAATGCCCAACCGGCGAACTGTGGAGGTGCTCCAGCTCTGGTCCGACGAGGATGAAACGAACATCATCACTTCTGGAGAGAATGTCAAGGTCAAGCTCAAAGGCGTGGAGGAAGAGGTCAGTTCATCATTGGCCAAAACTTGCAATGTTCCTTATGCATGAGTTTTACAAGACCCGGTCAGTGCCTGCGTGGAAGACATTGTCAGCTTTTGTCTGCGTCTCTGGAAACTGCTCCTCATTGTATCGAGACTGAAGTGCACTGTAATGCGACTGGCACTTGCGGAGTCGACTGTGCAGTCACTGCGTAATGCTCGAAGCTGTGATAACGGCCCGCATGCTTTTATCATCCGTAGTGGCACGGAAGTGTGTTCCTGATGTTTGAAATTGTGCTCATTGCTAGTTTGTATCGTCCCGAAATTCGTATCAGCCGTGTTCATAGTATTGGAGATTTTACTTGTGCTGAATTATGAGCATGCTGGGTATGGGGAATGTAGCATGAAAATCAAACACTGAGCCAATGTCAACCATCCGATGGCGTCACAATGCAGTAGTGTAAGGGAGCGAAGCATCCAGAAACAATCTATTCTCTGTACAGGGTTTGCTGCTTAATTTCTGCCGCGGTTGGGACAACGCCAGTGCAGACCGAAATTTTCATGCAGTGAAAGTGTCTGTCCTTAATACCCTTGTACCTCATTCAGCAGTGACAGTGTTTAAAATTAGGCAGTTTGGATCATACATTTTCCTGGGCAATGCTTCTTTCCTTTTTCTTTTTCCATCATTTTGTATAAACATATCAATGAGGCTTCACTGTACAGTCAAGCCTCTATGCAACCAACCTTCAGGTAGCGAATTCCCCGATGTTACAAATTTTGAATTCCCTAATGCCGTTCCCATTTGACTGCATGCGTTTGAAAACTATGTAATAAAACGTGTTGCGGTGGTTGACCTTGAATTAACAAACTCACGGTATCTCCCGACTGCATCTTTGCTAGTGTTTAATTACTAGAAATTTGGCGTAAGCCCGCAAGTTTCATGACAATATAACACGAACAGACATCAGAGGAACATTTTCTATTGCGACGAGCGACCGCATTTGACACATTGCGCTGTGTTTCGGTGCCGACGGCGCATCTTCGTGGCAAACGCAGCGACCTCCGCTGCTTTCACTTTTGGGATGTGGCGCTACAGTAGTTCACACTCAAAATCATTGGAAAACAACAGGATAAAGAAAAAGGTCGCGTAGCAAACAGTGTGAGCCATCCTCGCACACGGTTGCTTGTGGCCTCTTGGGCGTCGGTAGCAGGAATGGGGAACTGCAGAGAGTGCCAACAACGCAAAACAAGTGAGTCTGTTACCTGGGGCAAGAGGGAACATGTGCAGAGACAGCAGGCACCTCCTCGCCCTACGGCAGCGGAATTGCGCTTGTGCTCCCTCAGACTCTGCCTTGTCCGCCACCCCCCTCTGCTGGTTCCTTTCTACCTGTCTCATGCGAGCCGCGGTGGAGGCTGCTGCCTAGTCGTGCCGCTCCCTCAGTGTGATCACGGAGCATTCTGCTGCTCTTAAGGGGAGACACTGGTCTTAAAATGAAAATTTTTATTTTTAGAGATATAATAACGAAATTGGGTGTGTATATGTATTTCTTCCTCCTGTTTTCAAAAATGTAATTAGTTTTACTCTATCTCAATTAGTTCTAATGTTATTGGGAAATAACCAAAGCCTAATTTGGTAATTTCTTACGGGTCGTTAGGACAGTTTCCCTCAATATTTTTTCGTTCCGATTAAAATGTAGTTGTAGCCAAAGACCTGCCATGTGGAGCTATGCTATTTATATTATCATTGATGTACATCACAGTATAAAAATATTCAATTATGTAGATGCCCCACAATTCGAAAATATAATTAGCTGACATTATTGTTCAATAAATTTGATATGTTCAACTTAGCAATATAAAAATAGCATAGCTCCACAGTTCAAACCTTTCTGAATTCAACGGTATAAGATTTATTAAAATTGCACCACAAAAACCCAATGAAAAGTTCCGTAAGGCTAGTCATGTCACCAAAAAACATGAAGCTGAGAAAAACTCGTTTGAAGTTTTGACACTGAGTGCAGAAAATATTGGGAAGAATCTTCGACAACGGATGTTACTCAGATGTTCCCTATCAGTTTCCCTACAAAACAAAACAAAAAGTGTCTTATTCCATCCAAGGAAACATTTAAAAAAAAAATGTCGAATGTGTAAGTGTGATGAAATTATAGAGGTTACTTTCGAGAAGTTAGGGGTTGACTTTTTTTTTTTTTTTTTTTTTTTTTTTTGAGGTGAAAGTGAGGACCGGAGCCAAGGAGACGAGAGCTCCACCGGGCAAACAGTTGGGGAAGAGAACTGCTTCGCTTATTCTTGGGGAAGAGAACTGCTTCTGTTCGAAATCGCAGTTTTCGCAGACAAGCAGAAGCTTTACAGCAAGGCCGTACTTCTTATCTGTTGCCTTGCTCAAACGCAGACTTCCTGCGCCGCAGGTTCCGCACTTCGCTTGCGCGAAAAAATTGTTCAAAACCTTCAAGTCCACAATCACGAACTGGGTACCGGCATCAGCTGTCTGGTAATCCGCACTGACGCCAAGAAGGTCAAACTTGCGCTGGGTTGCTGACTTTTCCGACAGAACGGACTTTGCTTGCGCCGATCGCTCAACACGCTGCGCCTGCTCGGTCGACGAATAGTACACAGCATCAACACGAAGTGTACCACGATCCGAGATACGATTCGTGCTGCAACTTGGTCCCGCGGTGTCGTCATCGGGCAGCGTGCTTGATGTACCCGGCGGATCCAACGAGTCCGGCACTGCAGGCCCCGGCGACGCACTGGTGGCCGCTGCCTGCTGTTTTTTGTTCCACGGACGTTTCTTCCGGCTTCCAAAAGCTCGTTGCGTGCTCGGTTTCAATCGACTGTCTCCCGGCATCTCGATCGCAAAGAGAAACTCCCGGCACAAGGCGGAAACACGGCGTGTAGAGAAACACGAGCGCAAAAACAGACGCGCACGAAGCGACAGCCACAGCGGCGAACGCAAGAGAAAGAAAAAAAAATGACGTAGACGGTCACACCAGCCAATGGGAGGCGCAGAACGGCGCGCGCGCTTCGCGCGCCGCGTGCGAACCAATCAGCGACCCGAAAACGGCCTTCGGGAAACCGGCCCGAACCGCCGCTCGCCTTGAGCGACGCCATTTTGAGATAGCTCAAATTGCGCACAAAGAAACCAGCTTCAAAACAAGCCCAAGATGGCGGCGATCGGCCGGCTGCAACGCCGGCGGCGCGCGCGGGAAGTTCGAACAAAGTCTCTCTTTTCGGGGCCATTTCGTCGCTGCCGTGGTGTTTTGAAAGCCGATTTTATCGCATTTCCCGACCGAATTCAGCGTTAATAATTTTACTGTAGATGCTCGAAAGGATAAACCTTCCGAAAATGAGTTTTTCCCAAAATCGACTTTTTGACCATTTTCGACCGTTTTAAGACCCGCGTCTCCCCTTAATCTGGTTTTTACTCTGCAGTGTCCTTCAGAGTCTTGCACGAAAACGGCACATAACGAAAGCCTGGATGTTTCGTCACAACCAGGTTTTACTGTATGTACTTGGAGCCCCTGATGCATTTTTGTCATGGGTGCCCCCTCATTGTGGTGCAGGAGGTGTCCCCTGGGTTCGTGCTGTGCGACGTAGTGAACCAGTGCAAGGTGGCCAAGGTGTTTGACGCGCAAGTGGTCATCCTAGAGCACAAGTCCATCATCTGCCCTGGCTACAGCGCCGTACTACACATCCACGCAGCCATCGAGGAGTGCTCAGTCAAGGTGGGCATTCCCTTGTTAAGGGGAGACGCGGGTCGAAAAACGGCGATTTTCAGTAAAAAAGTCACTTTTGTGATTTTGACTGTTTCAGCAACACTGATCCTTCCTCTTTAATATATAAAAAAATCAGAGCCGAAAACAGTTGCGAAATCATTTAAAAAGTCTGTTAAAGCACGCAAGGTGGCTAAAGAAGGGGCAGATACGACCCATGTTCAAGCGCGTGACGCGTCGGATCGCGGCGTCGCACGCCACTGAAATTTTGCAAGGCGGCAGGCCTACGCTTTTTCTCCCTAAAGCTGGCTTTGCCGCTTCACAAACCCCCAGCAAGTAATAAAAAAAAAAAAGTTTCGCCGCCCAAACCTAGCATTTTCACTGGCCATTTAAATCATGTGGTGCGATTTCGACCACGCCATTGGCTGTCAGTGTGGGAAGCGGCCATAGCTCGTCTGCTCTTCATGCGACGCGTAGCTCGCTGTCACGCTTGCTCGCTAGTTTTCTCTCGGCGTGCTTTCAAAATTTCACGCATCTTCGTGCTCGTCGCTGCGATAGAATCCGAGAAGAAACGCGACTTTCGGTGTCGAAAGTACCGATCAAACCACGCGTTCAAGGGAAGTCACCGGCAAAGTGAAACGGCGTGCATTGGAGACGTCCGCGGAAGCTAGGCCTAACCTCGGCGGAAGCGACACTTTTGACAGCTCGAAGCCGGCTGGGCACTGAAGTTTCAGTGACAGCTTAGACGATTTCGTCAGTGCATTGGATAAGAAGATAAGGATCTTCGAGCGCTGAGGAGACCTAGTACGGCGAGTGCCTTTATCGGCGAGATCGGTGCCGCGAACGCACTGGCGAGCGAGCAGCATGTCGGGAGCGTGGACGGTGCTAACTTTCCGTTCGCGAGTTGGCCAAGAAGTGAAAAGGACTCTCGTCGTTTCTAGAGCTGCGTTGCAGCAGTGTAGCAGCTCCGGTGGACGACGCCCTTCAGCCAGCCCGAGGGAGATTTTTGCCGTGAACTTCAATGCAGGGGTTGCGGCGCTCGTTATTGGCGCTGGATACAATCAACTTTCCCGATTTTGTGTGGTTCTTGGTTTGCCGAAACAAGTGCACCATAAGGAGTTTAATGCCATAACAAAAAATGTGCACCTTGTGGTTACAAAGCAGTGGCTGACAGCAGCAAGGTCTCAGCATCACTAAATAGCCAAGAAAGCACGCCTTGAGAATGCTGCTCACAATGTCACTGTGGGAGCAACATATGATGCTGGTGAATTCTAAAACTGTGCACTGTATCATAATACCCTGGCCTGCATTGTGTGCAATTTTCATGCAGATAGTGCTGCTACAACAGCAATAAACAGCTTTTGTATCTTTAAATCGCATTTTTCTCGAATTCATATTTTGGGCCGAATATGAGTTTTGTGCACAATATTTTATGTCGTTATTTTAGTTCAATCAACACCAAATTTGGCATGCATAATCTTTAGGATGTGTAGAATGCAAGTATCTAGGTTTAAATGCAATCAGCAGTATTTTTGGGCATGCAAATTTAAAAAATTATCTGGTGCTAGCCGCTAAAAACAAGGCACCAGATATAAAATTGTCTCAAAACATTGCATGCCAAGGGAATGTTGCTATGTTGCTTATTTGCACTCAGTGGAGTGTTGGGGACAAGAAGAACTAGTTGGCTCTGCCCTACCATGCTTGCTGCTGTGTACAGCAGCTGCACAAACATGCATTGTTTTTCACTTATGCATGGCATTTAGAATATGAAAACATTAAGCTATTTTAAAACTAAAAGCATATTTAGAAAGAGGAGATCAATCTCTATAAGTGGTGCAATTTTCATTCACCTAGCATCAATATTAAGAAAAAAATGTTTTCGAGTAGCATCTCCCCTTAATTATTTGTTCTGGGGGCTATCACATGCGTCATTTCTGATGCAGTTTTCAGTGCTGCAGCCGCTCACTGGTGAGCTAGATTGAGCGGAAAGTCTGTGCTCGCCGAAAGAAAGCGCCACTTTATGCGTAGTGCTCCACACTTTTTTTTTTTTTTTTTTTTTCAAATTGAGAATGTCAAAAACAAACTACATCAAACTTTGTTTGCTGTTATAGAATGCTCGTCCATAGACCTTCCATATGCAGACGCGGTATTAACAAAAGATGTCCATTAAAACCTAAAAACCATTAAAACCTAAAAATCTTGCAGAAACACATTGTAAAAAAATGAGGTATAAAAAGTGCCTATATCATCGTTTAGAACCCTTTCGTTAGCTAGCCCTCCAACTTGACTACCGAACCTTAACTACCAGATGTATGCCATGGGACGAGAAACTGTATATCTTCACCTGTAACGCTTTAGTTGAACAGTTGCATCACAGTTTTGAAGAAGGGCAGGAGCACTGACGCAGTATGGAGGTCTGCAATCTAAATCGCACCAGCAAATGTGCCACTTGTTAACTTGAGCTTAAAAACTTCGCGGCCGCAGACATGCACAGACATGGTCAGAAATTGGCACTCCGCACATTTCTTACAGATTACGGCATGTCGCCTGCTTGTGAAATGGGCAACAGCCGTGCTGCAGGCATAGCGAAATTGGAGCTTGAAACACACATCTACACTGCTAGGAGTTTTCTAAGTGCTAACATCACACGAAAAAAAACAAAAAACAGATAGCTTGTAACTCCTTTAGGCGGGACAGCCCGTGTATAACGGCTGTTCTCAGTGGCCCTTCTCTGCCTTGCAGACGATCATCTGCCTAGTGGACCGCAAGTCGGGTGAGAAGAGCAAGACGCGGCCGCGGTTTGTGAAGCAGGACCAGATTGCCATCATGCGCATGGAATGCGCTGGTGTGGTCTGCATGGAACCCTTCAAAGAGTTTCCCCAGATGGGACGCTTCACCCTGAGGGATGAAGGTAGGGTCAGAAAGTGTGTTTATCAAATTTATCCATTCACTCGTACTGTTGATCCTGAAGGTGTTGAATGTTTGCTTATGTCGAACAGACTTTTCACTCCACTGAAAATCGTGTGCAAGAGTATAGCTTTAACGTTCGTGTGTGCCAAACTCCTGCTTCATTCAACATATCGGAGTGGCAAACTGCACTCCACCTTGCCTGTTGGAATTGCGTGCGGGCCTACTGGATAGTGGTAACCCAAACTGCAGATGGTCCTCTAGTTTCAGGTCACTGTAAGTTTGGTAGCTAGTTTTCGAATTTTGCGCTGCTTGTCTTGGCAAGCGGCGGACAGTGCGACTGAGCTGGTTAAGCGTTGGGTAATCAGTCTTTTTCAGCGGAACCAATGTGCACACGAAGTAACGATGGTTCTTACTTTTTTTTTCTTTTACCCTTTTTAGCCTTACCCCGGATGGGTAGTAATGAGGGAGAAACATGCGATTTAGGCAGAAATTCTTGTTTAAAATTGTTGAAAAAAAGTTTGGTTCGAGCAGATGATAGCATTGTTTCCGTTCTCTTGTTGCAGGTAATATGATGGCTTGAAACACCTAAAATAAGGACATTGTCGCCAACTTCGCCATTACGCAGAGTAACAGCTTGGGCAAGTTGATGTAACATGTTGTAGGAGGAAAAGCACTGCAGTAAAAGACATGAAAAAAAGAAAAAAAAAACGCACAAGTGCAAAGGGTGGTATTACACTTAGCACTGTGTTGAGTCTTGAAGAGAAGGCAAAATATTGAAGGCATTCACTCCAATGACGCCATGAAGAGCGATCGGAAGCACGTTAGCCTTGTGTCACAGTGTCAACTGGCGCTTCCTAATTTTATGTTTGCGGACTTTATCTCTGCTGGTGACAATTTGCTTGTAGAATATGAAGTCATTGGTAGGCAGATTCCTGCACGCGATGCAAGTACAGTGCAATCCACTTATAACGATATTGAGAAAACGGGAAAATCCGATCGTTATAACCGATTATCGTTATATCTGGACCGGCAAAAAAAAAGTAAAGAAAAAAAAAAAAGCAAGAGAGCGCACATACCCGTGCATTCAGACTTACCTACTTGCCAGCGACGATTCAATCGGATAAAACAAAGCTAGTCACTAAAGAACACTCAACACTTTATTGCTGTACTATATATAAAGGGAATAAATAACTTAATCTCGCTTAAAGAAGTCTGAAATCCGCGCTTGCTTGAGCGGCAGCTGACGCTTGATAATTTCAGTCTGCATAGTCTCCAGTTGTTGCGCGTACGTGTGCGGAAGTCCTGTAGCATGGATGAAGCCTATCAGCGACTGGATGGACTGCACGGCACTTCGTGACGACAATGGAGCTGGCGTGGTGGTGTCACTGCCATCGCTGTCCATGGTGCCGTCATCGTCGTCACTATTTTCACCATCGCTCGATGCCGCTTTTTGTCGCTGCTCCTCGGCAATGGCCTCATCGGTAAATTCCTCACACGAAGCAGCAGCGCTGTCAGCGTTTAAAAAGTCGTCCAAGAGCGCTCCGCCGGCATTGTCAGAAGATGCAACATGATCCCATAGTGCACACACATCGGCAGTTTCGGGGAGCAAGTCATCTGTATCTGTCCCTTCTGAGACCGCACAGTCGTGGCGCACGAAGCCTGCTTTTCTAAAGCAGTTCTGGATTGTGGACTGCTTCACTTCGTACCACGCACCATACACAAACCGCACCGCTTCGATCAAGCTCACCTTCAGGTGAGCAGGCCCGGAAGCATCCTCTGGCGATCCCAAACGGTCTATTTTTAAGATCAGCCATTCGAGCATACGACGTCTATAGAGGGCCTTGAAATTGGCAATTACGCCTGCGTCCATGGGCTGCAGACCTGCCGTGGTGTTCGGGGGCAGGAAGAGCAACTCGACAGACGTCAGCTTCGCGCTGACGCTGTGTGCTGTGCAATTGTCGAGGACTAGAACCACTTTCCTCTTCTTTTGCTCCATTAGACCGTCAAATTCAAGCAGCCATTCCTGAAACAGGTCGCGAGTCATCCACGCTTTCTTGTTATTCCGATAGCGGACCGGAATGTGTTGGTTCCTGAAGCAGTGGGGCCTCTTCGATTTCCCAATCACAAAAGGCTTCAGACGCTCGCTACCGTCCATGCTGGCGCACAAAAACACAGTCACTCGGACCTTGCTGTGCTTCCCACCGCTGCACGGATCTCCTTTGAGAGCGTGCGTCCTTGAAGGGGAGATGCTGGTCGAAAAAGCGAGTTTTTCGCGACATTTTTCAATTTTCGTTTTTTTTACTGCAAAATTATCTTTGGGCATTCAGCTACAATCCCCCCAAAAATCAAGGCAAAATTCGAACGCGAAGTTAATAAAAAATCCATTTTATTGAGCCAAGGTGACTCGAGAAACTGCAATTTTTCGCGCACATCGTCAACTTTCGCGCGTCTGCCTCTCGAGAACGCGGGAGCGCCCGCCATTGCCGTCTGCTTGGAGAGGAAGAGTAAGCCTTCTTCTCTCCGACAGCATCTCCTGCAGTTTCGTATTCGGGCTGTAAATAATAAAAAAAACACGTTTACGGCGCCTATTTCAAGCGTTTCTACTGGACCTTTAAATCACGTGGTGCTGTAGTGTAGCCGCCATTGGCCGAGACCGATGCGCAACTGCGGTGAAGCCCCCCCTTTTCCTATCCCTGCTTTCGCTCTGTGCTGCTTCTACATCGATCCCACCGGCGTTTGTTTTTTCAATTGGTTCGAAATGAACGACGAGACGACGAAGCGCGATTTCCGAGCCCGGAAATCTCACACGAAAAAAGCGTACAGAGGACGTCGTCGCAAGCCGCGACAGAAAGCGACAGCGGAAGACATTTGCCCGACGCCAGCTAGCCCTAATCGGGGCAACGGCCACTTCGGCGAAATTGACGCCGCAGTGAACTTTGTGAGTGCCTCTGAGATGAAGATTGGACTCTTCGAAAGCGATACAGCTGTGAGCAGTCATTCCACGAGTGCCGCGATATGCGACATCAGCTCGCTTACGTTATTGGTAAGCGGGGCTGTTTGCCCAACGTGCCGTACTTGCAACCTTGCGGTGCGTGAACCGGCCGAAAAACGCAAGGGCCTCTCGGCATTTCTTGAACTTCACTGCAAAAATAGCGAGTGCCCTGCATCGCTACTTTCTTCTACATACACGTCGAGCCGTGCTGTGCCTGGTGGACTCGCTAATGGTGCCAGTGGAAGCCGGAGCTTTCAGAGCGGGAGCTCCCGCGACAGCTTCGCCGTGAACGTCAAGGTCGCCGTGGCTGCGCGCGCGATAGGCATCGGGCACGAGCAGCTGTCCCGTTTTTGTGCGATTCTCGGCTTGCCGACGCCGTTGAGTCACAAGAACTTCGTGGCTATCGGCAAGAAAGTGCATGCTGCGGCCATGAAAGCTGTGGCTGAAAATCTGGAGACAGCTAGAGCCCTCACAAAAGAGAAGGTGGGCGACACCGATGTTGCCGTTATGTTTGACGGCACCTGGCAAAAGCGGGGCCACAAAAGCCATAACGGCGTTGGCACAGCTGTGTCGGTAGACACTGGTTTGTGCCTAGATTTTGAGGTTCTCTCGAACTTCTGCCTTGCGTGCAGTAGACACCAGGACCTCGGAAGCGAGGATGAAATATGGCAGGCGTACCATGGCCCAGTTTGTGAGAGGAACACTGAGTGTTCCTCTCATGCAGTGGAAACAGAGGCAGCAATACGTATATGGACGAAGACATCCTCACAGAAGACACCATTGCGCTTCACAAAGTTCCTCAGTGATGGGGACAGCAAAGCTTTTACTGCTGTTTCCGATGCAAAGGTGTACAGTTGAATCCCGCTATAACGAAATTCACGGTGCACGAAAAAAAATTCGTTCTCGCGGAACTTCGTTATCGCAAAAATTTGACGTGAAACGCAGAAAGAATTGCCCAAGCAGCAGCAAAGGCGTTTAATGCCAAAAATCTGTAAGCTTGGTTTGCTTACGCTTCACGGCGAGCAACGCCGTCACGCGATTTTCGCACTCAGTCAGCAAACCCATTGCAACATCGTCGTCTCGGACAGCAACGAAATTCCTGATGACATCAAAAGCGTCCATCACCTGTACGGCGGTTGCTGCAGCCGGCGCTTCCTGTACGTCGTCGTCTTCTTCATCGGAAAAGTCCTTATCATTCCGGGCAGCTTTTATGATCTGCTCATCACTCACATCTTCGTGAACAACAACACAAGCGTCAGCGCCGATGTATTCGTCGAGCTCGAGATTAGGCGGCACGGTTCCTATTTCTCCCAGCGTTTTCCAGGCGGCCGCGATCCCCGGAGCCGGTGACGCCTCTTCGTCGTCGTCTGTAACGCCTGGTGTTAGGCCAGCAGAGTGTACGGGTCGACCTTCGGCAAATCCGGCGTGCCTGCTTGGGCGATTATTTGAGCTTTTTGCTCAAGGGAAAGAGTTTTGCGTTTTTTCACTTGCGTTGCCATCGTGTCCTGCGGATGAAAACTCGTCGTTGTCGAAGAGAAAGGCAGCGAGTGAACAACGCGACCACGACACAAAGCCAAAATGGCGGAACTGCAATCACGTGATTTCATGCTTAATGTGGCTTTGGATTTGACTTGGACTTCTCGCCAATAAAACTAGTTTCGGTTTCGATTTTGAACGCGAAAATTTCGTTGAAGTGGAAACGCTCTGCAAAAATGGTTCGTTGTGCAGAGAAATTTAGGCCATTAATTCTTATAGGATACTCGCGGGGAATAAAAAATTATTCGTTGTCGCGGAAATTTCGTTGTGGCGGGATTCAACTGTATGGTGGAACCCCAGTCGAGAAAGAAGACTGCACAAATCATGTAGCCAAGCGTCTCGGCACTGCACTCCGGAAACTAAAAACACCTCTTCCACGTGGCGAGAAGTTGAAGGATGGAGCAATCCAAAAGTTACAAAACTACTACCGCATAGCTATTACCAGCAACAGGGGCAGCGTCCAGAAAATGTATCGTGCCATTTGGGCGTCATACTTTCACTCTTGCTCAACAGATGCTGCTCACAGCCATAAATACTGCCCTGAAGGAGTGGAATCTTGGTGCAAGCACCAGCGAGCCAAAGCACTAGGAGAGCCCGCACCAGACCACACTCCGCTTCTCACCAAGGCGCAAGGGCTGGCAGTGCTACCCATCTACAAACGGCTGACTGATGAAAAGTTGCTTACCCGGTGCCTACAGGGAAAGACTCAAAACGCAGCAGAGTCCCTGAATAGTAAGATCTGGCTGCTATGCCCAAAAACTAGGTTTGCTTCAAGAACTGCTGTGGAGACAGCAACTGCCATTGCTGTGTTATGGTATAACAGGGGACACAGTAGCTTTCAGCAAGTTCTCGAGGAGCTTGGTGTGCTACCATCGGAAGAGCTTGTTGTGCTGGGAACCTCTCGTGACCAGAGAAGAATGAAGATGATGTCAGTCCGCCAAACAGCTGAAGCCCGAGCACATCGCCGTAACATGGCAAAGAGGGCACGTCTGACAGACTCGGTTCGCGAAGATCATGAGGGCCCAATGTATGGAGCAGGAGAATTCTGATCAACATGACTGTGTCTGAGACTTATTTTTGTATTTTGTGAATAAATTTCATGTGCTTATGTCATGTTTTTCAAGAATGCAGATGTTTCAAACTTTCAGATGCGTTTTTCTCCAATTCTAATTTTCAGCATTTTTTACATTTTGTGCACAAACTTTCAAGTGCGTAGAATTCTCAGATTTGGATAAAATTTTGCACACAGCTTCTTCAAAGTATGCAGAATGGGCATATCTATCTGGATTGTCAATATCTCTTCTACATTTTTTGGCAAAAATTCAAAATGTTGACTAGCAGCACCCAGAATGTACACTTTTGATGTTAGTGAATTTTTTTGCAAGTACAGGATATTGTAATCAAATTTCAAGTAGTTTTGCTCATACTACTAAACCTAAGATGCAAAATGAGCTATTGCAAGCTACTCTAAACATAAATTTAATCCTCAAAAAAGTGTGCACAAAAAGCCCTATATTTTACTTTTGAAGACTCTATTACACAAAAACTATGCATGCTACATAAAAACTAAGACCATATTTGGAATCTGCATTAAAATCCTTATCAATGATATACGTTTCATAATCATAGGTTGAATATTAAGAAAAAAGTATCTTCGAGGAGCATCTCCCCTGAAGGCAGCATTTCGTAGAAAAGCGCTGTCTCGTCCCCATTGAAAATGTCCTTCTGTTCATAGCGCTGCAACAGCTCGGGCAGTTTCGTCGCCAGCCACTCGTCTTTCGCCGACATGTCCAGCGAGGCAGCCTCCCCGACCACGTTTTTATAAACAATGCCGTGGCGATCTTTGAATCTTTGGATCCATCCTCCGCCGGGCTCGAAGTTTTCTCGTCCCAGAAGAAAAGCGAATTTCTTCGCCTTTGCACAAAGAATCGGTCCTGTGATGGGAACATTCTGGTTGCGAGCGTTCAGAAACCACTGGTAGAGAGACTCTTCCACATCACTGTACAAAGGGTCTCTAACCCTCTTTCGCTGGTCGTCGTGGCCGCTGGAGCCGGCTTTCTCGAGGACATCTGCAGCCTTGATTATGGTTGAAACCGTCGACTGCGAAAGCCCATACTTTTTAGTGAGGCTTCCCACCTTGAAGCCCCGCCAAAAATCCTGGTGAATTTGGTGCTTCACCTCGAGAGAGATTGCCTTCCGCTTAGTCGGCGCCATCTTCCACGTACAACGGCCAAGGACGCGCTCCCCTTCTCCCCACCTTCTCTCTTCAGCGATTGCGATAATGATGGCGCTCGCTTCCAAAGGCCGTACGCATCGCCTCCTTGCGGATTTCTCCACAACGGTCTATTTGCGGCACTTTTCGCGTCATTCTAATCAAATAATTTTATTTTTCGCAAATATTTATACGAAATTTGGTAGTAAATATTTTCCAGGCGGTCAAAATTCTATCGTTGTATCCGATATATTGCCGATAATCGTATCGTTATATGTGGTTTATTTTTACATAGGGGCAATGGGAAAATTGATAAATCTAAATTATGATCGTTATAACCGATATATCGTTATATCTGGTATCGTTATAAGTGGATTACACTGTAGTGGTGATAAATGTGCAGAGGGAGGACGTGTCTAAATTTGCATCATTTTTTTTTTTTTTTTTTTAATCTGTGAGTGGTGCCAACAACAATCTGCGAGTGTTGCTGTTCAACAACACAAAAAGCAAGCTTTGATGCTTATATCAAGCCTCTTTTGTGTTGTCCATATTAGACTGCCTTTTACTTGGGTCGTCTACCTCTTTTTTTTTTTTTTTTTTTGGTTTTTTTCGGACTTTGCGAAACAAGGTACAAATAATCAAACAGTCCGAGAAATTTGTCAGCTTGAAAAAAATCGCTTTTTTGTGAAAAATTAGCTTTACAAATAACTGAAGTTTGCCGGCCGTAATGTTTCGTTTACATGTCGATAGTAAAGACTTGTGGTGGTTAGAGCATCGTGCGATCTACTACTGTGATCTGTGTCTGTACACTGTTCATGCGCGCACGCTGAATGATGCCGACGCAATAGCTGTGTGCGACACCGAAAGCATGCAACTTGTCAAGGCGATCATCGCATGTGCTGTGGTGCCCCGCAGAAGCGGATTCTAAGCTGCAACCACCGTAAACCTCCAATTAGAATATCGCGGCCAGTCATGCTTTCGTCATGTCCGTGGCACTTCACGATGTACTGTGACGCAACTGCAGGTCATGCTCATGTTGCCAACGAACGCACCCAGTTTCCATTATTAATAAAGGAGGCGAAGACCACAAGATGGTTTTGACGGGGAAAATGCAAGCGCAACGAGAGCCTGACGTTTCAATGTGCCGTCGAATAGTCATAGTCAGGGACTAACAGCTAAAAGGACGGCGATAACTGTGAAATCAAAACTATGCGGGTGCATTGTTCCTGTCGCTCGTTATAAAAGTCTACCTTCAGCACACACGTTCTCCCTGCGACTGGTCTGTGAAATGTTTTGAAGGATTCCCTGCAGATTTCAGTATCGCAAAATTTCAATTTGAACTGCGATTTTGTAATTAATCAAAGTTTAACTGTGTGAGATTCGGAACGATTTGGAACTATAGTGCACTCAGAGGTAGGCTTTGTGTAGCCATTGGTACTTGTCTAGGTAGTGTGGTGTCAACACTCGTGCTCTTCACCATCTCAGCTGGTCATTCGTTTTCGTAGCTTTTGATCTCCATTATTGTGTGCCCTATCCTTTTGTGCCCAGAACGGTGTACTCCTGGGGTTAATGGCCTCCTTTGCTACTGTTCTTACATGACTTTATCGCCTGTGCCTGTCTGCCCGTACTACCAGGACGTGTATGCTGTACAGTGGTATTCGTGCAGTTGGTGCTGCTTCAGGACCAAATTCTTAGATTGTTGAGGTGGTTGTCTTGACTCATGCAGGCCGCACCATTGCCATCGGGAAGGTGCTGCGGGTGGTGGAATGACTGGGAGCAGCCCACTTGGAGCAGCAGTGCCACTCTCCCGGCTCGCAGTTGTTGCCGCCGTCGCCATCACCACCACGTCCGCCATCCAAGGATTGCCCGCAGCAGCAGGACGCCGCCAGCTCCACCAACTCACCTCGCCACTGCGCGGGGCGCCGCGAGGGGGGCGCGCGCGGCGTCGGCCGGCCCGGCAAGCAGGGCCGCATAGCGGCTGCGCCGTCGTCCGCGGGCGGATGACCGCGGCCCCCGCGGTGCGCCGCTGTCTGCAGTCGGCCCAAGACTCGGGTCTGGCCTAAACCGTGAATAAAGAATGCTCCTGAGAGTCATCGGAAAAGTGAAACGCTCTTCTTCGTTGCAGCGGTGCCATTGTCAGTTTTTCTTCAATAGTCGCCGGGACTTCCGTGTCAGTGCTGGCAACTGAGACTAAAAAACTTTGGTGATTGGACCTGCATTATGGATCTGTGCAAAATAGTCAAGGCTGGAATACGTTATGTTCATGTGGGGTGCCAGGTACAAGCATGGCATCTTTGTATAGAACCGGGAACCTGACACCAGAACAATTTTCTCTGGTCTGCAATCCTTGATCAGTTTGTTACAAGTGTTGGTAATTAGATGAGGGAACTCTGTTCACTGGAATCTAGAGAAGCTTTCCTAAACAGTCATTTGCTACTCCAAGTTCTTGTGGCAGTCTGCATCTTTGTTTATACAGTTACAGACTAGTTGGGGGTGCCTTCTGTGGTCGTGGTGATGGAAACATCTTCAGTGTTTGGCAGCGGACATTTTGGTGCTTTTGGCCTGCTTGGATAAGTTATAAACCAAAGCGGCGTTTTTTGTTTCACTTCTTAGTTGCCTGCTTGCCACAAATTTCCCGCTTGTCAGAGAGGGAAGGCCGTTTACAGTGTCCTGAAGACAGTTTTCATCGACTTTACCTCATAACTTAAGCTGCTGGAGGCCATAGCACCAGCCAACTTGTATAACCCTTCGACTTTGCTTCAGATCTGCAGTGCACTCTGTGTAGATTTTTTTATCTCGTGAGTGGCTGTGGCACTGTGCGAGAATTTTCCGATGGCTCTAGCCTGAAGCCCACTGTTTGCTTTCCCAACGCGCTGATTGGTGTTGTCGCACAAAAACCATGAGGTTAGTGCACCAAAGCGGTTAGGATTTGTAGTTGCAGTGTGTGTGTCTGTCTGTCAAGGAAGGTCGAGCGGTGGTCAACGTATTTGCTGGAGTGGGTGGCCAGAAACGGGTTGCAGAATATGGTCGTGGTTGAGACACGGATTTAAAGGCGGCCATCCTGGGACCCTCTCTTGGAAGACCACCAGCAGGAGTCTGTGCAAGTAGAGAAGCTGAAGCAGCAGTGGGAATAAGTAACAACTTAAAATTTACACTGGTGAAAGGATTTTTTTTCGTTTAGATGGAAGTATTTATGGTGGTACCCCTGTCGGTGGTCGAACAGTTTCAACTTGTTAACTGTCTTGACTGGTACCTTGCCCCCTTCTGTGTACCAGATGTGATACCTCGATGTACTGCTTTTGTCATAAGTTCTTGGGCCACATAAGCTCTGCAGTACTGGAAGAAAGCCGTATAGGCTGAAGGCTTTAGATGAAGGCTATGTATGTTACCTTTCTAAAAACTGCTCAGATTGCATGCAGTAATTGTCCTTAAGCTGTATGATTTCACGAAACCAGTCTTACCGGATTTCCCTGCTGTCTTGCAGCCTCGTTTCTAGACATTGCGCGAGGGCCTTTTCCTTGGCAGTTTCACGGCACACTGCAACACGTACCAATTTTATAAGCAACAGTGGGTTGTGATACTGAAGTGAGCATGTAACGACTTTGGGCTGGTCCGACTCTCGGACTGTCTGCAGACACATTTGAGAAGACAGGCGGGCGCACCGGACATTCAGACGGTCGTACTGGAAACGACCAGTCTTCCGAGACGATGGAGAGATGCTTCTCTTTTATTTTAATTTCTCGTCCTCTTTTGTATAGACTTCTGCCTATTTCCATTCTGTTGCCGTCCCCATTTTTCCTCTGGGATTTTTTTTTCTTCCACTGCGCATTGTTTATACTGTCCTATAAAACTGCTCTTCTCTGTTTATATATATAGTAAATATGTACAATTGTTTTCGTTTTCTCTGCTTGACCGCCATATTTTTGGTTGGCCGTTTTCTGTTGCATCTTTTTCATGGTGAAAACGTGATCAAGAAGCTTGCCTGAGCAAGCCGAGTTGTGCTACAGACGTTTTATTTGGAGTACAGAGGAGACGCGCAGGATCTCTTGCGCATTCGCACAACCGTATGGGTTTGGGTTGTCTTAATTTTCTGGCAGATGCATATCACCGTGCTTTTAGTTAATTTTTTCAGTATGGTCTTGGAAAGAACTCTGCCTTGATTTGTCACGCATCTCTGCTGTGGTACACATTTCTTCTCTAGGTTGTCTTCTTAGCTGCATGCATTAAAAAAAATGCAATGAACTGGTCTTTTTTTTTTTTTTTCTTTAGGGGGTCAAAGGCAGGGAGAAATTTTTTTCTTGCAGAACAGGTAATGTAATGGTGGCGGTTGACACTTGTGCCCTTTCGTTTTGTTGCCTGGGCTGAAAAAGATCTTCATTGGGCGTTGTTTTTTTTTTTTATATTGATAGGAGAGACCATTGTGCGGTAGGAAGAGGTGGAGGGAGAACTGTTTTACCTCCCCTTTCCACTTTTGTTTTTACCAACCTTTCAAGGAAAACAGAAATAAAAATGTTTATTCCAATCTAGTTCTGGCGTTTGTGTGCTCTTTCGTGCTCAGACTTCTTTGTATATACAACTTGGGTCCTTAAAAATGAATTTGTCAAGTACAAATATTGTCACAGTCGATAGGTGTTGACTAAGTACAATAACTGTAGTGTGATTACCTGCAGATTTCGGTGATATGCCTTAACTGTACAAGGGTTTGGAGGTGTCGTGCAATTTCTTGAGTCTGGTGTTGAAAGCTTTTTTTTTAAGATGACGTTATTATAATAAGGGCTCTTCGTTTTCTGGTAAAACTGTCTGCGTGGGCCCCCTTTCTATACAGAAGCGTTTTATCCCATAATTTTTGGTACACGGGGTTTAGAGAAGTGCATAGACATAGAAGAAAGTGAATATGTCGTGCTGATTGCAAAGGGATAGTTTTGGTCGGCTGGTGGTTTTGAATCATTAAAGCTTATTAGTATTTGTGAATGCTTAATTTCAGGGTACTTTGGAAAGCAGAAGAGACCAAAGCATTGATAACTAACAAGATGTGCTGACAGCACGTCGTGTATCAAGTGTTATTCACGGTAGCGACATCTATGTTCAACTGCTGTTACAAGTTCGCTGCGACTGCTTGCGAGTGGTTCATGCAAGTTTGTGCGGGACACGAAAGCGAGACTTGATGGCCCTGACCAGTGATAAGCTGGGTCAGCAAGCTAATACTGGTTAGCTGCTGCAAACAGCCTTAACTTGGCGCACCGGCCACCAAGTTTCTGCAGATTCCTTTAGCTGTGTGAAAAGTTCCTCTTTCTCAAACCTGTATGAGTTCTCGTGACATACCCCATAAACATATCGCCCTAATACTCCCTCTGCCACATTTTTTAATCAGCATTTCAAGGCAATGCATATGTGTATGAGGTTGCAGTCATCCTGTCCCTTTGTTTGTTCCATTCAACAATAGCTACTGTGTCTCGACTACTATAGCCCCTCTCGTATATGTCACAGTTGTGGCACACTCAAGTTTAACAGGTCTTCATTAGCATGCATACACAAAATCCTCCTCCAGTTTTACCAAAATTGCATACAAAACTGTCGTGATGGCTTGGAGGCTATGGGTGCCTGCATTCATGAAGAAATCAAGAATATGATTCGTTAAGTGACAGTGATTGCATTTGCAAAACAAGCATCTGCATGCTAAAACACATTGAAAAACTTTTCCAACATTCAAAATAACTTCATTGTCCGCTATAGACCTTTTCACGACCCTTAAAGAAACCGGTTTGACTGGGCTGAGAACCAGGTGTGGGGGGAGAATCAGCAGCTTTTTCCTGTGTTATGAGCACAGCCCAGTCTTCAATATGGCAGCGCCCTTTGGCCAATTTTGAAAAGGTCTATAATGTGCACTCAAACTGATGTGACAGCATGTTTGGCACTCTTTATTGAAGATGTCCCGATGCTATAAAAACTCGTCTTCCATGACCTTGATATGCAGCCACAGTTTCTACACATTGAAAACCCACTTAATCACACTCTTGCATTGCTTTTCAAAGGTGCCCAGGTCAATGAGCTGACCAATTGAAGGTTGAAGTTGTAAAGTACTGGTACTTCTGCTCGCTCCATCATAGCGACACTCGGCTGTTAAAAGAAATGTGACCTCGCAAATTTATATTGTCACAAACAATCGCCCGCAACAGTCGGCTGCTGTCGTCGCCATTTCCTCGAAGGAGCGGATGGTGTTATCACCACGTGCTCGTAGGAACTGTGGAAAAAGACACTAAGTCCCCTTTCCACAAAACGAGTCCATGCAGCTTGACAGTTGCCGCCGCCAAGTGCTTGCACATTACACCCTTGCAGTTTGCTTTCATTCAGTGGAGCTCGAGAAAGGGCAGAGGAGAGACATGCATGCCGGGAGTGCCCATGTGAAGAAGGCGGATTATAAGACTGTTCCTCCAAACACTGAATACACAGTCCACTATATCAAAGTGATCTTACGGCTTTATTCAAAAATGTGCGCCAACCAATACAAAATACATTTCGCAGCATGGAGGGACAAGCACGGTGCCTTAATTAAAGACTAGGCAAAAAGCACCCAGACTTTGGCACCAACATCTTTGCAGTACGAGAAATGATGAATATCGGCCTTTATCTGTTATGCAGAGCTATCCCAACTGCAGCGAAACCAGCGAGATTCAAAGCATGCCACAGGGTCTTCAAAAAGAGAGATCAGTTTTTCAGAGCTGTACAATGGCTGACAATAGCAATAAAATTTCTGTGGTCTATGGCCCAGTCAACCCTTGATAAAGAACAGTAGATAATGCTAAAAGTACATTAGTTCCATTTGTTCCAATAAGTAGGTGGCATCACTGTTCTACGTGCATACACAAATTCCATCTCCTCAATTGGACTATGACAGTGCACTGTATGTCGATGCGTCCTCGTGTTGCTATTAGTAGCTCTTGGCAACACTTCATCAGCCGATACGATTTAGACAAAAAACCGAAACCAAGATTCCATTGAAGATTTGCACTATCCTTATCTGCTTTTATAAACACGCACATTGTGCTGCCAAATGTGGGAAAACTACTGTGTGTGGATGAGAATTTGCCAACATTATATTTACCGGCAAACAATGCTGGGTTAGTCAGCGCATTAAGGGTGCTTAACTTCTTTACAATTGTTATACAGCAGAATTTTACCTTATAACAGTACCGTGATCCAGCCGAACAGTGTGCCTTTGCTGAGCAATGACACAGCTGCATCTGATGGCCTAAACCGTAAAGAAATAGGAACTCCATTTAAACCAGCACGATATTCTGCATTAATAATCCTCGAGGACTCTGCTTGGAGCACGATTTTCAGCTTCAAGTATGTAGTTTCCATTCCAGTGAAAGACAGCTCTGATAATTACGACCGTGACCGTCACGCTTGACTAGAGAGAGAATGCAGCAGCAAGTGTCCCCACAAACTGCACAATGCAGGTTACACAAACATGATAAATAAGACGGCCGTGAAAAATTTTCAAACGATCAAACACCACAATACGCGATTATTCACAGTCGTTCAATCTTTGGTCTACGCAAACAAATCCCAGCATGTGAGTGATAGAAAGACTACCGCACGCCACTCGTCGGACCTGCTCAAAACAGTGTATCAAGAATAAGGCGTGTAGTGTATATGTATAAATATGTGCTAAACCTCAAGGCACAGAGTGTCTCACAGTGTCTACTGAATAGAAGTTCTTTAACACTGCAAGGCATAAATGCGCGCCCTTGTTGCTGGCAGCCTCAAATTATTTATAAATGCACTGATGTTGGCTACATTTAGTGTGTCCCACAGAACAAGAAAACCGCACCAGCTTCGACAAGTGTGCCAGTTTACTAGGTGAGCACCACAAAATCAGTGATCTTGCATCATGTGGAAAGAATTCAAAACAGCAAATATCCTCAAATAGGTCATGCACCCTACATGGTGCAAAACTATCACTGTGCACAAAGGCAAGAGCAATAAATAATGTAGGCAGCACCACTCAACAAGATAAAGAGAATAACCTAGCAAATAAAAACACCTGTGTCCAAATTTCAAATTGGAATCTCAAGAACCTCGTGGTCCTTATATGTTTGTGCAGTTCACGAGGCAACTGTTCTTAACGATGCCCTCTACTTAATTTTTCTCTCATGTACTTATTATTGAAAACTGCAACTTCGAAAGTGCAACTCAGAAAAGACAGGATGTGGCCACAAAAAAGTTTTGCGCAGTCTCCAGTGATTCCGGCAAGGCCAGCAATTCTTCTCAAACAATTAAGACGCTCTCGCAGTCAAGTATATAATCTGCATAGTGAGCGTTAAAGTGCGAGCACACTTTGGATTTTCTCCTTTCTGCAATCGCATTACTAATGTACTGTAAGCCTTGTACGTGAGGCTATCACATTCAAAGTTTGTCTTACAGGTCTTCTCTGTGTAGAACCTTCTTCCATGCCATGCTAACTCTTCGAGTCTCTCAACACACCGGCTTTTGAGAAGAGTTCGGACATTTTGTGCTCCGAAAGCTGGGCACGCCTCACAAAAGAAATGAAATGCCTTATCACGACGCTAAAAGGACACCAATCACAATTTGTTCCTTTGCCCGGCCACTTTACATTTTGCTCTTCTAACATGAGTAAATCTCATCCTAGACATAAGCTTGCCACGTGCTCCTACCAGCTACCCATTCACAAGTTCTCTCGCGCAATCAGCATGTTTTCTGGCCTACCACTTCTGTGGCTTGTTATGATGTAGCAAACAACATTGAAATCATCTGTTACAGTCACTTAGCCAAGCTATTCATGTGCAGAGCATTTGTGAGTCAGCTTGCATTTTGAAACCAACTACCAGAAATTCAAGTAACACTGAGCAGTGGAGATCTGCAGAATTCCCCGAAGAGCACAAAACGAACAAGCATATATCACCTGGAGAACGCAAAACTAACAAGCGTATCAACACACAGCACTTCCATCATCGACGCACCTCGCAGGCCATTACACAGGTAGCCAAGCTGAAGGCACAATATTGCACTCCAATAAGATCACCTTCCACATGCTCACCACAAGTCAACGTCCATGGACCTCTGAATAATCATGGTGTGTCTTCCTAATGGAGCATTTTGGAAGGTCGCATCAAGCATAAGCAAACCCAGCTGAATAGATGCCCTCCTCTCTTGATGAGTGAGTGTGAGACTGTGACACAGAGGCTGACCTCCTCCATAACATATCTGCATTTCTATCCTACGCATTAACCGTAAGAGAAGCATACTTATGTCGCTGTTTGGTGCCACGCACACGAATGACAATATACTAACACAAATATTGCACTTGGGCCCCTCAAAAGATGATGGCCGACAGCCACAAAGTATCACCTACCGCCTACAGCTCAACAATCTACAGACCCATATAAACAGACTTTTTTTTTTGTGTACGTTCATGATGTTCCCACGGGGCGATCTTTTCGTTTTGCTCCATGAAAGCATCATGCCATTTCTTACTTCCTTCTAACTGCAGGACTGTTGGAGCCATGGCGACAAATGTATAGGCTTGTCATTTGTTCTTCCTAGTTAGAGTACACAAGGCGAGTAGCACCCAGCAAATAAAATTACATCAAAAAGTACATTCTTTCTATCTTACACTCGACTCTGTTTTGGGCATCAAGTCATAAAGGACACAATAGGCAGATATTACATTCAGGCCACTCAGGACTTGAGCGCCTATTGTGCCGAGGTCAAACCTGCAACCCCTAGAGCTCACCTTCCCTTCTGCCACACATCCTTACGTAACCTCACTCCTCATCCATCTCCTCGACACTAACTGCCTGGCATATAGATGTCCCTGAGCATCACATAATCCCGTATTCGCCTCGGCATCCCCTCGAGGTCCCTTCCCTTTGGCTCCTTCCTCCCCTCCTGGCCAATCCAGTATGCCCTCCTGGATAGCCAGAGAAGGCTGGGTGGTGAGACTCGCCCTGTGCCAATGCCGGCATGCTGAAACACAGCCAACAGCTTTGTGTCTCCGCGCTCGGCCGCCCAGGTCACGTCGTCCTTTCCGGAACCGTCCCGGCAACCATGGGAAGCTCCGGCCGCCAGCAGCATGTCGGCGATGGTGTGGCGTGCGCCGTAACGGGCACAGAGCCACACTGGGCAGTCGGCAAAGGAGGTGCTGCTGCGTACGCTGGCATTGTGGACAAGCAGCAGGTAAACGAGGTTGGGCCGACCGTGTTTGGTGGCGAGCCAGAGTGGCGTCTTGCCAAAGATGTCGCGACGGCAGACGCGGATACCTGGGGGAATGGACAACCTTTTATTATCAATTTGGCTGCACTGCCAAAAAAAAGAGGCAACAGTGCTAGAAAGCAAGGGGGAAAAAAAAGCTGCAAAAGTGACGAGATATGTGCATGTACCAATGCCAAACTTGCGAGAACAGGCAGTAAAAAAAAAATCAAAGCGTAGAATTACGCAATGAAAATAACTGCACTACAGTTTACTGGCATTGACACAGTTTAACAAATTAAGAGGAGTAAAGAAAGGAGCACTCAATGATTCATGTTACAGTCAAACTTCCGCAGTAGGAGTCCAATGACAGCCACAAGATAAATCAACTATATCACGTAAAAATATGGTCCATTATGCTATTGCTTCAAAAGCAAAGTAAGAGTGATATATGCTGCTGTGTTCTGAAGCATGAGCGGCTCCATCAGATAAACAATATACTAGCCATTCCTATAACCTCTTGTCCAGGCTTTTTGTATTATTCTACACATATAGTACAACCTATGCACTGCCTCGAACAATTCTATGAATGACAAAATTTTTGCTCATTCATTCCAAATTTTTTTATACCACATTGTGTTGATTAGGTCCTCAAGTGGGAAATGAACAACTTTACAGCCCTGGACTTCTTGACCAGCACATGAGTGATGGATGATGCCTCGTGGTATGAACCTGATTTCATTGACCTTCTGCAGTACGCCATACAGGAAATGCTTGGCGTGGCAGACAAGTACAAGACGTAGAAAACGCACCACAGAGCGCCATGGTGTGTTTTCTAAGTCTTGTCCTTGTCTGCCGTGTCGAAGCATTTCTGGAAGTATGGATCCCCAACTGGCCTACAAAATAACTCTTCTAAGCAATACAGGAGGTTGGCCCTCCCTCGTATTTTGTTCGCTGCCTATTCCTACAGTCACACTGAATAAGAAGACAGGGAACGGGCTCAATTTCGGTGCACTTGAACTGTTACAGTTGGCTGCACGCACACCACTTCCTCACTTTTGAGCAATTGATCACAAAAGGTGCAAATGAAGGGCCAAATATTGTACTCTTCCGCTTCCGTGAAAGTGGTTTGGCTTGGTTTGTGGGGTTTAATGTCCCAAAGAGACGCTGTAGTAGAGGACTCCGGAAATTTCGACCACCTGGGGTTCTTTAACGTGCATTGACGTCGCACAGCACACGGGCGCCTTGCTTTTCACCGCTATGAAAAAGCGGCTGCCGAGGCCGGGATTTGATCCCTCATCCTTGGGAACAGTAGTCGAGCGAATGGTTTTAACATGCTTTTGCATAGGATAGAATAGTACAGGATAGCCTATATTTCGCACCAGTTGCTTTCAAACATGCATTTTATGCTATATTGCTGCAATCTAAAGGAAACATTGTAAATAGTAACTGCACTATAAAGGAGAGAGGGGCGACAATATATTTTTCGGTCATACTTGGTACTTCTTAGTAATTGCATATGTGAAGCTCTTCACATTGAAACAATTCACTTTATTAGTTTTATACTTATAAGAAACTATACCATCAAATCATCATGCCTGCCCAAATCTTCGCACTACTTCTCCGTGCCAACACACAATGCGGCATCCCTGACTATGTCACCTATGAGATATAACGCAATATGCTTTTCGAACACGTAAGCATAACAGAGTCAGCGAAGCTTGGGCAGGTGACTGGAGCCTAGCCCAATTATCCGGCTTACAGTGACGGACCTGGATTACGCAGGAGCATTTTCGCTATGTCGAGGTTTCCCAGACGGCACACAATGCAGAGTGGTGGCTCTTCGCGTCCAACGATGTCCCGGCTGAATTGGTTCACGTCGGCTCCGAGGGAAAGCAGAATGCGTGCAGTGTCCCATGCTTTCCTGCACATCAGTGTCAAAAAAAAAGAGAACATATTTTCACTCTATCCAGAAAGCTGATAACTGCAAGAGCAATGGAATGCTACAGGAACATACACAGACCTACTTTTAGTAGGAGGAATTAAAGTTTCAAACTCTGCTCAGCAAGCAGCTACAAGATGAAACAACAAAGAAGCACAACACGCAAAACTTACACAGAACTCGGGCACTCACATTCAAACCAACATCACGTACTTAACCTAAACAAATATATATATATATATATATATATATATATATATATATATATATATATATATATATATATATATATATATGCCCTCTGTTGAGGGTGTGCAAAAGGCGGCAATGAGGATAGGTTAATGAGCAAAGCTTTGTCATCAAATGTTTGAACAATTTATGAAATTAGTAGCAGAGGAAATCTTTGAGACAGCTGAAAATGCAACTAGTTTAAAACATTGTCCGCCCCCCCCCCCCCCCCTAACCCCCCTTCTTAAAAAGAACAGTGGTAAAGTTTCTCCAAACTGAACAGAAAACAGTTCTCAGCTGTAACCAGTTGCTCGTCCCAGTTGGGAGGGCCCAGCATGCCTCTACTGGGAGTAGCTGGCCCAGAACAAAACCAGCCTGGACTTGCTGGTTTTGGTTTTGCATGGACCAACAGGGTCCGTGCTGGGACCAGTTGGCCCAGTAGGAAACTAACAGGCTCTGCTGCTGGAACCAGCCAGCAAAGTTCCTGTTGGGCCCAACTGAAACTAGCATATTCACAGCTATAATTTTCACCTGGGATCCTACGGCCAACTATTATGTAGTAGAGCCTTAGCCAAAAATATAGAGCTAAATAGGTTTGCACCTAGGCAATGTAAACAGGATCCGTAGCGCATTTCCAGCGTTCGCAATCTCGTAGGCAACGAGAAATATCGTCCTTAGGTATTCTTAGTTCATAGCGTTATAGGATGCTTCCGGGATCCCCGTTACAGGGGTTATCAGCAAACCCCTTAAGCTGCAGTGTATTTTTTACAGACTATACGCCTAAGAAAAATAAATAATGGTGGCAACAATGAGTACTCGTTGAAAGTTGGCATCGGTGCAGACTGAACAGAGGCATGACTCCCTGCGAGTGCGCTTTTCGCGCACCAACATGAAACTGCCAACCAACCATCTTAAAATCTGAAATCGAAGCCCCTGTTCGTAACTACAACCTGCAACCATTGGCTGGTGCGCGATTACACATATATCGCGAGCAGCCTTAATCGTGACACGCAACAACAGTTAGCATGCAGCGGCCAAACCTCAACCACACCGACCTGCACAAAGCTGCACCAAGAGGCGTCGCTCCTTGGAGCTTGGCATTGACGTCCCCTCCCGAAGAGACGTGCCTGACGATCGCTTCAATGTTGTGGCTGGTCACAGCAAAGTGTATATCCGCGGGACTTCCCAATTCCACCCTCATGACAGCTGCAGGCTTGCCTGTTTTGAAAAAAGAACGAAAGCGTCGAGACATTTCCAGGGCCTCTCTATGCATGCAGCTACTGTTTACACTACGGCAACCTCATGCGCACGCATTCACCGAAGCACGCACGGGCTTTCTGTTTACGTTTTGGGATCGAGGAAGGATCGATTGCATCGACACACTCACTGCGGTTTCCAGCTTTGACTCCCACGGTCTTAAATCCCACTCACGGAGTCGATACTCTGGACAAGAAAACTAAACGCGCAGGCGCCAGCCGCTGAGTAGGTGATCAGCTGTCAACTTTCCGCGGATTAGCATTCTACGAGACATTTGGCAATGAAATGAAAATGATGCCGTAATGTTTACATGGAAACCAAGGCGATTCACTGCTAGCAACAACGATCTAATTCATGTCCAAGGACGCCTTGCTTTTTCTGGAAAACCATGCCCCAGATGGGAGCTTCCAGACGCCGTTCGTGACGTCATAAAAGATACATTTATATGAATTAAATTGCTCAACTGCAGCATTTAGAGTTGTTATATACGAAGTTATAAATATTTAATCATTGATTTTTTCACTTTGTTGCTTTCTGTACATTTGCTACTCTAGCCTCGAGCAATGGCGCTGCTGTCAACGTTGGCGCGCGCGAGGGACGCCTTTTCAAACTTCCATCATTTCCATCTATTTCTACAACTCTGACCTCGCTTTTAGGTGTATGCTTTCACCCTCAGTGCTGCATGGAAATACAAACTTTATACCTTGAGAATGTGAGACTTCTGAACAAAGGCCTTCGTCATGGTGAGTTAACTTCTGAGTTTATCATTCTGCTAATCTGATAGTGCGCAGCCGAAGCCATCTTTGCATCCTGTTCAGATTCGTGCGGCCGGCGGCTCAACTGCTCGTGTGCGTCCGTTTTCTCTGCCACTCTACCTCATGCGAGCACTGATGTAATGAAAACTAAATCGGCAACATGAGTGGTAGTTCGAACTATATGGAAAGTATGCGCGATGCGGACAGAGACCGGTACATAAAAAAAAAAAAAAGAAAAAAAAAAGGAACTGTGTGGCACCGACCTGTGTTTGCAGTCGATGTGCGCGACTGTACTGTAGGCGTCGACTTGCGGCCGCCCGCACGTAATTCTGTACGACATTATGAGTTCCTTGTGTTCCGGGCTGGCTTCGTCAAATTTTTATTTATTTCCGATACCTTCATGGGCCCACAGAACATTATTTAGGAGAGTGCTACATAAATATAGAATGAAACTGGTAAAAAAAGGACAAGAAACCATTTGAAAGCCGGCAAATCACTCGAAGGACACAGCTCATTACAAGCGGCTGTTTTAAAGATCCAAAGCTCAAGCAGACGAACCCGGGCGTTGTGTGCTGTAAAATCCTTCTCCAAACTAAACCGCTGAATCCTTGCAGCTCAAATTTCACACAGAAATGACATTTTTACTGTTTTATGCCAAACTTATTTTGGGTGCTAGCCTGATTCGGTCAGAAGTCGGATGTTTGCATCTTCTGTGGCAGCAACAAAGCAAAATAAGCTGCTGTTCGATGGAACCGGTGGCGCCACCTTGCTCATGCAGAGTCTCTGAATGCACCTCAATCTTTCTCTGCTGACGGCTTCTGGGAGCCTTGAGTGAGGTCATCCTCGGTACATCCCATAAGCTCCGCCTTGCAAGTACCGCACCTCCCCAGGCCGATAACAGCGATTCCTTTTGATTATCGCGCCGTGGATATGTCGTCAGGCACAAGATCAACACTTTGCTCTCGTTCGTATTTTCTTTCGTTGGAGGTCTGAAAACAAGCTTGCTTGTAAACAGCACAGAAGCCTCTGCTCGTTTTCGACGTTCGTAACTGGCTCGAAGCTTTATATAACCCGTAAGAGCCCCATCTGGATCGATCCTTGATTGCAATACGTCTGGCCCAAAGTGTATCCAACAGTATGGCAGCCGCTCCTTGGTGACTGCTGACATCGCTCTGGGCCTACTTAAAATCATCACTCTTATCAATGAATTTCTGCGACGCCCCTTTGCACTGTGTTTCCTCCGACGGTGCCTTTGGTATTGACTCGAATAAATGCAAATCGGGAATCGGTGTGAAAATGGTGGCACTTACGGCTTGCCTCTTTTTAAGCACAGTGAAAGAATCAGTGGTTAAGTCGAGAGGTAGTTCGGCGAAAATTTCCGGCAAAGCTGAGCTCGTAGACGATTCAACTACTGCAGGGAGCTCATCCGCTGCCTGCGTAAAACGACGGCTGTCGGCAGCGGGAGTAGGCTCCTGAAGGCCCTTGATGTGGCAGCTGAGGAGCGTCATCGTTCGAATGGCAGTCTCCTCATACTCTTGTACCGCTGCGACGTCTTCTGCACAAACGTCGACTTTAAAGGCCTCCATTTTCTCATTTAGCACGCGTAGAACAAAGTTTTCAGTCTGTCGTGAATGAGCTTTAGGTCAAGAATTGTCCCTTCGTTCGATTTCGGTAGTTTACTTACCTCATTGACAGAGCCAGGACTGAAAATCTCGTTGAACGACGCGCTTCTTTTTGATGCGGCCCATGGTGTCTCGATGAAGCCATCTTCTTCTCTGTCCGGTGGAGTTCGCTGACGGAGTTCCTGGTATCTTCCTGGAGGGTCGTTGGCGTTCCTCTTGCAACCTCCAGGAAGGATCGATGGAGGAGCTCACATTACTTTCCCGGGTTTCGGCACCAAAATATAGAAGGAGGATAGGCACCAGTCCACCTCCCACGTTTGTCAATGTCGCAACATGGCGCCGAGCCTCTCCCGCACGCTCCATCCCCAAGCCTCTTCTTCGTCATCGTTCTGTTTGCAGATTCCTGCACGAATCTGCAGCACCCCCTATACAGCGACGTCACGAGTACAACGTAGACACCTCACGCGCAATGTAGCAGAGAAGAATAAAAATTTACATGGGTTAAACTTGGTTAAACCGAAGGTTGAACGATATAGCTTTTCTTGACAGACTCTTGCCATTCAAGAGCATATCGCACACTTTATAAGGGTAACCCAAACGGCTCGTCCTGCAAACACTCGCTTGAACTGTACGGAGGCCGATGCTGATTCTGCTAGGCGAATCAGATGCTTGAGCATTGGCTTGAGCGACGGCTTCTGCTCTGCGAGCTTTCGTTCACGGGCCCGCTCCCAGTTGTGATTCTCGTTATTCTGGAATTTCTTCGTCTCTGTTGGCTTACTAGCTACATCCGCTGAGTGATCTGATTTCGCCATTAGTTGGCGTTTATCAGCACTGCGAGCGTGAATTCACGACCCGATGTGCTCGGCTCCTTATCCGTGATTGGTAGCCAGAGGATCGGCAGCTTCTTTTTATCGTGACGTCATGAATCATTTGATTATTTGAGGCTGTTTGCCTAGATGACGTCACTTAAGGTTAAGATCATATGTCATCTTTGATTTTACTGTGATTTCACTTTGAGCGTTTGGCCTATGGCCTAAAGGTATTACGTGGTAGAGTCCTCTTGCAGCTTCCCTTGCGGTTGCTCATTCTTATTTGCCAAACACTTATTTGTCCCTCTGATGTCTTACAAATTTTTTTAACGTACAGTTCTAACCCACCATTCAGCTACCGGACGCAAACTACCACCCGAATTAAATGTAAATCCCTGCGAAACCAAGCCGTACTAGCCGCGCCTTCATGATCTATAAGTAGCGTGCCTTACTCGACATTCATGAGGCCTGGAAGGTTGATCCCAACTTTGTGACAGCGTATGGTATCATTACATCTCATAATCATAAATCAGTTCTCAATCATGGGACCTGCTAAGAGCCAAGTCAAGGTTAAAGCTCAAGGTTGTAAATCGAGGTTATGTATCGACACTGATGTTACGTGGCTTAAATTTGAAAGTTTGACCTTGAGGTTGGCTGAAGGTCGAGATGAAACTGCTTTTCCGTTGAGCTATATCATTCAAAAAATGAATAATCGATACTAGTATTTTCCGCCACAGCTAGCAGCTGTTGCTAGCTGTATCTCTCATTGCACAGTTGTAACCGGTATGATAAATTTTTGACTCAGTAATGTTACGAATGATGGCGATATTGGTGTACAACCCAGAAAAGAACCTACACGAGTAGTTCACAGTCTCCCTTTAATACAAGCTGGGCAACTCGATCCCTGTGTGTTCCATGCTGACGTAGTGCACTGTTGGCGTGGTCGTCCTCTTTCTGAGGCTTCACCGCGGTGTGAGCACCAGGTCGGCGACGAATGTGCGCATCTCTCCGACGGCCATGTGGGCGCGTATGATGCTCTGGCGCTCGAAGGCATCCCCCGATCGACGGCGCGCGTAGCCCGCGTAGAGGCCTCCGCCCCGGCCGCTGGCTACGGTCACGTTCCACTCGAACTGCTCGGGCTGCTCGTCCAGCCACTGGCTCGCTGTCAGGGTCACCTCGCGCACGTTGGCCGTCTGGTAGGTCGACATCAGTGCCTGCATTGTCGATCGTCACTTAATCTAGCTAGCTGCATCCACTTGACCCCTGCGAACTTCTTAACCTCATCCGCCCACCTAACTTTCTGCCGCCCCCTGCTACACTTTCCTTCCCTTGGAATCCAGTTTGTTACCCTAAGCGACCATCGGTTATCCTCTCTTCGCACTACGCACCCATGCCCATTTCTTCTTCTTAATTTCCACTAGAATGTCAGTAACTTGAGTTATTCCTCTGACCCACTCTGCACGCTTCCTATCTCTTAATGTTACCCCTACCATTTTTCGTTCCATAGCCCTTTGAGTTGTCCTCAACTTAAGTAGAACCCTCTTCGTTTCAGCCCCATAGGTGAGTACAGGTAAACTGTTGTATACTTTCCTCTACCGGTAAGCTGCTAGTCATAATCTGCATAAGCTGCTAGTCATAACCGGGTTAAGTGGAGAAATATGGGAGAGGCCTTCGCCCTGCAGTGGGTATAGTCAGGCTGATGATGATGTTGATGATTTAATCTAGCATCGTCATAGCAAGTGGAGAGCTTCGCAGCTGCTTTCAAAACCTGAACCTGAAACCAATCCTCAGTTCAGCGCTGCATAAACTCGCATCAGTTGTAAGTTCCAAGTTCCACATCAACATCCTTCTCATCCCAGCCCACCTGCAGCTTCCCCACCTGCAGCTTCCCCACCTGCGACCTATTTTCGGTAAAAATAGAGCCGTTACTCGTTAGTATCCAAACAACCATGGCTCCGAAGGAAAATGAAGGTTTAGTTTTGTATGATATGCGCTTGGGTGAATGGTTTATATCAAGGCTACTCCACTCCACCTTGTGTGATTTACAGTGTATAAACAGATTGGACTGCCTGATTTCTCCCACCCACACAAAGCTAACTTGGAGCATTTTTTCTTTGTGTCCAGCAGCCGTATATTTACTTTTTACACTTTTGTGCGTAACTAAGCGCATGGTGTACATATAGTTATTTTGTATATGTTTGCAGATGCATCTTTCCTTGCTATTCTTTCTTACTATTCTTGCTATTCTTTCCCATAGTTTGCTTCACTTTGCTATCGTCTGCCCTAAACCACTTATTTTCAGTCGGCTGTTGATCAAATGCGCAAGGAATATGTGGCGCGTTCTGCGGCCAATACCTCTGTTTCGTTTTCGCGTTTTTACTGCCTTTTCTATAAGAATAACCAAATACCACTGCTGCCACTTTTACTCCTGTTAATGCCCAAAACTCCCTTATTCCCCTCCGCACGGAAGAAATGATGTTTGGAGCAGAGACAGCGACGTCACGCCCGCGTGGCCATCCAGGGGTCACGTGACACTGCGCGACCGTTCCGTTGGTTGCCGCCACCTGACCGGATGCATTCGATTTTCCAGTCCCGGACTACTTGCGGACAGGTCTCGGCTTCCGCTCTGAGAGGACGTGGCGTTACAGTCACATACCTTGCAAGCTCCCTCCATCATTTGCTTATCGTCTATACTTTAGCATGAAGTGATAACCGTCAGTCACCATGAGGCAGTTCTTTCGCAGTGGCGCCGTGCGTACGCTCATCTCATGACGTGCGTGCAATGCTGAAGATAGATAACTGAGGCGCGATTCAATCGATGTTATTCGCGAACGGAGCGCAACATGCCTGAATGCGAAGTGTTTTACGGAACTCAGTTTGGCAGGGTTTGCTTGCCTTCGATGCTCGCGAAGTTCTTCCAAGGGCCCAGCTCACTGCGCTTAAAAAGAAGATTAAAGCGTTTGCCAAAGCATTTGCAACAAGTGTTAGCTGTTCCAGCACGCAGCGGTTCGCTTGCGACGTTTCCAGGCCTGCGCGCTGAAAAGGTTGCTAAATAGATGAACTTCTGGACAGCTCGAGCAACAATCTGTGCTCGGGGCTCTTGACGCTTCCGTGTGTAGTGAAATTTGGGAGGTTATAATACGGGAGCAAATGTGTTTCCCCCAGTTATTCGCGGCTGACTGTCCAAACCGCCGACCCCCACTCCGTGATCGCGCGCCGACCACGGTGGGCCGTGCTCTTCTAAACAAAGGAACACGTGCTGACAACAAACAGGCATTTATTGCCACAATAAACGCCAGCTAGCAATCAAACACACTAATAAATAGGTCGTCCTACTCACTAGCAAGGTTAGGAGCGAATGTTAGCCCGCGTTTTGGCAGGCATGAGACATTTAGTTTAGCGCTACCGCGCGAGCGTCAGCACGCATGCGCAGATCACCCCGAGAGCGACAGATGGCGCCACGTCCGTGGTAAATTTCAGCGGACGCAGCACGCAGGAACCAATCAGCGCGTGCTATGCTCACGGCGCGCGGTAGCGGTAGACGGCCGCGGTAAGCGGCAGCGGTAAACTAAAAGTAGAGAGATTTAGCACACCGTGATCCGCGATCCGCTACCGTGATCCGCCACCGCGCGTTCCACTGCGCATGCCCAGATCACTTTGATACCGATAGATGGCGCCACATACTGGATGTCGGTCCGACACAGAATGCGCTAACATCTTCAATACGGCGTTCTCGTCAGTTTTCACTCAGGAGCGCCAGCCGCCTCCAAGGATACTTCCTACTAATGCCACCTCGCCGATGGACGCAATAACGTTTTCTTCAGCAGGCATCTCGTCTTTATTTGAGAAAATGAAACTTTCCTCGTCAGCCGGCATCGACGAGATAAACACTAAACTACTAAAAAACACGAAGTGCATTAGTACAGTGTATCTAGAATTAATGTTTTCGCAATCACTCTCAACAGGTCTCATTCCGGAAAACTGGAAACTTGGGAAGGTCGTTCCACTCTACAAATCAGGTAACAAAAATTCCCCCCTAAACTACCGTCCAATTTCTCTAACTAGCGTCCCCTGCAAGATCATGGAGCATGTCATATACTCTCAGGTAATGGACTTCTTAGACTCTAACAATTTCTTCCATCCATCCCAACACGGTTTCCGCAAGGGGTATTCATGCGAAACACAACTAGCCATGTTCCTCAACGACTTGCATGCTGACCTGGATGCTAACCTTCAAGTTGACGCCATCTTTCTGGATTACGCTAAAGCATTTGATAAAGTTCCACATCAGCGATTAATACAAAAACTTTCTATTCTAAACTTACATCCTAATGTGCTAAACTGGATAGAGGCCTTCCTAACAAGTCGTTTTCAGTCAGTCATTGTGAACAACCACTCTTCCAACCCTCTCTCTGTAACATCCGGCGTCCCACAAGGCTCCGTTCTTGCGCCCCTACTGTTTTTAATTTATATTAACGATCTCCCACAGCATGTATCCTGCCAAATTCGAATGTTTGCTGACGACTGCGTAATTTACCGCCAAATAACAAACACAACTGATCAAGAAGCCCTCCAGCAGGACCTTAACCAAATTGAACAGTGGTGCAAAAATTGGCTTATGACCCTGAACCCTAGCAAATGCAAGCTTCTTTCCATTACCCGTCGCAAAACGAGTCATGCCTTCCATTACAAAATCGCTAACGAGTCCATAGAATCTGTATCATCTTTCAAGTACTTAGGCGTCACATTATCTAATGACCTAACATGGAATGCACATGTTGCTAACGTGATATCATCTGCCAACAAAACTTTGGGATTTCTTAAACGTCACCTTCGCCTCGCCTCGTATCACGTGAAATTGCTCGCCTACAAGTCACTCATTAGACCTAAACTTGAATATGCATCCGCCATATGGGACCCGCATCATATTAACCTCATAAACGATCTAGAAGCCGTTCAAAACCGCGCTACAAGGTTCATTCATTCTTCTTACTCGTACGACGTCAGTGTTTCAGCCCTAAAAGCTAAATCAGCACTGTCGCCTCTTTCCGTTCGTCGTCGCATAGCCACGCTATCACTGTACCACAAATTCTTTCACTCATCACTTAACCGTGCCCCCTACATCACGCCAGCATCTTACATTTCCCACCGCACTAGCCACACGCTTCAAGTGTTTCGCCCACGTGCCCGAACTGTTACTTTTTCAGCCTCCTTCTTCCCACGTGCAGCTAAAGATTGGAACGGCCTTCCCCAGCATATCGTCGACATCACCTGCCCTTCATCGTTCGCTAGCAATCTAAACAACATTTTTTGTATATGATCACATATATTGCATTGTCTTGTACCTTTTCTTCTCATCCCACCCCTTATGTAATCCCCGCGAGGGGTCTTTAAGGTAATAAAATGAAAATGAAATGAAATGAAATATAGACCTGCCACATTGGAACCGATCAGCTCGTGCTCCCCGCCCACGAGCGGTAGAGGGTCACGGTGGCGGATCGCGAATCACGGTATGCTAAATCTCTCTAGTCTCTCCGCCGGACGGGACGACAAGCAGGCGGGAAAAGTTCCAGTGAGCCTCGAGTTGCCGGAATCCCGCGAGGATGCGTGCACCCGATGCCGAAAACCGTTCCCCCTTCCCCCGTGCGCAATGACGAAGTTGTCGGTGTCGCTCGCGCTGCCGCGACGCTCTCGTCATCTCTCAATATTTAATCTTAACTACCGGCGCTTGCGCCATCTATTGATAGCTAGAGTAACTACCGCGGGCGAAAGCCGACTTTACACCTCACCTAACCCACCCCTTCCTTTCTAGGCCTCATGGGCATCCTTATGAATAAAGATTTTATGAATATGAATATGAATGACTTTGTAGAAGACGATGGGAGATTGTTCCCCATGAATTCAAGACAAGAAAACGAAGATGCAAGTTTCAAAAGTCTTACAGTTGCTTACAGAGCAGCTACTGAGCTAATGTCACGGTTTAACACCGATATCATCTACAGGAACATGAAAAAAGTAATCAGAATGCGCAAGGAGCATAGCTCAATATGACCGCCAGAACGGCGATACTTTCCAGGGAGCTGCACTAGTAGGCGGAGCTTATGGGCTGGCCGAGGAAAATCGAACGCCGGACTCCTGTCCGCAAACGGTCCGGGACTGTCCAGGACTGAAAATCGAAAGTATACCAAGTAATATGCCACAAGCAGCTAGGAGTATGAGCCCACAACACAGGTTTTGGTGGAGTCGATTCGTTTCATCTCAAATTACAAGGACACAAACAGCTGCATCAACGAGGAGGCGTAATATTAGAGCTTCAAAGATAGCAGTGCGAGTGACGGGAATCCAAAACCTCTTGCGGCTGCATTATGGTCTGTGTGAAACCTCGGGGCAATAATGAAACACCGAATATAAGGAAATGCCAGATGCGATGAAAGACCGGTAAGAATAAACTCCGGCTTTAACGGAACACTGACATTAATGAAACACTGCCAACAGATGCAGATGAGCACCGGCTGTATCAAAACCCTGGCTATAACGAACCACCTGCTACAGCAACTTGGTGATGACACTTCAGCGACGTCAATAAGGAATTAGTGTATTGGATGATCTTATAGCACTAACAGTGACGGGCAGTGGTGGTGATCATAGTGATAAATTACCTGCTCTAGGCCGCAAAACGATAGAACAAAGGAAGAGAAGAATGACGTCGCATTTCTACCGCGTGAGTCCGTTTGATCACTCCTAAAATATTTCTTTTCGGATGCACCGCCCGCACTTTATATAAACCACTGCGTGACCTGCAAAGGACACTTGCAGCATGCCACCCACTCACGTGCAAAGGCACGGCCACGTCGCCGACTCGCATCTCCCTGGCCACGACCGCCGGCTGCATGAACTCGAGGCGGAAGAGCACCTTCTTGGGCTCGTGCTGCTGCAGAGTCAGCAGCTGGACGCCGATGGGGAGGGCCGCTCCCAGGCCGCGGAACTGCGACCGCCGGCAAAACAACAAATAAGCAGAGGCGAAACAGTCGCTAACTTCTACTGAGAAGGGCAAGCTAATTTTTCGTTTTGTTGCTGACTGCTTCTATTTTTACGGTCATTCTCCAATTTCCCTTCCATTCTGCCGCTGTGAAGGTCTCGGTGCGGCAACGTTGTGTATTTTATTTTTACTTTGCGAAGATGTCTGAATTTTAGGTCATTCAGCATGACACAGCTGCGTCGTAGCCGATTGCACGGGAGATATGACTGCAGGAAAGATTGTCCATCTTTACATAATAAATTCACTACAATTGAGATAAAAACAATAGAAAACGTGTTTCCTTTTATATGTTGTGGTAGTTATGGCCCCTATCGGGGTGCTCTCATGCAGCGAGGAGTGAGGAAGTGTGAGGAAGTAGCCGGAAGAAGAGAATGAATGTCAGTACCTTCTGCATACAAGAGATACCTTACTAATCACCAAAATTTGGTCCAGTCCGATGAACTAACGGCGCGTGGGCTGGACCGCCAAAGATCGCCACGGCACAGTTATGTCGGCAAAAGGTGGTCAGAGGCTCGTTATACCAAGTATTTCACCCCAGAGATGTCGAGCGCTAGGTCAAGGGAAGACTACACGCTGAATACCTGCTGGGGTGCCCAGCTGCACTGGCAATCGAACACTCAACCTTCCGCACGCGTCGGACGCCCAAACCATTGGGCCATGCTGCAGTGATTAAATAGTTTTAGCATAACACAATCCGCGATACGTTACTGTGATCCCCCACCGCGCGTTTCATTGCGCATGTCCAGATAGGCTTAAGGGCAACAGATGACGCCACACGCAGGACGGTGGCACACACGCCTGCCGCATCGGGACCAATCATAGAGTGAGCTCTGGCGGCGCGCAGTAGCGGGTCAAGGTGGCGGACCTCACTATGCTATAACTGTCTATTGGCCCAAACCGAGAGTCATGTTTAGATGCATGAGCTCAGTGGACGGTCTCGCGTCTTGCACAATTAATATAGTCGGGGCTCATATCGGGGAGAGTGACTGACACACACTCACGGGCCGCGTCTCCACGGCACGCGTCTGTGGCGAGGTGCCCTCGGAGAAGGCGAGCACGGGTGCCATGACGTTTGCAAGCTGTCTCACTCGCCACGCGGCCTCGGCCAGCGGTCCCACGTGCAGCAGGTGGCGGCCGCGCACCACAAGACCCTTGCGGTCCACGCCCAGGTCGTTGAGCGGCTGCGCGCTGCATCCCTTTCCGTCGGATCCCAAGTGCCGACGATGGATCTGAATGTCAAGGTGTGAAATACGCTTGCGACATAATGCGCGAAATAGAGCTATGGCATTGTGCAAAACGCTTAAATGTTCTCCACTGTAATTAATTCATTAATAATCGGTTTGCACTGCGTCGTCGTCGTTAGTATCGAAGCCGCGGACGTAAAAGAAATCGCTGCGGTCGGCTGGCTATTCGAGCTTGCGTCACCGTCGAGGTACTGTGGGCAGAGTGAGTCCTCTGTGTTCGCTACGCCAGTGGGCGGGTCTCGAAATAAAATCGACACATACACTACAGTACTGTATATCAATGCATACTTAAGATAAATATGATCTAAAAATACAAGACGGCGAGTGGTGAGGCGTAATTAGAGTAAGTTCGTGCTAGGACTGGTTAGAATCGATAGCTGAGCGTTGATTTTTCGCAAAATACTACCTTTCATACGGAAATTCACGTCAACTTCGGTGTCAACTAAGCCTCTTTAAGGTCAATATCGCTTTCAGGGCACGTTTAGAACCTGGGTTTCTACAGATTAAAACCAGCGGAAGGGTGCAGACACAGAGAGGTTCTGCTGGTTTTAATCTCTACGAATATGTATCGACTGACCCAGCTCTCTACTCTACTGAACCTGGGTTTGTTAAAGTGTACTGACAACGCACCTACGGAGCATACTTGCTATAAGACAGGAATGGTTGGTGGACGTGGGGAGAGTTCAATGTATTTCGTAGTCTTTACCATAAGCTCTATGGTTCCAGGCTGATAGCCAGTGCCGCCCTGCGGTCGGTCCGGAAGTACGCTCATCTGCAGCGACTGCTTCCTGTCGCGCAGGTAGATCCAGGACACGACCGGGTAGTAGTTGGACTGTACCAGGCGGCGCTCGCGCCGGTTCTTGTCGGTGACGTCCCAGGGACGCGTCGCGTTGGCCCTGCATCGCATGAGGCACCCAGGTGCACATGACAACAGAACGTACCAACGCCTGGTTGTGTTCGAATAGAGGACGAACACTCGCGGCCGTGACGACATTGTGCACTGCACATTTGCAGAATACCCTAACGAAGTGAAGTTTTATGGTTCCAGCAGGCAAACAGACTGACTACCTCTAATCTTAAAGCTATATCTGATGGCCATGACCGGCAACCATTGGCCGCGTTTCAGTAACGTTGCTTCTAGGCTGATCTGCTGTGGATGAGTGTGGGCTGATCTGAATGAGGACAGCGCGGAGCGTTAAGGAGGAAAGTTGCATTTAACATAGTTAGCAGGGCCAAACCTCATCAAGTTCAATTTATTTTACGATGAGAGAAGAAAAAATATATATTACAGCGATTTGGCCATGGTTCAACCGAATTAGGCAATATATAGATCGGCTTTACATTTTTTAGCGTTTATTTTTGGATTATACTCGTCGAGTCCTTTTTAATAAAATGTGGCGACGTTGCAATGTAAAGACTAATTTTTAATCGCCACTGAATAATAAAACCTATTTAATTAGGACTCTCTACAAGTCCATTGCAATTATTCTTGACATAATTCTATCCACTGATATATTACTGGACGCTGTAATAAGAAGTTCAATTTTTGATCACAACTAACTGTAATTCATGCCGACGCGCGCGCAATTAGCAAAGCTCAGTTATACTGGACATAAGCTATCTAATGATATAAACTTACGCTGTTTGTACTGGACATAAACTACACTACTAGCACTTGTGTTACTATAGCTTGACTCGGAGGCTTGACGTTGAGGCTGAGCTGAAGGTCAAATAGACGCAGTCCGCCAGTGCTCGGCTTTTGCTTTGTGTAAAGCTTTCACTCTAAGAGGGCGCTTTATTTTTCTTCACGATGCGATGTAAAACCAAAGTCTGCGTGCGCAGGAATATGACCTTCAAGTGAGCCAGAGGTCAAACTACGAAACATTTGTAGGGTCGCTATTGTGTCGCACCCCATGGTAACAAAGACCAAGGTCAAATGTCAAAGCGATGAACTATGACGTGGAAATATGGTTCGGTGTCACGTGATATTTGACGTCACACTGTGACTGAGTATATAAAAAATCAGCCATTGCTGTAGCATGGAGCCTGAGCAGAGGGAGCGAATGAAGCTATGGCGTACACAGGCTTAACAGTAGCTAAACCACCAGCAATTTTTTTTCCCTCTAACGCCATGATCGTGTCTGTACTCACGCTCGTGGCAATGTCTGCTTGCCATTAGAGTCCGTGTAGAATACGCCATAGTTTGTCAGGTTGGACTTGAAGCGGGTCACCACGTCGTAGCCAGGTAGCGTCGGTGGGCTGCGGAATTCCGACGAAAAAATAAAGGAACATGCAGACGTTTCGGAATGACTAATTAGAGTTTCTGTCGCACGAAGTGTAATATTTTTGCAAGGAACTAAGTAAATAAATAAAGTAAGCAACCTAGCCTTCGTTACCGCGATGAACGAAGACGAGCCATGACACTCAACATTCTCACGAGTGGGAGAAAACATCTCCTGCACAAAGCTTGAAACTAAATCCAGAAGAAAAAGAGAATGGCAGATACACTCAAGACTGCTTATGCTCGAAGATGCGAATGTATAATGATTATTACTAGTCAAGACTATGCGTAATATTTAAACATCTACACCTTGCACGTTAATAGTAAAGCGCTGAGAGTAATGATACGTTACCTAATATGTATGAGCCATGACTATATAACACGCACGTTACCTTTCAGCACGTATGACTACAACACACACACACACACACACACACACACACACACACACACACACACACACACACACACACACACACACACACACACACACACACACACACACACACACACACACACACACACACACACACACACACACACACACACACACACACACACACACACACACACACACACACACACACACACACACACACACACACACACACACACACACACACACACACACACACACACACACACACACACACACACACACACACACACACACACACACATCATGCACTGGCCTGGTGTTAACCGGCCAGTCGCATGCTTGTGAGGAGGACCACGATGCCCATTACTCGCTGTATTAAATTGTTATTTGTGTTTTTTGTAAGTACTGGCATTTTATATGAAATGAAACTACGGTGATTCATGTTAGTAATTGGTATTATTGTAATTAGTAAGGTTGTTGACTAATAAGTGGTAACTAGTGTTATAAGCATTGGTACAGGTTTGGGTATTTCTTTGGTATTATCGATTATATCTTGTTTGTCCTTGTGATTGGTCTTGGCGACTCTGTGAGTCCATTTTTTTGGCGGTGACGAGTTTTCGTTGCCAACGGATTTCTAATGGTTTCGCGCTACAATTTAAATAATGGAGCCCGATGGTCAGTCGTTGGATGCTTGGAAGGCCGCACACTGTTACGCTTGGTGAGCAATAAACAAAAAAGTAAAATCGAGAAACTCTATACCGCGGTGTTAATTACACCCTGTTCAAATAAAGTCACCTATCGATCTGCGCCTTGTGTTGCGGCATGCGTTCGCAGCGCCCTCCGCGGCCCTCCTGTACACTTCTGCCGGAGGTCGTTACCAGTGTACCTTGGCTCTTGGTGAGTGTTTTCGGCTGCTCGCTAAGTGAAGTATCGTATACGCAAAACAAAAAGAAAGGCGGAGCCTCACGCGGTCGGTATAGGTCCGACGATCCAGTCGAACTCGATGTAGTCCTGGTTCACGTACAGCCGAATGACCTGGCTCAGCCACGGGTTGAACCACTGGTGCACTTCTTGCACGATGGTGCTCTGAGAAGGACATGAAGAACGGTTTGGCGGACGCTCTAAGTAAGAGGCAAAAAACAGCAACAACAACCTTGAGGGACGGAGACACGGCAGAGGGTGCTTCGGCTCACTGACCACAAATCTATATTGTGAATACTGACGCACAGTACAATTTGAGGTTTCATCGATTGAATAAACGCAGTGCAGTGATAACCGTACTAACAAATATCTGTACACAAAACCTGAGATTTAAAATGTGTTCCTTCCAATGCAGCTATACCTGGAGTTTTAGAAATATTCGGTGGACAAGGACAAGTATTCGCAAACTGTTATTGCCCACAAACTCTTTATTCTTACCTACGCGATCCTTTCCTTCTATGTGCCTCCTTTTCGAATTGAGTGAAATTACCGCGGTGACTGACTGCAGTTGCCCGCTTGCGAGGACAAGCCCTCCTCCTTGAGGGGCATTTCCCGCTGCCTTCGAAAACCTATGAGAACAAAGCCTAGCTGCGTCGCTAATCCTAGAAACAAAGTTCGAGCAGGGTTACCGTGACTAGGCGGCAGGTGGCGTTGCTTCGGAACTCCTCGGCGAAAAGGTCCTTGGGCGCGAACAGGAAGTGTCCGTGATCGGAGGCGTAGGCGGCGAACACCTGTTCTATGCCCACATGCGCGTTCTGGCCCAACAGCACCACCTTCTTCAGGAGGCAGGTGCCGGAGTCAACCACTACGCTGTACCACTGATGGCGCCACCGACAGCAGGACCAAGGGATGAAGGAAGGTAGAACGAATGAAAGCTTTAAGGTTCCTGTTTTGTCTTGAAGCGGGGAGCACACACACAGGGCAAAGATTGAAGTCAAGCTGGTAATGGCCACCTTACAAAAAATCTACGCCAGAAAGGAGAGAGAAAATATTAAAAAGAAAATCTTTTGATAGAAAGGGGTACAGAACATCATGAAATGAAACATTGCTGCGTACTCTACACAATAGCACGCTCATACAGAGCCGAAAACACAAGACAAAAACGACGAGCCCTCTTAAGACTCACGAAGATGGGGATTAATGGCATTCTAGTTCTTATCTGCATTAGTTTTGGGCGTTTGCCTCAGTTTCGTTGCTATTTTCGTCAGCACACCAGATGTCCATCGTTGGTTGGGCGCCAAATATCTTCCCAAGGCTAAGGGTGCATTTTTAATTTCGCTTCTGTGGGTAGTGATTTGTGATTCGTCCTTCTTGGTCACGTGACATCTATGACATCACCACTGCATCGATCAATCAGGAGATTTCGTGTCTTACGGCGGTGTTGTTGCGTTGTGATAGGAACTCTAATGCTATCGCATTAGTAAACAGGAATACAAACGCGGCAAACAGGATCTGCAGTTCCTTTGTGTCGAGACTCAAAGTAAAAAACAAAGCTTCCATCCTGATCACCTTATAGAGAAGAGCGAAATCTGCGAGCTGCTTTTTTTAATCGGGCTTTGCAAGTTCAAAAACGCATCCGGCTTTTTGATTCCTTAAGGAAAAGACGAGCTTCACCTTGTTTCTGAGAACGTAGTCGGTTCCAGCAGAGAGCTCCCGTTCGCTTGCCTTCGTCTGCTGCCTCAGGAAGGTGGTTCCTGAGAACAGGGAAGAGACAAACAGAATTATCGAAATGCGAGCCACTGTGGATTCGCTTAAAGTGGCATGTTCTGTGAATGTTTTAGAGTGCAGGCTGTTATATTGACGATTCCTTGACGTAGCTCTTATAATTTCGGTCACGTGATTGCCACAAACTCGCGGTCATATGTCAGATGACACGAGAAGTGTGAGAAACGTAACTGTGCGTCCATTGTGGTCGCTAGATTTGTCCAGGTTGCTACAAAGTTTGTCAGCCTTTGGCCAGAGGTGGGCAAAGTGCGGCTCACGAGCCGCAAGTGGCCCTTCACGGATCCAAGTTCCAGCATCTATTACTGACTCGAAAGACAGCTTCCTTTAGGCTCTTTCCATCTACCTTATGTTTGGATCTCCATGCTACTACAGCTCTGTGGCACTCTTCTCAGCAGTGAAAGAGGTGAAGTCATAACAGTGTGCGACCATTGAGAATGAATACCCAACCGAGCTGCTCAGAACTGTAATCACCTCATTCGACCAAACATTGAGTAACTTGCTTTAGGGAATGGGGCGACACAATTCAGACGCACCAGAGAAATCGCTGCATTAGTGGCATTCACTGAACTTTACTGCATGAATCGTTAAGTATTTGCCACGACACCTCCCCTTCGTTGCTGCGGTCCTTAACTAAATATATTTTTATGGCTCTCTCCATATGTCTCTGTGACCGCGCTTGCCTCAGGCTTTGCTAAAAGTCTTAGCCCTCAGTAAAACACAGCCGGCACCTGGGGATAGCTATCGCCGAGTTTTGCGCGTTATGCAGGACAACGTGTATATTCTTCAATTTTTTTCTTCTCGCCAACACGTGCACTCCTTCGTTGTTTTTCTTTAAGCAGCCGCACTTTACAGAAGATTCTGGACTGGATAGATTACTTGGGCGCGATTCTTTCAGCGAGGCGCACTCAGATGATGTCTTTAGAGACGAAGTATTTAGGGAGAAACTCTCGCGACCGTCTCACCGCGGAAGCGCTGTACGAGGAAAGTGGCGATGCCCAGCGGGGGAACATTCGCGAGGAACACGAGGTCGTGGAACGATGTGCTGTTCCTCTCAGGAATGTGGAACAGGGCGTGCTGGATGGGAATTATCTGGAACAAAAAGAGTGAGCGTAGGGAAATAGTGCTTTCTTAACAAGACCTATTCGCGCTAAACAAACACGTATATGTCATAGTTTGGCTGTTCCAGACTTCGAAAGAGCGATTAGCAGAATTTAAAAAAAAAAATGGGTTGCAGTGCAGGAAGCAGATGGCATTTTTGTAAGAGTGGCGCATTTTCGCTTGTGCATTAACAAGTGTGCAGCGTGATGTAGAAGGAATAATGAAGAATACGTGATCAACAGGACAGGTGCAGACACATTTTGTGTATATACGCCAGCATGAAAGAATGTTAACGAGAGATATGAACAGCCAGAACGTTTTTTTTTTTTTTTTTTTAATTTTGGTCACCTCGGAGGGAACGAAGGCCTTCTGGTCGTTGATGACCCTGTAGCCGCTCGTGGCCACGGGAAAGCGGACGTGGGTCTTCACCATGACGCTGTGAGGGTTGTACACCGACACGAAGAACTGCAAAGTATTCACGAATAGATGGTTGGTTGGTTTGTGGGGTTTAACGTCCCAAAGCGACTCAGGCTATGAGAGACGCCGTTGTGGAAGACTCCGGAAATTTCGACCACCTGGGGTTCTTTAACGTGCGCTGACATCGCACAGCACACGGACGCCACTCCGTTTCGCCTCCATCGAAATGCAGCCGCCGAAGCCGGGATTCGATCCTGCCTCCACAGTAGTCGAGCACCGTAACCACTCCGCCACCCCGGCGGGGCCTATATATTCACGACTAGAGCTATTACGAGCAAAGTTGTACACTTACCAGAAACTTCAAGAATTTCTAATTACGGTGATAACTGGCGTTAAAAATTACCATGTGAACATCAAGATAGAGTCTATGTAAGCTCTGACTGTAAATTGATCCTCGTTACTGGCGGTGATATTATATTAGATACTCAGGTCAAGGTGAAGCATAGATCCAGTAAGACATAACTTTTGGCTGCACAAATCAGGTACTATATTTATATTTCAGGATGATTATTATCGTTTTATGACAAATGAAATGAGTGGAAATGCAATCAACGTCTTTCACCGGGTACTTTCATTTCGAAAATTGTGTCTACACACGTTGCAAATCATACACGTATCAATGATGGTACTTTACTGAGGCTGTCAATTAATATGCGTTACCTATGGTCATGTCACCACCTTCTTGACATCATCGTTTCCATAGCTAACCGCGACAAATTTAGATAGAAGTTGTTCCACCATTACTCACCATAATCCCATTTATCAAATTTCCACGTGACTATGGCTTATGGCTGGTTCCGTTCAACTGTCCCACTGACTTCCGTTGTTTGTGCTCCTTCCAATTACTTTACTCTGCTGCATTTTATAGTGCATTTCTCAGGTTACGTTTGATTCTTACCTTTCCCTTACTGCGCTGTATTTTCGCAGGTGAAGTTTGGTGTTACGAACTGTATTTTTAAATTGTTTTAGATTTTTTTATTTATTTTACTGTCTCTCTGTTTCGTTGTTGTCTCCTTTTATGTCTAATTATACTCTGCATAAGTTTACAGTTGTTACCTCCCTTACTGTCTGCTGTGAACTGGTGCCTGTAAGGTATTTTGAATAGATAAATAAAAGTAATCAAGCTTTGAGACCAACGTCGATTAGCGTCTGTGCAAACGCCATTAGCAAGGCGTTTCAGAGTGTTTGAGAAAGGCACAGATTGAAGTACTTGCCGATGACGCGGTCATGACTGACATCTTTATTGTACTCTGGCTGCACGATTCCCTCATATCACGTTGATGTAGGGAACGGAGCGTGGTTTACGAAGCTAGTCCAGGACGTGTTAAGCTTGTCGGATAATTTCCTGTCAGCCAAACTCTACGTCAGGATCACTTCACTGTTGACGCCTTCGCTATTCTGCATGGGCGTGCAATTGTCACCGTCAGCTAGCTGCGTTCTGTTTCAACAGATGTACAAACCCGGTTTACCTCCAATTCTAAATATAAATCTGTAAAACGTATTTCCGCGAAGGTACGCGGTATGGTTCAGCATCTTCTATGGATTTTCTCCTGCGGGAAAAAGATGCTTCGCCACATAATAGACGTTTATGCAGTGGTGCACGCTTTACAGGCGGCTATTAAATGAATTTAGACGAGGCAGTCATTCCTTGAGGGCGAACCAAAAGCAGTGCTTCATCGGAGCGAAATGCGTGAGCTTCGACTTTAGTATTCTTAGCATAAGCACCACATCTCTCTTAAACTCAGCATCGGACCTCACTACTCATTCCACGATGAAATGGCGTACCCTCACTTTCAATGTTACGTACCTAGTACGACGCATCAATGGCAGTTGCAGAACGTGCTGCAAATCAGTTTGAAGCATTGAATTCAAACATCGCGCACTAGAGCACTGCACCAAATAGTCTAGAATATTGATGGTAGCCTCATTTTTTAGGTTTGATGAGGTTCAGCTCGAGTGACAGGAGGAGCGAGTGACACGTTCATGGCCGTCGTATTTATTGTGTGCCATACGTTTTTGGAGTTACCGCAGACGTTTTGCACGGACATTTTGCAGAAAATGTTAATACTCTAACGTATGGGCGCAAAACGCTTAGGATTAGGATATGAGTACAGCACCAGAAGGCCCTTAACGCAGCAGGTGCATACAGGGGCTGTTGCTTATTAATGCCTGCGGCACTTGAAAGCTATTAGCCAGTCGTTTTGAAAAATAGAGAGGACACAGTGAAACACAAGTTATCCTGTTGAATCGGGTCTGTTCTTACTCTTTTTCTCTTAAGTGGACCATGAAATCATTACTGCCATAACCTCTAACCCTGAGATAGCATGATTCTAACGCGCACTCGATACAGATTGTAACGTGACTGCTGTTCTGATATTCAACTGGTATATAAAGTGCTCGTTAGAATAGGGTAGCTTTCTTCTTAGACGTGGGCGTCCGCGCCGAGCTTTATATAGGGAAAAAATGGGATAAAGAACTTGTCCGCTTTGCTCTATTGTGGGGAACAGTGGATGACGAGTCGTTCGTTCGGCACAAGTCGTGTAATACACCAAAAATTATGGTCGTGCTGGTGGAAAAGATTACGTGTGCATGCTCACCCTCTCCAGGTTCTCCGAAGGTGGGCACTCGCTCTGGTTTAGTTTCCGACAGAACTTGGGGAATAGCACCTGACTCGAACCAGTCGTCGTCAGGGCGTCGATGGCCTTACCAACGATCTCCTGCGTGAAATAAGTGCCCACTGTTGACGTTGCAATGAATGAATGAATGAATTACCCCGAATATAATTGGGAGCGTTCACAACTACCACCAACACTTTATGCATAATAATTATTTGCGGATACTGATATTGTTAGAGTAACTTTTTGTTAAATGAGTCCAAAACAAAATTGTTCCTGTTCCACTCACCAGATAAGCCATTAAAGTTCCTGAGAGCAATTTCATTGGTCTGTGTGCAGTTAGTGACGAAAAATATATGCAGATATCATGTGTGTTTTTTTTTTTTTTTTCTGAACACAAGTTAAGAAACGGTAATGTCAATATCATCTTTTCTCAAAAGCACGAAAAGTAATAGGCATGCTGAATAGAAATCGTCAGCTCTTCCCGGCTGGTGTTAAAAATCTTCTATGTAATTCTTTGTTTCGTACTAGATCAGTTATTGTGCATTGGGGGAGGGGAGGGGGGGGGGGGAGTAACTTACAAAATTTGAACTAGTATTGCTGGGAAAAGGCCAGTTGGGGAAATAGAAAATGTTTCATTTATTTTAAAACTCTAAAAGCCTTTTTAACAATAATCATAATAGTAAAAGGTGTTAATATATCGAAGTCAATTCTAATAAGAAGCTACACGAGGGCGATAAGGGAGAAGTTAGATCAATTCATATCGTTAGCTTATCATCGTGAAAAAGAGCACGTTTGTCATCATCGCCATAAACTATTGAGAAAAATTACTTTCATACGCAGAAACAGTGGCCGCCATTGCTTTTTTCTATATTTATATCTTTATTCATATGTTTGTATTGCACTCAACAATGCTCAGTTTCAACAACTGCAGCCTTGTTAATGTTTCTTGGGTTAATTGCTAATGCCTTGTTAAGTAGCCACTGTGTATTTTTCTCTAACCTCCGCCCCATTTTTGCATGTATCGAGTTTCGTGAAAAATAATATATTGACCGATTGATCGATTCACTGATGAATTGACTGTTTGCTTTTGAACTCATCTTTTCTAGCGCTTCTTTAACACACAAGGGACATTAGATGAAGGAGGAACACATAAGAACAGGACGGACGCTCCTTCATCTAATGTCCCTTGTGTGTTAAAGAAGCGCTAGAAAAGATGAGTTCAAATGCTTTCCAACTCGCCCAAGTTTCCGCCTTATTATGACTGTTTGCTTGATTGAATTGTGTCATGATCAAAGGCAGCAGGAAATTAAGCATGTTTTGACTCAGTCTGAACATTGTGAAAAATGAAATATATTGACTGACTAATTGATTTCTTTATTGACGGATTGCTTGATTGAATTCTGTCATCGTCAGAGGCAGCACGAAATTAAGCATGTTCTTGCTCAGTTTGAATACTGCGAACACCCTAAATCTAAATGCAAACTTGAGTCACATAAGATGTTTTCAGTGTTCTCTTCCAAGAGGGGTACATACACAAAGATTTTAAATGTCCATGTTTCTAACTTAAAAGATGCTTGCAGTACTAGCGATAATAAGAAAATGACTTCAAAAAAAAAAAAAAAACAGCGCGCAAAGTGAATAATTATCCAGAATCTATTTTGTGCTGTTTGTTGTGGTTTCGGTCGGCGCCTGAGCTAAAGTGCTCGTTGTTGTCGTGGTTTACCAGCTAATCTGGACTGCCTAGTTTGTTGATGTGGAAAATACTGGTTATCCCTGTGAGCAACCATGGAGTTTGAAGACTACAATACAACGGAGTTTGATTACTGCGAGATAATGGAGGAAAATCCACGTTAGCATCCCTCGAAGAGGGACATGGCGAGCTGCTCTTCGGTCACCATTCGAAGTCGTGTGAAATTATGTTTCACTAAATGCTTGCAATCTAAGCTTGCTATGAGGCATCTCCTTACGACCACGAAGCAAATCATAAAGCTCAAAATGTCGTTTTGAAAACCCCAGACGTGTGCACCACTGGCTGTTTATAGCTACAAAATATGGCGTCAGCCACCAGTAGCACAGAACTGAGACATTATTTGACTGACACAGACGGCGCTACAATGCGCATACTATTACTTTTGTAGCGCATATATTACAGCAGCTACAACGAACGCAAGGAAAAAAAAAATAAGCACAACATAAGGGACACGTGGCTTCAGTTTGCCGTAAAATACCATCACCGCCATCCTTTTCCTCGTCGTCATTGGCAGCTTTGCACATACAGTGCGCGACAAGGGCACCTTCCAATGACCTTATGACCTTCAGTGACTGCAATGGCCTCCTTATGCTCACTTTCACTCATTGTTCTCAGTCACTAGCGGGTATATATCTTTTCTTCTTGGTAATCCGCTCAGTTATCTCAACCAACAGTCATTTATCATTTAATTTGCTTACTTGCGCCACCCAGGCCCCCTTTTTTTTTTTTCATCGTTTCCTCTATGATAAAATCAAGTTTGCCTTTTTTGTTCATATTGCTGCGTCTCGCTCTCAACGGTATCCTTTATAATCACACAGCGAGTGATAAGGAGGACACGCTTCCAACTTCTTTAGTTATCTTCGCTGGGGTGCTGTCGTCTGCGTAACACCTTGCCGCAGCGATTGGCAGCATGCAGTATCGTCGCTCGTGAAGGCGTTGCAGTGCAGCCCGCGGACTAGTCAGTATGTAGTGCCATCACTTATGATGTTACCGATAGGGGCGGTCGGAGCGTACCGACGTCACGAGCGACAGCATAGTGATGTCACGGGCTCTCTGCTAGGCAAAAGAGACGAACGATAACGAATGCACAATATGTCATTCACTATCGGCACCAGACTGTCGCAGACTCTGGCTTTACACAACGATACCTGTATTACGACGTTTTTCTTTCCATGGACTGCTGTGTAGTAAAATATGTAACATTAAACACAAGCGATAAGTGTATCGTGATGTGACCATTCAGCGTCTTAGCGTTGGAAGCATGCATGGTCACTGCGAGAATTTTTGCTACTGGTATTAATAATTATCTCCCAGTAAAGACTTACCTCGAGTTAAAGCTTTGGTTACTGACTCAAGCAATGATACTTATAGTGGATAAAATGTTTTCGTCTGAATCCAGCATCCTAGATCCAGAGAGTCTCTTGATGTTTCCTTTGTCCGCTGGCGGGTTTGTGACTTGTTTTACCGCTTTGTCCTAAAGCGGTGTAGTAAAAGCCATAGTTCATAGTTGCACTACCGTACTCTTTCCTCCTTATTTTTGAAACTATGATCCGTAAAAAAAAGGCTTTTAGTTCGTATATTCGCCTCTATTATGCAAAATAACAAAATTTAGAGTGCTGAGAGAGGGCGATTTGAGAAGAATGGAGCTGTATTTTTCGGGTCAATGAACTAAAGCGGCCTTTTCATTCTTCTCTTCCATTTTCTTTACCTCTTCCTCCTCCTCATGACAAAAACGGCACTAATTTACTGTTTCTTATTTAGCAATCTAATTTATTGCCTCTCCATTTTCGGACTATCCCCTGTAAAGGATGCACTTCTGCATAAAGAGTAATAATGCGGCGAAGCAGCTCTTTTGTTTGTAGGAGGAATGAAGTATATGAAGTTTTTTAACACTCTTCGTAGCTTTTTGCTTTGAGCGGCTTCTACATGTGTCTTTAACCTAAGGCACACTTACATGTTTTCATTCCGCTTATCGTAACTGCTTTTGGAATGAAAAATAATGCGCTTTCCTGGCCGAGGTTTTATGCGTAGGAAATGAGACAGCGGCCACGGACGGCTGTCCACAGTAGGGGTTAAAATACGTCATGGAGGACGCTTAATTGCTCCGCCTTTAAGGATATGGCGCGACATCATTAAAAGCTTCCATCTATGGCTTCCAAAGCGATTCCTGTCTAGTGTACATATAGTTTCATCTCGCCTAATTACCAATAACTTAATTTGTGCCTCTCATATATTCATATTAGCACACAGTGCTCAGCTAACCCGTCATTAGGTACTAGTCCTAGTGACTTCTCAACATAGGTATAGAGCCCCGCTTTAGGTATAGAGCAAGCCGTACGAACGAGCCTGTATGTCCTAGGAGTAGCGTAATAAACAATCGGCACAATATTGGCATTATGTTGGTTATGCACTGGTCCTATGTTGGGCCGAATATTGCCAACATTGTACCAATATTGGACCAATAAATTTTGCTGGCTGGAATAAACTGACTCGGCATCCAGAAGCCCTAGAATGATTCCTATCCCACCTTCCCACCCGAAATGAACAGTACGAGTTGACAGCTCCTCCCAACTTTGTGATGCAGCGTGGTCTCCTTTAGTCACGCAAACCATCGAAGAATCAGTGCTCGGCCATGTCACGTACATGCCAACTACCATCTGCTAAAGCTATGTCCATGATATTTCGCTCTCGACGCCGGCAACACCGGATTTTGTGTAGAACGGGCCTATAAGGCTATCATGTTAAAAAGAAAGTGAATCGCGTTTACGCATACCTGGCTTATGACAACATTCATTCTCTTGATAACCTGGCAGTCAAAGAAGTTTTTGAAAGCACACTACTGTTGCCAAGGCTGGGAAGGAAAGCTTGAAATAAAAATACTATAAAATTAAGGCCCACGTTTGTCGCGGTAAGCACGTGGAATGCAACGATAGCTAGAGTGGATGCTGTCAATACTGCCTCCCGCCGACAGTCAGCGCGCGCGAGAGGAGTTTCGAAGCATTTCGGAGCGCCTTGATTGATTGATTTATAGAAAGGGAAAGGCGCGGTAACTGTCTCACTTGTTTTCTGTGGACACCTAAACCGCGCCGTAAGGGAAGGGAGGAGGGTGGGAGTGAAGGTGGAAAGAGAGAAGGAGGAGCCGTAGTGGGGGGCTAAGGAGTAATTTCGACCATCTGGGGATCTTTAACGTGCGCTGACATCGCACAGCACACGGACGCCTCTTCGTTTTGTCTCCATCGAAACGCAGCCGCTGAGGTCGGGTTCGAACCCGGGTGCTCCGGCACAGTGGTTGGGTGTCTTACCACTGCACCACCCCGGCGGGCCTTTGGGGGCGCCTTACGACCGCACAAGCCATCAAATAGTGACGAAAGTGGTGCGAGCCACGGACGCTGCGCGCGGGTGACGCAATCGGGTCTTGAAGTTCTGAGAGAGGAACTTCAAGACGTTTTAAACCCCGAACTTAGCTCGAATCGACTCGTTTCGAAGCGACGTGAAAGCGATGGCACCCTAGCTGTAGCAGGCTTACCTCGCAGCCGTCAAGGGCATTGCTGATTCTGTCGATAAACTCGGCGGTCACTTCGCTGGTGCCGGTTCCCCTGCATAGAGTTTGTGTCACAGAAGCAGTGAAGTGCAGCCTCGTATCTGGTCGCTCGTAGTCGCTATGCAACTTGCTGCTACCGAATACGACAAATGATGGTTATTAAGCACCACTACACCGCATGTAGTTTGAATGGCATGTGCACTGACCTCCGTGATCACTAGACCAAAATAATTTCCGAGGCCATTGCAGAATCTGCACTGAAGAAATGCGTAAGCCTGAGCGTTGCTGTGTTGTCCACGAAATGTGTCAGCGGGATTCCGTGAGTGACAAATACTGTGCCTTCTCTTTCCGGTTAACCACTTAATTGGCTTTAATTAATTACCTAATTGATGCAAATCAACCTACCTGTCACTTGCACACCTTTTTTTGACACTTTATGTGATGGCACCATTCTTTTTCCGATATATCAACTAGTTCCTCTTTTACAGCTCCGACAAAATCATACCTGTGCGAAACCCGCCTACGTAGCCATACAATGCTTACGCATTAATATATGCTTTGCGCAACCTCAGAGTTCTGAACTAATCAAGACTGCGCATTGCGATGCATGGGACCTTTGAGATGTTGCTCAACTGGAATTATTAAAAAGCTCTCGCCAAAGACGATACAGTAATGCATGAAAAATATATATATACTTGGGGCATACATCTGTCTTCTGCCCTCTGTATTTTCTTCTTTTGTTTGTTTGTTTTGCTCATTCCGCTTTTAAACAATAAACGTACCGACTAACCCCAACTAAGGCTCTTTTCAAAACTCAACTGTTCGAAAATGTTTTCTGTTAACAACAGTGCTACGAACTTTTATTCGTTGCGATAGGGAGTGCTATGGTAAAAAATGGGGAAGACGAGCTCTCATCACGTCGGAATATATTCCCTGAGCCTTACGTGATAGCGTCGTGGTGTTGTGCCAGAGCGATTGCCATTTCTGAAAAAGAAAAAAGAAAACTCGCGAATAAGGTAATACATTTTGCAAAACACCCGCGTGGAAACGATGTACATTATCACTACCTTATCAACGTATAGGCGTCAGGATGCATACTTATTTAAATGTACGTTCGTCAACTCTGCTTTTTTTTTTTATTGAATCAGACCTTTGTGCATCAAAGGCTGGATGTTCTTAAGGCTAGTTTTCAAAATTCTTTCTGTGAGCTTTCGCCTATATACAATACAGCGCAAGAACAAGGCTTCGAATTTTCTTCCAAGGAGGCCATCCAGCCATTAGCGCCAGCTTATTACGTAGTGAGGTCACGGTCAACCACCCTGCAATTGCTAATGTGGTATCTTAGGTGCAAAGTGATTAACTGGTAACGTCATGACAGTGGGCCGACACCATTAATTGGATGGCTTCCTTTTAATGACGCCTGTCGCTGCGTTATTGATCTGCATCCTACTATAACAGATAACATACGTATGTCTAACAGAAGCTCGAAGGACTAGGCAAGTTGCAATGAAAAACTCTCGTGCATCACCTACCCAGTTTTCGTACTGTCGGCTCCTTCATCATGTTCAAGAGCGCCGTCACCTGGCGGCAGACCTGAAAAGTAATGATTAGTGCTTGAAAGTGAAGTGGTGTGGCTACCTCCGTACTAAACAATTTCTAGTGCACCACGAAGCGCACGACTGCACGAAGTACAGTGGTGATGCACCTTGCGCTAGAAATGGTCACACATGTCCCCATTATTTCGTGTTAATTACAATGCTTTATCTTCGCATATTTTGGAAAGAGCGATCATTCAAGATTGTGCACAAATAACGCCTGATGGCCTGGATTTAGAAGACATTACAAAGCTTTCATTGCCTCTTGGTGATGGAGGCAGAACATTAAAGGGAAATTGCTTGAGTGGATATTTTTGCGACTCTTGTGCGAAGAGCTGCATACCCTAGCGAAACAACTCTATGAGTCACAATAACCTCATACAGATTTCTCATACTAAACTCTTATAATTATCATATAATATCATACAAATATCATTCAACGTGTGAGAAATATATGAGATTGTATGAGATTTGTATAAGGTTAGTAGAGTTTTTATGAGAAATCTGTATGAGGTTATTGTGACTCATACGGTTTTTTCGCTAGGGTATTTGCCAGATTAGCGCATAAGCGCCGCTCATGGAAGCATCTTTTTTTTTTTTTTTTTCCAGCGTTTTCTGCATTCTGTATCCACTGCATTGAAAGGAATCAGATGACACTACAATTCGTTTCATCATCATCATCACCACCATCAGCCTGATTAAACCCACTGCAGGACGAAGGCCTCTCCCATATTTCTCCACCTAACCCGGTTCTGTGCTAGCTGCGTCCACTTGACCCCTGCGAACTTCTTAATCTCATCCGCCCACCTAACTTTCTGCCGCCCCCTGCTACGCTTTCCTTCCCTTGGAATCCAGTTTCTTACCCTAAGCGACCATCGGTTATCCTCTCCTCGCGCTACATGTCCTGCCCATGTCCATTTCTTCTTCTTAATTTCCACTAGAATGTCGGTAACTTGAGTTATTTCTCTGACTCACTCTGCACGCTTCCTATCTCTTAATGTTACCCCTACCATTTTTCGTTCCATAGCCCTCTGGGTTGTCCTCAACTTAAGTAGAACCCTCTTGGTTAGCCTCCACGTTTCAGCCCCATAGGTGAGTACAGGCAAGATGCAACTGTTGTATACTTTCCTCTTGAGCGATACCGGTAAGCTGCTAGTCATAATCTGCGAGTGCTTGCCAATTCGTTTTAGTCACTGTTAATTTTATAATTTTTTTCTCAGATGAATGAGGCGACAAACCAGACTTCCATCCTAGGTCTGTGCATTGAATATCCGTCTCGTTGCTCATATATAGTTTTTAATTCGCGATATTTTTGCAAACTCTCGCGGTAGTAATTTGCTTATATAGCAGCTAAGCCAGATCGGCTTATGTTGTAGCGTTACAATATTTTTGCGAAGAAGAAGATCGGCAGTGGCGCGAGAGAAGCCCTCGCGCTAGGCCAGCCATTAAATCATTCTTCCACTACGTCACCATATTGTGCCGTTCTCTTGCTTACCGCCACGTAAGAATATTTTTATAATATTTCTGCTCGATGAATACCAGCTGAAGCCGGTAAGACATAGGGGCAGAGAGGATGTTGATTTCGTTTTCGTTATCAGGAGATATCCCACTGCTCTTTTACTCTCCAAGGCTGCCAGTCCTTGGTAAATATGCTTTCGTTGCAGTGGTTATCTCACTGTACGACTCACATCGTCATAACGCAGTGATAATATTCATTATGTGCAGTAAAAAGACCCTCCCAAAGTATAAGGAGGCTGACAGCATGAATCTCCTGGGCGAAGTTAACGATTAACATTTGTTCCCGTTTTCACGAATGGCCTCGTTGAAAGGTCTGCACCGTGTTTGCTGTTCTTTCACTGCGTGTCACAAACCTCCCAGCTTCACCTTGTCTTCTCAAAAAACGTGTGAATCAAACATCCAGGGCTATTTATTTATATCAGCTATCAAATTCGATATCCAGGCATATACTGACGCAGTTTTTGAGACCTAGCTAATTCACATGCCTCTTATAGGCGTAGGCTTTGTTGTCAGCTACTGGCGAATCCCTAAAGCTCATCTGCCATTGCTTGCAGCTGCTTAAATCACTTCTTTCGGATGGGCCAGGTGACGTAATATTGCTTAAATCTCAGATATATTGAATCAATCAACGTTCTAGTTCATTGTCGTTTTTGCCCTGGAAAGCCTATCTCGGCAGTCCTAAATCACAAATTTCTTTTTTCATCAAGCAAATGACTGCGGTGAATTGATTATTATTATATGTTATTATTATTATCGTCACCATCTTAATCATCATCATGATCATCCCCTTTTGGGGTATGTTGAAGGCAGCGTTGTGAATGCCAAAGCTGCTGCGATCTGTGTGTTCACGCATTGAGAGCAGACCTGTAGAAAGTTGGATGCGTGGCGTATGTGATACTTGAGCTGCGGCCGGCTGCTGTAGAATCCCGTCCACCACTCGAAGTTCCGGTCCGAGTAAGGCAGAAAGTCGCCCCCATAAGAGAGCGCCTCCTCCGAGGGGGTGCTCCGCTTGCGCCGGAACCATTGTTCATGCACCGCCCGCAGGTAGCACTCGGGCGTCGAGTAGAACGCGTGGAAGCGACTCCCATTCTGCGTGGAGCCCACAGCCACACCCAAGCATTTAACCGGATCATCCCTAAAAATGCATCTGGTCGTCTTCAAAGCACAAGCGTTATATTTCTTTCATTATCGCGAAAGAGTCCGACGTTGAAGTGTGAAGCCTGGGTTGAGAAGATTCAAAGCCACGTACCATCAACATCAACTAGACTAAGGTCAGTAAAAAGCCAGGGCGTGCTCATATCCATCTACTCTCCGTACACTTCCCAACATCACCCCCCCCCCCCCCCCCCAACTTTTTTGCCGCTCCCTGCTACGCTTGTCTCCCCTTGGAATCCATTCGGTCACCTTCGGCACAGTAAAGAGAGGAAGGCCCTTTCCTCTATGAGCGGAAAATTCGTTAGCGGCACTTGAATATTTTTAAGGCGAAAGCCTCTTGCGCGACACTTTGTACTAAATTGCCACTTTTTCACTTATTTGCACCTTTTTTCCGTCTTTTTTCTCATTTCTTGCTTGTTTTCTTTTTAACTTTTTATACTTTTTTTTCTCTTTTGATGTCTTTTTTTTTTTCTTGGTGCTATGACGCTAACTTGCAGAGCGAACGTTGTAGATGTCTAAAGACGCTACACTAATCTCCACTTAGGGGTCGCACAACACGAATTCGCTGTGTCCACTCCATGAGCGTCAAATTATACGTGAAGCGGAATTTCTAATCTATGTCGACAAAAGAACAAATTCAGCAACACGTCACGACGTGAGACGGGAGACAGCAGTATGAACTGTGGTCTGTGAGACTGGGAATCAAAGGAAGAGAGAGAGAGAGAGAAAGAGAGAGAAGGCAGAGAGGTTAACCAGGAAAGCTTCCGGTTTGCTACCCTGCACTGGGGAAGGGGAATGAGGAGTTTAAAGGAGAAAGATAGAAGAGAATGATAGGAAAGGTAAGGCGGCGAGGAGCACAGTCACAGTTTCTCAATCAAGTTTGTGTCTCTCATAAAACACATAACTGCTTTGAAGGCTTTGCCGTTAGACGCCTTCTGTGGCCATGGGCCGAGGATTTTCTCCTCTGTGAAAGGACGGCTGTCAAGATGGTCCAGAGCCGAACGCAGCGCATATCTTTCGCTTGAAAAAGCAGGGCACTCGCAAAGGAGATGCTGAGTGGTCTCTTCGCAGCCGCATCTTTCACAGTTAGGGCTATCCGCCATTCTCATCGCATAGGCGTATTTTTTGGTGAATGCAACACCGAGCCACATACGGCACATCAGTGTTGTTTCGCGCCGCCCTCTGTTAGGGGGAACACGAAGGCTTCTAAATTTGCCTAAGCCCTGCCGCGTCGTCGAGCCCTACCAGATTGTCTATGAGGAATATGAACGTTACTGAACCATTCATTTCGCACATACTGATCCTCGCAAGATGGCACGCAGCGTTTTGTGCACCAATTGTTTTTCGAGCATCGTATTCAGAAATGTGGCGCAACAAACACAAACACAAGAGAAGATACACAACACACGCGCACACTACCAACTGTAATAAGAATCTGAAAACACTTCCTCTTCACCACTCCTCCTCTTCTACACTCAGGTACATCTCATCTTCCTCTTCTTCTGATCTTCCTCTTCTTTGCCAAGGGGATAGTGGCACTTTCTTCCTCGCAGACCATAAACATCGTCAAAACATGGCAGTCACCAATCTCATCTTCCTCTTCTTTGCCAAGGGGATAGTGGCACTTTCTTCCTCGCAGACCATAAACATCGTCCAAACATGGCAGTCACCAATCTCATCTTCCTCTTCTTCTCATCTTCCTCTTCTTTGCCAAGGGGATAGTGGCACTTTCTTCCTCGCAGACCATAAACATCGTCAAAACATGGCAGTCACCAATCTCATCTTCCTCTTCTTCTCATCTTCCTCTTCTTTGCCAAGGGGATAGTGGCACTTTCTTCCTCGCAGACCATAAACATCGTCCAAACATGGCAGTCACCAATCTCATCTTCCTCTTCTTCTCATCTTCCTCTTCTTTGCCAAAGGGATAGTGGCACTTTCTTCCTCGCAGACCATAAACATCGTCAAAACATGGCAGTCACCAATCTCATCTTCCTCTTCTTTGCCAAGGGGATAGTGGCACTTTCTTCCTCGCAGACCATAAACATCGTCCAAACATGGCAGTCACCAATCTCATCTTCCTCTTCTTCTCATCTTCCTCTTCTTTGCCAAAGGGATAGTGGCACTTTCTTCCTCGAAGACCATAAACATCGTCAAAACATGGCAGTCACCAATCTCATCTTCCTCTTCTTTACCAAGGGGATAGTGGCACTTTCTTCCTCGCAGACCATAAACATCGTCTGCGAGGAAGAAAGTGCCACTATCCCCTTGGCAAAGAAGAGGAAGATGAGATGTACCTGAGTGTAGAAGAGGAGAAGTGGTGAAGAGGAAGTGTTTTCAGATTCTTATTACAGTTGGTAGTGTGCGCGTGTGTTGTGTATCTTCTCTTGTATTTGTGTTTGTTGCGCCACATTTCTGAATACGATGCAGCACCAACTAGCCCCTCAAGCCGTTATTTTGTTTTTCGAGCAGTCATTGATGAAAAATGCTGTTGGCGGCCTTATTCAAAACTTGTGCTAGTAATTCGAAAAGTGGCACAAAATTCATAGAATATTCGAATATTCGATTCGGTTTGAATCATCATACATGGAATACGCCATTTGATCAACTTGAATAATTAAATACGAGAATATTCGATTCGCTATTCGATATTTCGATATATTCGCACACATCTACTTCTGAACCCAAAAGGGTGCGTGTATGTATTTTTTTACTAAATCGAGAACGCACAGAGTCGTGCAGTTTTAGGGTAAACATTTGAGTCCTTAGCCGCGAATGTCTTTTACTAATATGTAGTGCACACTTGAAACTCTGATGCATTACTGTTACTTATTCCGCTTCAGAAAAATTAAGATCATAGAGGTAGCTACAGTGAACACAGCCGGCTGATTTGTCGGGTTTTTCACGGCACATTTTCGCCTAATAACAGCGTTGGTGCGAGTCGCGTTAAAACTTAACAAGACATAGTTTCGCAGCTCAGTGGCGCTGCATTTGAGGTACTAATTTGGTTTGATTTAAGGGGTACTACGTCCAAAAGCGACTGAGGCTCATGGATGTCGTAGCAGAGGGTTTCGGATCATTTCGACCACATGATGTTCTTTAACGTGCACTGATATTACACAGTTCTTGAAGCCTTGCTTGTCGCCTCCATCGATAGCACTTCCACAGCGGCCACGACCGATTCGAGTCTCCAGCCTCTTTAGCCCACTGCCCTAACCACTAGGAAACAGTGGCAGGGCATTTTCTGCTCTTGATATTCGAGCAGTCTTCATGTTGCCATGTTATGCACGGCATAGAAAAATTCGCAAAATCAAGGGTCTTCATGCTTTGTCTGAATGTTTCATTCATTCATTCATTCATTCATTCATTCATTCATTCATTCATTCATTCATTCGACTCACTGCTGCGTTGATGGTGTCAATGAGCGTGTCCATCTGCGAGTACCACACGGTGGCGTTGGTGTAGGCGAAGTCGTCCCCGAACATCACGATCCGTTGCTGCGTCTGGTAGCCGCGACCCGTCTGCGCCCCCAATATGTACGGAGGTTTGCGCCAGGGTCTAAACACTATATACACGAACTACGATGGTTTTATGAACGAACGCTGATAGAGTGCTGCAGCCTAAGCTAATGCCAAGGAGTTGAATATGCGTAGATAAGCATATGCTGAGGGATGATGGTCCCATATTTATTGTTATTCACATTCCGCAAAATTAATTTCTTCACTGAGAGCCTAAAACATTCGTTTTTATTAAGCCTCCACTTGACATTTCAGCATAGACCACTAATTGACTGCCGGTGTGTCAAGTCGCAAAAAATAATCTTTATTTCCAACCTTCTATTCTAAATACTATTACGGAGTGGAACTACCTTCAAGCCTTCGTTGTATCCATAACCGGACCATCTTCATTGATGCAATTCAATTTTATTCCAGTTATCAAAAATTGGGGGCGGAAATACCGTTACCACCGCTTGACAAGCCTTGCTACTCCTGCAGTCTTCACAGTGCACATCTATACTTTGTTTTTCATCATTCTCTGCAATCGGGCGTGAAGGGTAAATTAATGAAAAGAGATGAAATAAGAGGAATAGAGACAGAAGCACTAGAAACTAAATAATAATGAGGATCAGATCAATTCGTAAGGTGATTTCAACTCCTAAGCTTGTCCACAGTTGCACTACCAAAATGTTTTGCACGTTCACGGTCTCCTTCTCACGCTACTCTTATACGCCCAAGTCACTCGCCTGCGCGGGTGGTGGATCGGGCGTGTCCCTTGCCAAGGCCTCCTGCGATGACTGCCTGTAGAGATTTGTGCCGGAACCGGCGGTCGGGTACGGCGGTGAGCAGTTGGGGGACCCTGGAAGGCAGCTGCTATCGCCAGGGAGAGTTTGGGTCCTGGCGCCTTTCTGCGCAGTCAGAGTTAACGCAACGCCTGGGAGGACCGACCTTGAAGAGCGATCGTCAACAACAGGCACGCGAGGTCAACGGGACACTCTTCTTCAACGTTTACAATATGTGTGTGTTACGTATATTTAAACCTGATTTGGAGTCAATATTGGTTGCAAGCTAGCGCTTGTCTATTTCATTCTCTCCAATGTGAAAGCTTTTTGTTCTCAATTTTCCGAAACAACGGTTCGAAGGAACAAACGGAACTGTGTCATTTGAACAACGTTCGCTTGCTAGACATTCTGTGTCCTCTTCTGAAACCATTTATACCGGGCTTAACGCTGTTGGGTTGTACCCAAGAAGGAGTGAAGCTCATTCTTCTCGAACAAAGAGGGTCTACAGCTGTTTTCATCGACTTGTGCGTGTTTGTATGCAAGAACTAAAATTTCCTTGGCGGGGGGGGGGGGGGGGGGGGGGGGGGGGTAGATGCTTCAGGCACGCGTTTGTGAAGTCTAGCTAGGCTTCGGTACAATATTTCGTTGTTCATTTCAAGGTCTCTAGCACTAACATTGGCGACTGCACCCACATCGATCTGGAATTTCGCATGTGTGCACCCACAGGTTCCTTCAATACAAAAAGGAACACATTTGGGCATTGCAGTAAATAATTATTCGATAAGTGTGACTGAAAAGCCTACTTTTCCTCTTGGCGTATAATATCTAAATGCCATTTTCAAATCTGATGGTGAAATAGTAAAAACATTGTAGTTTTGTGCAAATTTCTTGTTCTCTTTTATATCGGAACCAGCTGTATGTGAGTTAGAAATAAATTCGTTAATTTTTTTTTCGATGCCGCCTGGACTAATCACTACGTGGTTTTTATGTTCGTAATCGATTCGAGATGTGAGCTTACTTAAACGCTGCCTTGCTTAAAAACTTTTTTTTTTTTGTTTCATTCATCTTATGTCTGAGTCTACATACTGGAGATACATCAATGTCGAAATTTCAAATCATGGGATTTCGGCATGTACTTTCAACTCCAACAAGGGAACGTAGCGTGGTGAGACCAACCGAACGAGTACTCAGAATATCTGCATACCTTGCTCGGATCGCCTTGAAACTCCTCGTTCGGCGGCTCAAGGGGTTGAGGTGCCTGTAAGCGGGTGAGAAACAGAGTATAATTAAACTCACACTAGTCTTAGCAAGTGTATTAGTCCGCACTATCTAAACGTTTTTGTTTAGCCATGTCAAACTTAAGTATGAAGAAATTCATCTAAGTATGATCAGGCCGCGCCTCTTGCACAGTGCTACATGCTATGACCGAAGCTTTTAAACGTCACACTTGTGTAAAGCGTTCAACGAGTGCCAAAGAGTCCGTGCGAGTTGTCGGTCATTCTTTTTGTCGTTCAAAGAAAATATCGTGATAAGCTGCAGACAAAATATTAAGTTCACATCTCTCACATCACAGAAACTTCTGGCAGTATAAAATACAGCTGCGTGGCGCCATCCCTGAAATCAAACATACCTGTCTTTCAAAGCGGTGTATCAAAATAAAAAGGAGTTATGAGGAGGAAATGTAGGGAAGCACGATGTTTTTCCGGAAGAAAAATAGTGGCCAGGGCTTGGAATACATAGATGGCGGAACAGATAAGAGACAAAAAACACCATATGTGAAGAGTTTGCTTTATCAAAAATAGGTAACACTTACGGCAGGGCACTTGTTTTCACGTTACTTACAGTTTCTATGATGTCTAAGAATGCCTGCGCCACGTTGACCTTGTTTTCATCCTGAAAGACAGAAAACAAAGAAAAAAAATCGAGAATAGTGGTTAGCTACAAAATAATTAAATAGGTTATTTTTTTAACATTTAGAAATTTTTATTTTGAAATCTGTGAGGAATACGTCAGTGGAGCCTCTGCATACAGACTACAGCAATGTAGGAAGTATGTACGCGACAGAGCGTAATGACAAGATGATTAATTAATTAGTATTACCTGATCAAATGTTTTCATGTTTTATTTTTGGGAAGATATTAGTGCTGAATGAATGGCCGCAGACGTCGAAAGTGAGCCCAGTTTTTAAAGTTTTTAATAGGCAATGTAGTTATACCTACCCAAAATACGTATTTGAAATCTTGTTGAGATGGTTTTTCGCATTGCCTGTTTATAAAATGAGATCGAAGCACGTGGTATTCTCGCTGAAATAAGTTTTCTACATCATCAAATAAAGAAACGACGTCTCTATATGACGAATAAGAAATGGACGTGGCACTTTTTTTTATAAATGCACAGGTGGCTTTGGGTGAAATCGAGACAGCACAATATGAAGCGAGAAAAGTCTGAACATGGACCAGAGAACTGCAATAAAGCTGAGACACTCACCGTTAGGAAGAACTCTCGGAAATTGACTACTCCGGGAGGGGAGTACCGATGGGGAAGGATGGAGGTGAAAATCTCCCACTCTGAAAATCAGAGGTACCAAACAGTCAACGAAAGAAGCGGTATTATCTATGCTTCGCGAAGCTTCTTGCTCAGCGGCTCGACCGACATATATGTAATCTGGGAGGGACAACTTTTATTCGGATAGCATGATGGAAACGCTAATGTTCACTTTCGAGCAAAATACACGGTGAGTTCCATTGCAAGCCGCTTACAGAATCTCTAGCAATGCAGCTTCTGCACGAGACCTTTTCTCAGAAGACACAGCTGTGGAGAAAGGAGGCAAGGAATTAGATTAGAGCGAGTCTGGGGAACGTGGCTCCTGCACCAGGAAGAGTAGCGGGTGCTCATTTATCCTCTTCTATGATGTGCTTTCCAAAGGCTCTCCGCAGTTTAATTTTAAAAGAGACGGTCGGCTTTTCTGCGCTAGTGTCCTTTACGGCATGCAGGACATTAGAGAGATTTAGCACACCGTGATCCGCGATCCGCTACCGTGATCCGCTACCGTGATCCGCCACCGCGCGTTCTGCTGCGCATGCCCAGATCACTTTTATACCGATAGATGGCGCCACATACTGGATGTCGGCACATAGACCTGCCACATTGGAACCAATCAGCTTGTGCGCCCCGCCCACGAGCGGTAGAGGGCCACGGTGGCGGATCTCGGATCACGGTATGCTAAATCTCTCTATTAACGTACTGTACGGAAGACGACGAGCCTCAAGAAAAGCAGCAATTAAGTTTTCCCACGTCAGAAATGTACAAAATGGCTATCAGAAAGACATCGTGATGTGCTGAAAGATCATAACATGAAAAAGCTTACACCTGTACTGTAGTTGTTTGCTTATTTCGACTCCTCTAGAATTAGCAGCTTTTTAATTTCAGTTTGCTGGCTTTGCACAAAGATCGTGGGGGGTTTTATTCATTTATGTATTTACTTATTTATGTTCCTCGTAGGTCCTAATCTAGACATTATCGGAATTCTCTTTGTATTTGTCTTCATTAAATTGTACTTATTGGGGAATAGCATGATCGCGGCTGCTCGAGCAGTTTTAGGGCTGAGACGTTTGTTCCAACTGCATGTTCCGCAGTTCCAAAACTCCTCACCGAGTTTTTCGTCGGCGTGCCAGACAAACTCGAGCGCGTCCATGTTTCCCCTCCAGCGGCGCTCCAAGTGGTTCACCCTGCCCAGGAACAGGCCGTCGTAGCCCATCTGCGAAGCCGCAGTTATCCGACAACGCTAAACACGTTTTTTTTTGTTTTTTTTTTCGCTTCCATCATATGCATTGCTGTATGGTTGCAGCAGTCAGCAAGAACAAGTAAAACCTGCCGTCGAAAGTAAAAGATGAATTCCTTTTGGGGCTGAAACTATAGGACCTCGTGAAGAGGAGCTCTTTTTATTTGCTATAGTTTTTATTTGCTTCCGAGAAACTGGCAAGAGAACTGGAAAGCAGTGTATGAAGTATTCGAGATGAGCAAACTTTGCTGTATCAATGGTAAAATGCCTTGCCGCTTCCACTTTCTTTAGAATCTCATATTTCAAGGAAAACTAAAGGACTGTGTAATCTTTTGCAGCTACACACACACACACACACACACACACACACACACACACACACACACACACACACACACACACACACACACACACACACACACACACACACACACACACACACACACACACACACACACACACACACACACACACACACACACACACACACACACACACACACACACACACACACACACACACACACACACACACACACACACCACCTTACTTGTGTGAAAAATTATCACCTATTTGCGATCTTTAGTCTATAAAATCTTTGTTTAGTATGGCTGCCAGTTAAAGCCATCGTCATCCCCCCTTGTCGCTAGAGTTCTAGTCTATTTCTGTCGCTTCACAACTCCTCTTGATTAGAGATGCTCTTGATTAGAAATTAGAGATGGCGGTGTAGAGCCGGCGGACCAACACGCTGTCTCGACCCCATGGCATTCGTCTGCAGCCTCATCCGCGTCTCCGATGGGGGCTGGTTGTCGGACGACGCTGTTTCCACTGTATTTTGAGGTGTGTTACGTGCTATCCGGAACTCGATTCCGGATAGCACCGTAGCAGAATTTCCCTGACCACACTGTTTGGGACTTATTAGAAACACATGTATGCCCTGTTGACATCTGATGAAAGAAACATGAACAGTTCTTGTTTATCAGCTTGCTGGGAAGAAGCAGGGCCACAGATTTCCAGCGGTGGTCTCTTGCTTCTATTTACGGCTTCTGCTGTCCTTGTTGATTTCTCAGAGTCCAATGTTGGTTTTATTTTTTACTTGCATGGCCCCAAACGTCTCCTCGATGGTTTCGCTTTACTATGAAAATGAGCAGTGGCTATCACTGTTCAACGAGCCGTTTCAGGCTCTTACCAAGAAATAACCATTTAGTGCTGACATGTCTCAAGACTTTTTGCACTCCACATTGTGCAAGCATTGAAAATCTTTCAACTTGTCTTTCATTTTCTAAAGGTAAAAGTAGACATCAACCCATACCTTGTCCACACTTACAGGAAGGCATTCCGAGTCCTTTTGAGCTGTCAGATTGATTAAGTATCAGCATATAAGCAACTTATCATGACTTTCCTTTAAAACAGAAGCAACCCTATTAATAGATCCAATCGTGACAGGTGCGTCGTCGCACGACACGCTGATGCAGTTTCGTAGTAGGTGTGTTGTCATTCAGCATGCCCACAAGTGAAACAAAGTTTCGTCCGGTCGATCATCTTCGAGATCCCCTTCGAGATCAGACGTTGCAAAGAAAGCAGTACGAACAATCGCGTCGATGAACGCGACAATAATTGTATATAGCTTGGCGTCACTGCCAACTTCGTTGCTCCCGTCAATAGCAGTCGAAAACGGTCCGGACTTAAAGTGACTGACAACACTACCGATCTATTGGTTGGTCATTCTTTTTCAATTGCAGCTGTTTTTGTACTAGCGAAAGTAAGTTATTGGCTATTTATAGTTCTGAAACATTTTCCTTAATATATCTCCCGACATAGTATATATACTCTGCAGTCAATGTATGCAACGTTATGCGCGATCGGAAAAATCATGAAGAGACACTCCGCTTAAATAGTGAACAGATCTACCGAATAACTAAAATATACGCCAAGTTTCTCGTTAGTGTCAACGGTCCTGGACGAATCCTTGCGCTTCTTTGTAACAGGATGCAGTAGAATGTCCCGACGCCCGGAGTGCATATTCACATCACAGGGGTAAAAAGGGCAGGAATCGCACCTTTCAATATAGCAACATTTTAGCATATAAGGAATATTCGTTGAATAACTAGGAACACTTGAAAGCACTTCTTTCCGGACATCTCAAATCACCCACGAAACAACAACGCTGCAGCCATTATTAATTTAAATAGCGCGAAAAAGAAGACACAGGACAAGACTGCAGGCTGCAGCGTTGTTTACCAAGATACTTTGTTGGGTGAGTTGGTAAACATCCATTATTAATTTAAACAGCGCGAACAAGAAGACACAGGACAAGATAAAAGGAAGCCACAGTACAGCGCTTGTACTGTGGCTTCCTTTTATCTTGTCCTGTGTCTTCTTGTTCGCGCTGTTTAAATTAATAATGGCTGTTTACCAACTCGCCCAACAAAGTATCTTGGTAAACAACGCTGCAGGCTGCGGAAATCACAACACAGCCTTAACGCCTCTGGCAACTTGCTTTAGTTACGAAATGTGAACGACGGCGATCCAACTCAAGGCTTTCAGGGTTGCCAACGCAGCTTCGTGAACGTATAATATGAAGTTGCTGGATGATGGATATAACGTTTTTGCAGACCTTTTTTCGTCGGCACACGAATCACGACAAATTGTAAAAAAGAAAGCGGATATTACCGCACTAGAAAGAAAGCGCTGAAAATCGGGTGCCTTACGATCAAATCGCAAAAATTTGCAGGTATGCATAAGAGGGGCTGAAACGTGGAGGCTAACCAAGAGAGTTCTACTTAAGTTGAGGACAACCCAGAGGGCTATGGAACTAAAAATGGTACGGGTAACATTAAGAGATAGGAAGTGTGCAGAGTGGGTCAGAGAAATAACTCAAGTTACCGACATTCTAGTAGAAATTAAGAAGAAGAAATGGACATGGGCAGGACATGTAGTGCGAAGAGAGGATAACCGATGGTCGCTGAGGGTAACAAACTGGATTCCAAGGGAAGGAAAGCGTAGCAGTGGGCGGCAGAAAGTTAGGTGGGCGGATGAGATTAAGAAGTTCGCAGGGGTCAAGTGGATGCAGCTAGCACAGAACCGGGTTAAGTGGAGAAATGTGGGAGAGGCCTTCGCCCTGCAGTGGGTATAATCAGGCTGCTGCTGATGATGATAAGAGAGTATTTTTTTTAATTTTGCCTACGATCAATGAGAAATTAATAGTGTAACAATTGCTTACCTGAAATTAAATCCTGTCGGTCAGATCTGCACGCATGACTCCCACGTGCCGTGCTCAATACTGTACTATAACTAGAGATACGACGCCGGCTTTCCAATCTTTTACTTCGAGGAGTATTTATGTCGCGTTTCACATAAATACTACATTTAAGTGTAGCGGTGGGCTGTGTAAGTCCCTCGCGCTCAGAGCCTACGCGTATCAGACCAGTAAGAGGATCGCCACTGCACGACACAGTTGCTTTGACGTGCTGGCGCTGCTCTGCGGATGCGCAAGCGTTTGACACCCTATGTTCGGAAGTAATGAGAAATTTAGCATAACCGAGCCGCACAAGCGTACACCTATACAGTAGTACGCCTCCACTATGCTAAATCACTAAATCGCTGCCTCGCTAGTGCGCGCTTCCCACCTGTGCAAAGAGGGCCGCCTGTTCCCGGGAATGACCGTACGTGTCCAGTTGCCAGACGGCACGAGGCAGTGCGCATGCGCCGAACGTGGCGTTGATCCAGCGCATGCCCAGCGTCATCTGGTCCACGATGTGCGAGTAGTGAGTGGTCGCCTCGTCGTTCATCACCATGCCGCCGCTCACAAGCTCCACGCGACCTGCACACATGTTTTGTTGCGAAAGCAACACTACACTAGTCGTCGAGCCATTTCGCGTGGCACAGCGTGGGCCAAGCTGCGCATGCGCGAGGAGCCGCTTGACATCAGAAGCAGCAGCTGGTGTGTCGGAGCACGGCCGGTCTCGAGGGAGAGCGCGTTTCTCTCTTCTCTCCAATGGGGTCTGTTTCCACCGCCCGCCGCGCCTCGGTGGGGTCGCCACCGCCCCACTGCCGCTCCTCCGCTACAGCCGTTCACGCGCAAGGGAAACGCGCGCTCGCTCTTCGCTCCGCCCGCATCGGTTGCAACCGGCAGGTTCTGATATTTCACCCCTTATGGCTTATAGGAAGAAGCCGTAATCAGCGTCTGATTTATCGTGTATGAGCAATAAAATAGTCAACAATGCGCGTGCGCGCGAGAGCGCGCGCGCCTTCGTCAGTGCTGTCGCGCACGGTTGAATGAAGTTTCGGGTGCACTTACATCAACACTTTTTGCCCCTAAATTTTTCACAAAACTATATGCACCATTTTATGCAGTGTGCCTTTGAAAGCTGTAAGCAGGTATAGCGCGACCTGACGCTAGTCTGCATGGCAAACTGTTCGGTGGATATTCAAAGTATTCTGTCAACCGCTGCCGTTTTCGTTTAGAGCAAAACAGGCACTGACGAAAATTCATAGCACGTCTCAGATTCAGAGTAAGGAACAAAAATTTACGCATACAGTTGAAATTTCAGTTGTCTAGTGAAGTGAGCTGTTCTAGCTTCGCTTAAAATAAATCAGTAGGTTGAAAGACAGCAGATGTATACGTAGTCTCGCGACTGACGCAGACGTAGACAGTCGTAGTCAGTTTAATACCAGTAATAAAAAAACATTTAATCGAGGAAATATGGGCATAAACAGATATGCATAATTGAAAAGAGCAGCAAGCAATAAAAAAAATATCCTTCAAAGTCAACACATTGCACTCATTCATCAAAACGGTGCATGCGGCTAGAAAATTAAAGACTCAAAATCTTTTTGGGCGGTTTGTGCACATATAAGGAGCTGGCCTTTCGTTCCTGTCTGTCACCTTCTTAGCATAATTGACAAGAAGGAGTCTGAGAAATTTCTCACATATTAAAGAAGCGGACCTTGCTACTGTCAATGCCTTCCGGGCAACTCGATCAGCAAAGGTGAGTTCTCAAGTGCTGGCTGGATTAAGATTTGAAGGACTTCAAGGACATTTGTGTGTGGTAGGTGCACGACAGCTTTTTTTAAAAAAAAGACACAACCTTGTCCAAGGGGGCTACAAACTCTGGTTTTGGATAATGCAGTCGGCTAGAATCTTGTCCTCGCAGAATAGTGTACATGGGGTTGCTTCTTTCGCTGGTTTCAAGAAGGATAGCACAAGCGTCACATCCGAAGTCACTGATTAACTTCACAATGTATCCAGCGACGTAAGCTAAACCAGAATACGTGACAGTGGGTAATGGGATGACAGGAGATACCATCACTTCTTTCAGTTCCTCGGTTACTGATTGCGGTAGAGCTGAAATGATTTCGTCGGTGTCGACACTAGCTGCTTAGGCGCGCAATACAGCGCGAACTCCTATAGTCACCTCTGAATAAATAGCACAGAGAAAAGCTTTTATATCCATTATTGAGGAGTGTGCCTTGAGTAACAGTGGCGAATGTGTAATAAGCAACGCATTCTACCAAAATAATGGGGCAGCGATTGCTCTCTAAGGCAGGCATTACTGCACAGATAGTTACAAGGAATTATTAGTTCAAAAACATACTAGAAAAAGAAAGAAAATATTGCTAGGAATTTAGTGCTTGAAAGAGATTTCCTGTTTTTTTCATGAAATAATCATGATATCATGTAAATATTTCATTAAACCAACGTTTATTTGCAAAATTAAAATAATGTTTATAATACAACATAAAACATTTGCTGGTCTATAAATTATAGCAAAATTGAAAACAAAACTTAAAATCGTTTACTCTGACGTTATACTACTGACACTTTATGTCATGTAAGCATTGTGCAACTTACATTACATTTTTATAAAATTATTTTCATCTTCGGTGTTACCTCGATGGTTTCTCATCTAGCGCTGAAAGACGGTTTTGCCATTGTTGCTGTTATGTTTGCCTTGAAGAAGCTTCGATGTTATCACTGCTCATTCACTTTTTTTATTCATCTTCTTGTACAGGCTTGGGCAAAAATTCAGATTAAAATGAACAAAAGTAGATACAATGCCGCAATACATGTCATATGCTTGTCGAGCATTTGCTCAGCAACAATGTTTTTTAATATAAAGACTCCATTCACGTGCGTAGCACGCTGACAAGATGCCGCTGCAGCATCTACCTTCTGTAATCTTTCATTTAGGGGCTGCACTCACCACGAAACCCGCGGGCGACAGCGCGAAACCAGGCAAAAGCCACCCGCCGCCACCGAAACAGATGCGGAGCGAACAGTGAGCAGGTCGCGCCCCTTGCGGCGGCGGAGAGCGTGACTCAAGGAGAAAAGTTCCCATTGTTTACGCGGCGATTGAGAAGGCCGTAAGAAAGAGCGCGCGCTCTCTCCCTCGAGACCGGCCGTGGTCTGAGCTGCCGCCGCGGCCGCGCGCGCCCCCAGTGCCGGAGAAGTGACGTCATAACCACAGCCGGCGCCAGCTGCGCATCACTCTCTCCGATGGTTGTGCTGGTTGTACTTAGAAAGGTGTGTGGTGTGGTGTCTATATAGCTATGAACGCGCGGCCAGAATCGACCAGCTATGAAGAAGGAGAGCCCGGCCGCTGCTCAGCGCGTAGCCTAAGCTATCCTAAGCGTATAGCCATGCAGCTGTTGCTTTCGCAACTGAACCAGGTTTAACCGGAGCTTAAATTGTCAATTTTATGTTCTATTTTTTTTCTGCTTCTTTTCACGACATATTGCATAACAAGGTCGTCGTTTTGCATTGCTGAATGTTCTCTGACCATCGCTATACTCCGTTTGCTACTGACAGTTCAATGCAAATTAAATGTTATTTTTGTTCTTCATCAGGCCATAGTCAAACGTCCAAAAGGGCACGTTGTATTTTCTCGCAATCCACGTTACTGTGTTGCTAGGGTACTTTGATGATATTTCTGGCCCATTAACTATGCAGTGCGCGCAGTAGAAACGCGCTTATTTGTTTGCAAAAACTATAGCTCTTCGCTAGAGTAAGTAAAGCAATAGATACTTGATAAATGAGCCCCTTGCAGGGGCACTGTTGGGCACGTATACCTTCGGAGATGAACTTCTTGAATATGATCCTGAATACCTCGTTGCTGGACTCGTACCACCTTTTGAGGAAGGCCATCTCGGTGACGCTGAACATGCGCTTCTTGTTCTTCAGTAGCTCGCCGCTCACCGAGTTGAGGATGGAGGTCACCTCTGCAAGCGCGCAACATACGGCATATATACTGCAGGTCTGGTTCCATGTCCTCATCCCCGTAGCTCACTCTGGAAGTTGGCCTCGAAAGTGTTGTTGGAGGCGATCTCCATGTGAGAGTGCGGGACGAAGTGGATGTTGATTACGTTCGGCTTGGGCTTCTGGCACAACTGCAGCGCGCGAAAGAAGACCAGGAACGAAATGTGAGCCTCTGATGCGGATTCCCAAGAAGAAAGAACAGCGAAAAGTATTCCGACCTGACGTCTGATGTGAGTTGAACGTATACTAAATTGCCAGCTATGAGAATAAGAATAAGATGCAGTGAGTTTCGTGGGCACTCTCAGGTCATGAGTGGCAGTTTCCCAGTCTCTCTCAAGAAGGAATTATATTGTAGTTCAATCTTGCCAGTACTCACATATGAGGTGATGCCTGGAGGCTAATGAAAAGTCTTGAAAATGACTTGGAAAGGAAACTGATGAGGTGTTGCCTGGAGGCTAATGAAAAGTCTTGAAAACGACTTGGAAAGGAAACTGATACGAGTAACTTGAGAGACAGGAAGAAAGCAGAGTGAGTCAGTCGAATGGATTGGGTTTCATGAGAGGACAAACGCAGCAGGGCGCAGCAGTGAATCGGGTAGGTGGATGAGATAAGGAAGTATGGGGCACATGCGGATGTGTGAGCATGTCGCACTGTCAGGCTTACCTTGAAGGTGCAGTGTATTTCGCTGCCTGGTGGCTTGGGCTTCGCACCAAGGCCACCAGGGGGCTCCGACCGAAATGCTGTCCTGCGTCCGGCGGCCACGTCTTGCTGAGCAGCGGCTGCGGCCAAGCAGCAGGCAAGCGCCGAAACCACGAGCCTGCCGCACCGCATGGTTCGCGCGCAGTTCTGAACGCTGCTGCACTGCTGAGGAACAAGTTACAGATGATTTATGTTCAACAGTTGTGGTTGGCTATCTTTCCGTCTTTTAGCGAACGAACGATAAGAGAGAGAGATAGATAAACTATTTAGTTGGAAATAACAACAGGCGGGGAGAGTGGATGAGCAGGAGTGGGTCCCCGTTCCAAAACTACACTACAGAGTTTTAGCTTACCGTGATCCGCTACCGTGATCTGCACCACGCGTTCCACTGCGCATGCCCAGACCCCCCTTGACGCCGATAGATGGCGCCACATACTGCATGTCGGTAGATGTCGGCCCACAGGCCTGCCGCATCGGGACCAATCAGCTTGAGCGCCCCGCCCACGCGCGGTAGAAAGTCACGGTGGCGGATCGCGGATTACGGTAAGCTAAATCTCTCTACTATTCTTGGAACCTTCCTAGACCGCGCTCATCAGCTGTAAGAGATAGGAAGGGAACAGAGTGGGTCACGGAACATAAGCGACTTAATGACGTCCTGAATTAAATCGAGGAGAGTAAAATGTGCATGGGCAGGGCAAGTAATGTGAAGGTAAGATAATCGACGGTCGATAAGGTGACAGAGTGGAATCCAAGGGAAGGCAAACGCGGTAGAGGGCGCGGCATAAAGTTAGGCGGAAGTTCGCGATGATAAGGTGGGCGCGGTGGGCACAGCTCTAGGTTAACTGGAAACATAGGTATACTCTAATAATGACGGCGATCTCTTCATCAGGAACAAGTGCAAACAGGAGATGCATTGCCGGTATGAGGCTTAATGCATTTTTGCTACTCGTAGATGGCGGCAGTCACATTAGGATATTGGCCAGTTAGGATGATCGGCATGCTGCTGTTTTCCCACACTTATGCTTATCTGCCTGCCAACACTTATGCTGTCCCTGTCTGCATTCATGATTTGAAGAGCTGCCGCCATCTGCCAGTTGTCTTTGTTATAACGTTGATTATTGCCTCAGGGCATCTGCCTTCTTCCTGTCTTCTTGTTAGAGAATGTTAGATTTCTGTCGATTTTCTTGGTGCTTCGCATTTGGCCGAATTCACTCGCCCGTCTTTTTCATTCTAGGAGGTGCACTTAGCATCCCTTGCAGCTTTCGATGCTTGATGAGCTGTTCCGCTTACACTCTATTCTTAGGCCTTAACGGCGATTTAATTCGTCCTCTAACCTTCGTGTGCTGCTATGTAAGACTACCGTTGGCTAAAAAAGCGAGCCTATTCGTCTCTAGACGTGGCCGTAGTTCTAGTTCATGGCCATGGTGGCAGCACTGTATGCTGCGGTTTATGGTCCAAAGCGCAGAACTAGAGGATGAGAGATGATGAGCACGAGTAGAAAAATTTAGCTCAAATGCCTGCTGGTATGAAAAGGCATTGAAGGCGCTCGACTATACTGTTCCCAAGGAAGCGGGATCGAATCCCGGCCTAAACGGCCGCTTTTCGATGGAGGCGAAAAGCAAGGCGCCCGTGTGCTGTGCGATGTCAGTGTACGTTAAAGAACCCCAGGTGGTCGAAATTTCCGGAGTCCTCCACTACGGAGTCTGTCATAGTCTGAGTTGCTTTGGGACGTTAAACCCCACAAAGCAACCAGAGCTTGAAGTCACACCCACGTGGTACGCCTTAGGGAAGGCTGCAGTGTCCTCCACCTTCCTGGGCGACCCATGTATGGGTGCATCAGAGGGTGAAGTCCTCACCAACTCGGCGCGTTTCTTCCTCTACCTCTTTCGTGTATTGACCCATCTTGTTCCAACTCCCACTTCCTTCATGCTAACCTGGAATACTGACTTTTCCTTTACGCTTCATGTTATAATACTCTGGGTTCTGACTATATTTGGGCGGGGATTTACCGCGGTTTCCAGACAATGTTCACGTGACTGCCACGAATAAGAGATGAATGCATTTCGTGTTTAAAACTCCTCATATCCGGGTGGTTAAGTTTGGTATAGAGTGCTCGACGGTTGGAATTGGGGGTTGTGGTCCAAAGCGTAAATACAGCGCAGCAAGGAACGCTATACTCATCTCTTCCAAGGAAAGGGGGGACTGATGCAACGACAGAGTTGCGAGGTGGCAGTGCTAGTATGCAAAACACACGGAGAATAGAAAAGGAAAGACAGGACGCGCACTGACAAACAACTGAATTTGCCATATGAAAGATGTGCTCGAGGCAATCAGTCCACCTCCGTCATAGCCTCGCGTCCATAAACCGCGTCTCACAATAATCAAGCATAATTGAAGGATCGCTAACGCACGCATATCTTTTTCTCAATAACATACGCCTCGTACACCTCTCGTGTACAACAGTCTTTATGCCTAAAAAAGTCTCTGTCTTATCTAGAACCGGAAGGCACCTGTCCTTTGTATTCTTTTCGCAGACCCTGCAATGTTTAGCGACATAAGAATACTCATCAGAAGACAGATTGTTAAAGTGTTAAAGATGGAAGGTGTATTAAAAATTTTAATACACCTTTACGTCTGACCTACATAAGAACAACCGCAGGTAAACACCTATACAGACTCCTTAGCTGCCGTAAAACAACTGAAGAAAGCGACGAAGACGCTATATGTTACCCAGGAAATCCACGCACTAATAAAGAAACAAAGATACGCATAGATACATCGGACACAAGACTATGCTGAGAACGCTGAGCAGAGAAAAGCTGCCCACCTCACACACGAAGTTCCAAACACTAATGCGCCCCCCACCAGGCTCCCTTTTGATGCCCGCTCCGCTGTTCCCATCTTAGCATCCTATTTAAGGAAAAGTACACGTGCCCTCATTCCCCCGTGTACATTCCCACTCCCTCGTAACTTAACGAGATTGGAGGAGGTTTCCCTTAGAAGGATAAGAGCTGGGGCGGCCTTTACCCCGTCGGTAACATGCTGATGGGAATCTCAAGCAGACATTGGACCAACTACATGCCCGAAGTGTTCCACACCAACTGCAGAAGTGGATGTTCGCCACCTGCTACGGACTTGTGCAGGGATAAGGGCATCAAGGACACAGATTCTGCGCGAAGTCGGACTAACCACAACAAGGGAACATGACTTTTCTAAATGGCTCACCGACAACGCTAAAAGCGGGAGCCTGCTCCGGTTCCTCACGGAAAATAATTTACATGAGTTTCTTTCTATAATATATGCCTTATGGCAAGCTTGCGTAAAATATATATATATATATATATATATATATATATATATATATATATATATATATATATATATATATATATATATATATATATATATATATATATATATATTGGACACACAGGTAACGCAACGTGGACTGTGGTTTACATGGCATATAAAGGGGCTACGACTAGTGATATGCTATCAACGTTTCTGTTGTCACAGGCACACAAACGAGATATTTTTAAGGGGCAGAAAACACCGCATTTACCCCGTACCGTTTCGCACGTTCTTAAAATTATGCGCGACCTTATGCTGGTAGAGTAAAATACCGTATTTTCTTCCCTAGCCCTCGACCTGCGGAGAGACAATTCCACCAAATTTAACCTTCTTAGTCAGTTGTTCGCAAGATACTGCTATCACAGAGCAGAGATAGTCAGCCGATTTAAATCTAATCACCTGAATATTATCCACTGCCGTGAGAACACAAGATTTTCTTAAAGCAGCACCAATACTGGACAGAACAATACCATTCTATATCTATTGTCCGGAAGGAACATTTAAGGGGGCTTTCATGGATACAGGATTAAAAAAAAACAGCAGGTGTGAGCTGCCTCAAAATGTAGGCGAATATCCAAAAACTGCAGCTGGCGTTCTTTGAGCAATTCAACCGTAAAGTTCAGTCCAAGCCCTGAATCTCTAAACACATTCTGTACATCAAGAACGCGATTCTCAAGTCGCCCCTTTTTGACAAAAATGAGATAATCATCTATCTACATAGCGAAACAAAGCGACAGAACGGTCACCTAGGTTACTACTGATTCTCCTTTCTACTTTTTAGAACTGTTCGAACTGTTGTCTATGTACGTGTCGGCTACCTATGTTTCCATGTGACGGCAGCAGTACATACAGAAGTCGGGGGTCTGTATTGGCTCCAAGGTAACTCCTGTACTTCGTAACATCTTCCTCTCAAAAGTAGGCAGGAAAATCTGTAGTAACCTGGGTAACTTTTTTGTTGCTGTTTGTCAAAGAGAGTTTTTCATGAGCAGTGCTCTAGCTTCAGTGCAATAATTACTTTCTATGAATTACCAGCTTGAAATCCCAAACGACTGTCGACTTCTGTTTCATTTCATTTCATATACAGAACACCTGAACAGTAACAAAAGCCACATCTCCCTCTACAATCCCGATACTGTACTGTGGATACCGCCGACTCTTCGGCGCTTCACAACATTGTCTGAGCCGTTAAACATGCAGCCGCGCCTCGCACGTGGGTGCAGGTTAGCTGGTTGTTGACACGCTGGGGCCACCAGAGTCACTAGAGAGCGCTGTTTCTGGCTCTTCGACATATCGTCGCAAAATTTTCCTACACCTTCTCCTCTTTCCTTTTCTTCAAGCTTTCGTTGCTTGTCCGTCTCCACGTGGTTTAAAATACCTATTAGATCGAAGACGCAACATTTACCTCAGGCGTGCTTGACTAAAATATAAATATACTGTCGCGTCGAACCATTGCATTAACGCCTTGAGGTTTCGAACCCGACCTCGGCGGCTGCGTTTCGATGGAGGCGAAACGGATCGAGTGGCGTCCGTGTGCTGTGCGATATCAGTGCACGTTAAAGAACCCCAGGTGGTCGAAATTTCCGGAGTCCTCCACTACGGCGTCCCTCATAGCCTTAGTCGCTTTGGGACGTTAAACCCCACAAACCAATCCAAACCAAACCAAGCCATACTCTGGCTCATCTAAAGTGGGACAAGCACGACAAAACTATTAATCCGTCTCACCGAATCGTTCTTTCTTTTACATTCCAAAGACATTCGCTTCGATACTCCGCAGGACACAATGAGCACGACAGTTACGCGTCAGCACCCACCTCGTCAGGTATTCAAGGTGCGCCTTTAGCTTGCTGCTTTGAAGCGATCGCCGTTGGGACGACGGAGGCGAAGGTATGCGCCGTAGAGGAGAGGTGCGCGATGGCTTCGCTCGCCCTACGTTGGCGTAGCGCCGTGTAGCGGTACCCAGAACGATGTGATATTCGAGACTCGCAACCGGATCGCCGTGTCCGTTGTACAGACTCGCACGTGCACTGCCAAGCAGGCGTTCCGCTTATTCAGCACCGGTGTGGGTGGCTTCCGCCTCACCTAACAGTGAAGGCCTACGCGACGCATAGCATGCTAACCGCTTACCGACGAGAGCTCGCAACAAGTTACAGCAAACCTAATATCTTCAGTCGTAAGCAGATTATACTCTCAGTGGGACGTAAGCCTGCTCACTGATGTCCACTTTGCCTTCGATTGCCATCATCTGTGCTCGCCTTATCGCAAGACACCCTAATCTCATCTTCAGTTTCACTATGCCGCTCCGGAAGGAGCATTGTCATTCCATACAATCCAACTTGTTGCTTTAACAACGGTTCATTTGTTATTTTTCTCAATGCATGCATGGCGTGGTTCGAACAGTTACATTATCGGTGGTTTACAGATATAGAAACTCATGGCAGCGACCATATCCCAACCTACCTCAACATTACCGGCCATTCGACATCTCTCACAGAGACACGTATGCGGCGTATTGATTGGTCACTTTTTAAAACTATTATGGAAGATACTTGTACCCAAGACTTGTCCACAAGTCTCGAACAAAAAATTAAGGACGCTATGGAGAGTGCAACCTGTACCTTTAACCCTGTCGCAAACTACACAGATTTTGACTTTGAACTACGGCGACTACGATCGCTTCGGCGCAGGGCGGAACGTAGATACCGGCGCACAAAGTCTCGCCTAGACCTCACATACGCAAGGCGCATACAGAAAAAGATCCAGCGCAAAATTCAATCCCTGGAGTCGAACCGCTGGAGGACATTTTGTGAAACTCTCGACCCACGTAAGTCATTGTCACGTATCTGGACTGTCATTCGCGGCCTTCGTACATCACCTCAACAACGACACCCTTTCAAATCAATCGCGCTTCACCAGAGATGCAGTGAGGTCGACGTAGCCGAAGAATTCTGCGCAAGAATAACAGGACCTTCAAACACACTCGCGCCACAGCAGTGTAGTGATGTTCCGCCATCGAGGGATTCACGGATGGATCTACTGTTCACACTGGAAGAACTTGACACTGCTCTCGCTTGTTGTAAAAGGTCATCTTCGCCAGGGCCAGATGGTGTGACGTACTCTGCGCTTGCCAATCTAGGCCAAGAGGCTCGACAGGCTCTCTTGCAGACATACAACAGGCCATGGAGCGACGGCAAAGTTCCTAGTGAATGGAAGGCAAGTCGTATCATTCCACTTCTAAAACCCGGAAAATCACCGCTCGATATTAATTCATACCGCCCCATTGCGCTCTCCAGCTGCGTCGGCAAAGTAATGGAAAGGATGCTATTAACACGCATTGAGTGGTACTTGGAACGACACGAAAAATATCCAGATTTCATGTCTGGGTTTCGACGCGGCCGCTCCTCTATAGATGTCGTAGACCTGGTTACGTCAGTCAATGTCCAAAAGAATCTGAAAAGATTGACTGTGGCATTGTTTTTAGACATTAAAGGTGCCTACGACAATGTAACACATGAAGCCATCCTAGATGCACTGGAAACTGCTGATATCGAAGGACGAACTTATAGCTGGATACGCAGTTATTTATCAGACAGGTCACTGTTCATCCAGACAGAGGACGGACGAACATCCTCACATAGAACCTCTCGCGGAGTTCCGCAGGGTGGGGTACTGAGCCCCACTCTATTCAATCTTGTGCTCATCGGCCTAGTCGACCTGCTGCCTCAGTCAGCTCAGATCTCCATATATGCGGATGATATTTGCATTTGGGCCTCAAGCGTGACTCGACCCCAAGTTCGTGCAAGACTACAAAAAGCGGCATCGATTGTGACGTCATATCTTCGTGTACAGGGTCTTACTATCTCAACAGAGAAGTGTTCTGTGGTGGCCTTCACACAAAAATCAATGTCACAATACGCAGTATACATAAATGGCAAAGCTATTCCTTATGAAAAGAGTCATCGCTTCCTTGGAATCGTCATTGATAGGAACCTCTCGTGGAGTCCACATATCAATGGTATGAAGAAAAGACTGACGGCGATTGCCCATGTTCTCTCCTTTCTAGGAGGCAAGTCCTGGGGCGCGTCAGTGCACTCTATGCTGCAACTATACCGTTCACTTTTCCTGGGTTACATGCGGTACAGCTTTCCAATATTCAATAATATTAGGAAGACGAACATCGAGATCCTCCAAAGCGTGCAAGCTCAAGCTCTCCGCATCTGCCTTGGACTGCCAAAATGCACCTCAACGGCAGCAACGGTTCTTATCTCCCGCGAGCATCCCATAGCTACATATATTGCTGTTGAAAACATGAGGACACATATACGACACCTCACCCGGGTTTCCCGTCACCACCTGGCAACTATCCCAACAATTAGACCACATACTGCATTTGCCAAAACCATAGCAGCTCATAGCACCTACCTTCCTTCACAGTTCACTCCAGCTTCAAGACCGAGTTTACCCATATGGAACCTACATGAACCGAAAGTTTACCTATCTATTCCGGGAGTAACAAAAGAAAACGGGTGTACCATTGCCTGCCTTGAAGCAAATGACGTTGGATCACCTGTATTCTATGCACAATAATCGTGAACACGTCTACACCGATGGCTCAGTTGCTTCAACAAGCTCCGCGGGGTCCGTAGTGATACCGTCGAGGTCCATCGTGCTGAGGATCAAGACGACGTACCCCACCTCTTCAACTGGTGCGGAACTGGCTGCCTTACGTGCAGCTATTGAATACATCGGCCAGGAACTTCCAGGTGTCTGGTCCATTTTTACGGACTCGAAAGCAGCGCTTCAAGGCGTTCAAGCTGCGCTACGTCGTGGATCACATGAACAACTAACTGCAGAGATCCGCGTGCTATACCACGACGCTACATCAAAAGGTCATGATATAATTTTCCAGTGGCTACCTGGACATTGTGGTATTGAGGGAAACCACCAGGCAGACCAAGTTGCCCGTTCTGCACACAACGACGGAACTACAGTGAACATTCCTATATCTAGAGTTGACGCAGCTTGTCGACTTCATTCCTTAGCGGCGGAGCTAACGCTTTCAGCCTGGAACAAAGGAGAATTTTCCAATCGACGCCTCAGGGAACTAGACCCTGGGCTGCGCCTTCGTGTTCCCCCTAACAAAGGGCGGCGCGAAACAGCACTGATGTGCCGTATGTGGCTCGGTGTTGCATTCACCAAAAAATACGCTTATGTGATGAGAATGGCGGATAGCCCTAACTGTGAAAGATGCGGCTGCGAAGAGACCACACAGCATCTCCTTTGCGAGTGCCCTGCTTTTTCAAGCGAAAGATATGCGCTGCGTTCGGCTCTGGACCATCTTGACAGCCGTCCTTTCACAGAGGAGAAAATCCTCGGCCCATGGCCACAGACGCCGTCTAACGGCAAAGCCTTCAAAGCAGTTATGTGTTTTATGAGAGACACAAACTTGATTGAGAAACTGTGACTGTGCTCCTCGCCGCCTAACCTTTCCTATCATTCTCTTCTATCTTTCTCCTTTAAACTCCTCATTCCCCTTCCCCAGTGCAGGGTAGCAAACCGGAAGCTTTCCTGGTTAACATCTCTGCCTTCTCTCTCTTTCTCTCTCTCTCTCACATTTGCTCTTCACATTTTCTCTAACATTACCCTAGCGTCATATTTTGTAGTACACATTTGTGCTCGGATGTGATTACCGCAGACTTCCGTTCCCACAAATTGTTCCATTTAAGTTTCTCTCACTGCCCGAGGTAAACTGCTCTTCTTCTTACTCCGGCCCCAAGTCGTCGAACTAGTAATGAAGAACGAAAGAACCGGAGCATGTGTCTCAGATTCAATGCCTCATACAAGGAAAATTGGCGGCAAAATGATGAAAAACATAATAAAATTACTGTGCATAGACACAGGGAAAGAAAATGAAAAATGAAACAGTTAGGCCAGCTGTCAACCCAGAACATCCAAAACCTTTGAAAAATATCATCACAGTTATATGTGGTTCATAAAAGTCAGCTACATGCAGTGCTTTCCAGTGCTATCAGTCGAAAATCTCGTGGTCAGCGCTGTCGGGAACTTGCGGCAGACTGGGTCATCTAGAACCCTCGCCTTTTTTTTAATTAAAAAATCACGGCTTACAAATCAGATCTTAGCGAACCGGTCAGAACTTCAGGGCTATTCATTTCGTCCGCATGAGGCACTTGCTTCTGCAAGAAGACCACGCATCGCTCATGTAACGCTAGCAACAAATCAGAGCGAAAGGACGAGCAAACGAAGAGGCGACGGTGATGTTTTCCGATTAACATTAGAGGGAAGGGCGCTTGCATATTTTTCTGTTTATACTCAATCCGGTTCGGTGACGGTCGTTATCAGGGAATGGCACCGACAAAGTAAACGCGCCCGATTACTTTTGCTGACAACTGGCCATATCCCGGGACAGGCTGAAGGGCAGCGAATAAGGTATACCCAGTGTCACGGTGGTTGTGCTTAGTGCTGGGTGTGGACACCATCCACCATTGTGTGAAATGATTCTTAAATTAGTAAATTATTAAGCATGCTCCGTGAAAGCCCGAAATACATCCGACGTTCTGGAGGCCGCGGAAAGTCTTTTATTTTCAGACCCAACCCCCCCCCCCCCTCTCCCTGGGAAGGGGGGGGGGAGGGGTACTTATGACTGACCGTCACTGCTGGTACCGAGACTTGCATGCCACTGCTTTAAACGTTCAACAGAGGCGGCCTCTGGCATATAGAAGCTGCACGTTTCGCCTTAGCGCTGGCCCGAAAGAACATACCACTCGCTGGACGAAGCGCAGGTGGTGAAGGGTGGCAGTTCCTGGCCCTACGGGAGCGGGGACGGTGGGTCGGCGCCGCTTGCGGCGTGGGCTAGCCAGCCACCGAATTTTTATTTGTTGTAGGCCGTCATTGCACTCGCCACTGCTTCGGTGGTGGACGACGGCTGTTCTGGCGCGCGTCTTTCTCTCCCTCTTCTTTTTCCTTTCTTTTTTATTTTCTCCTGTCCGCACGAGGCAGCGGAGGTGGCTCAGCTACAGAGCCAGTAGCAGGCCCGTGCATTTTCTTTTCCTTCTTCCTACAGCCACAACAACAACAACGAAGCGCGTTTTGCCGTTCGTGATAAGTATGCTGTATAGTGCAACGTGCTAACATTATGCACTATCACCGTGTTTCGACGTCGCCTTTGTTGCGGAATGAAAGGCGGAGTCAGTGACGTCAGAGGTGTTCCTTCCCGCTCAGTTTTGTTTTGAAGATGCGCTAATAATAATAATAATAATAATAATAATAATAATAATAATAATAATAATAATAATAATAATAATAATAATAATAATGGTTCACAGGAAGGGAAAGGCGCAGTATCTGTCACACTTGCTCTGTGGACACATGAACCGCGCCGTAAGGGAAGGGATGAAGGTGGGAGTGAAAGTGGAAAGAAAGGGGCGCCGTAGTGGAGGGCTACGGAGTAATTTCGACCACCTGGGGATCTTTAACGTACGCTGACATCGCACAGTACATGGACGCCTCTTCGTTTCGCCTCCATTGAAAGCAGCCGCCGAGATCGGGTTCGAACTCGATATATTATTTGGGCTCCTGCTCATCAGAGGCTGGCTGGAAACGAGGCTGCCGACGCCGCCGCCCGCGCGCTCTCTCTCCGGGAAGTTTCCTCCTCCTCCCCCTCCGACCAGGACGCTGATCCTAATCCGGCTTATACATTCAAAGATATCGTAAATTACTACCAATCTAGCCACAGCCTTTACCCCCGCCTATGTAAAGGCCTTTCAAAGGCGGATGAGCGGCTCTTACTCCGCCTCTATACCAACACACTGCTGTGCCCGGCAGCTCTAAAGCACTTCGACCCTGCTTTCTCTGGCAGCTGCCCGCACTGTGGGGTGGTGTCTTCGGACATCTACCACATGGTGTGGGCCTGCCCCTCAAATCCGGCTATCCCGCCTCACCCCAACCCAACCCGGGAGGACTGGGAGGCGACCCTGCTCGGCTGATCTGACCTGAAGGCCCAACGGGCCTTAGTCGGGCGAGCCCGAGCGGCGGCAGACGCCACTGGGGTCCCGAACTAGGGACCTCCACCTAGTGTTTGTGAGGGTTGGCCCCTTCAGGGTCAGCTCCCGCATAACCTCCTGTATTTGTATCCTATATAAATGTTTTCTACCACCACCACCGGCACAGTAGTCGGGCGTCTTACCACTGCACCACCCCGGCGGGGCTTGAAGATGCGCTAACATACGAAATTCAGGACCATGCTGCTGGTACTATTATGTTTCCCGTTACATTTAACAGTGCTGTAAAGGTATAGGAAAGGCGCGCTTAAATTCTGCGTATGGTGTAATTTCAGCATTTCAATGAAGTAATTAACAAATTGGTGTTTTACGATTTCATGGCGGCTACAAGCGCACAAGAGCTGTGACAGAATAAATAGCTTACTGAGGTCAGGTGCTGTTCACTTTACCTAAAACATCCTGCAGGATGATGATGATGATGTTGTGGCTGTAGGAAGAAGGAAAAGAAAATGCACGGGCCTACTACTGGCTCTGTAGCTGAGCCACCTCCGCTGCCTCGTGCAGACAGAAGAGAAAACAGAGAAAGAAAAGGAAGAGAGAGAGAAAGACGCGCGCCGCAACAACAGCCGTCGTCCACCACCGAAACGGTGGCGGGTGCAATGACGGCCTACAACAGATAAAAATTCTGTGGCAGGCTAGCCCCCGCCGCAAACCTACCTGTCCCAGCCCCACCAGGGGAGTACCGTCCCATCCTGCAGGACACTGAATGTGCGCTAGTCTATCGCTGATGCGCACCACTTCTAAATACTCTAAAATGACTTTTGTTATTCATCCTGAACTAATTAATAAGTGTTTGGTGGTAGCGGATTTAAAATCTCAAAGCGACTCAGGCTAGCTATGAGAGACGCCGTAGTGGATGGCTCCGGAAATTTCTTCTTTAAATGCACTGACAAAGCACAACACAAGGATGCCTTACTTTTCGCCTTCATTGAAAAGTGACCGCCGCTGCCAGGATTCCATCCTACATTCTCGGGGGTAGTGGTCGAAACCTCTACCACTGCTCCAGTACGGCCAGTAACTACCTCATTATAGTCACAACTGGAAAAACCTTTTCGGTATTTCGTAGTTTTGTATGCGTCTCCCCTAAAAAGAAAGTAAATATAACCTGTTGTGCCGTCCCGTAAGACTTCCGCCTATAGCTTAGGTGGTGCAGCGCAACGCGGCCTATAGACGAAGGAAGGGGACAAAAACAGCGCTGAACTCACAAAATAAGTTTATTCAGGACGCCATCGCTATATATACGCAGGCACCGCAGATAAACACTCTGACATGCAGATTTTATGTCAAATCCAACGATTACATGAAAGCAGACAATTTTGCGCTTTCTCCAATACGGCAACATACGGCGTGCTGACACATTTCTCACGGAGCTTCATAATCAAGAAAAATTATCAGAGCAAGTATGTCTTGCAAGAATAGTGTTATTTATTCAATTTCGCTGGCTTATGGTTGTTCATACATCGGCCAGACCGGCCATTGTCTAAATGGCAGGCTTAGGGAGCATAGCACCAACGTTAAGAATACTGCCCGTAACATAGAAATCTACTTCCGCAAAAAAAAAAAAAAAAAAAAAAAGAAGCCAGACTGCCACCACCCACAAAGATAAACTAACAAGAAAGTTAATTGAGGCATAATAAATTATGAAGCAAGGTGCGAAATGTTTCAGCGCACCAATGTGTTCCAATATTGGAGAACGATCAAAATTATCTGCTCTCTTGTAATCGTCGCATATTTCACAAAAGATCTGCATGTCAGAGTGATATGAGTTGGCCTTCCTGCCACATGTGTGCAATTCCTGTTTTTCTGTGCTGTGTTTGTCCCTTTCTCTCTTCTAGGTCTCATGACATTGTGCTGCACCACCCGAAGCTATGTCTGACCAACTAGCCCTCAATGTCCATGTTGTTCGGCTATATCCGCATTCTTCGCACTCATACCCTTTTGTGTTCCGGCACCTCAAATGCCCAAATCAAGAGTTTTACGAAGATTAGTAAAACAACACGTTTTCTTCCCATGTTCAAAACGAATCGATTTTCATTTTATCGGAGCGAGCTGAGCACGAAAAACCAGAAAAGATTAAAGCAACCAAAAAAAGAAAAAAAATACACACGCCCGGTCCATATTTAGTAATTCCGAAAATAGCTTTATTATTTTCGTCGTGTGCGCTGCACTGATATCTAACCAACATGCCCAAGCATCTACCTTGTCTGGCAATTTTTCATTCTTCATGTGGTGCATTTCGATTTTCTTGCCCAGTTCCACTATCTTCTTGCACAAGTTCAAGATGGGGTCGTTCAGACCATCGCTGAAGTCAAGGATATGATGCGGCGGTTGCTTCCTTTTCACAAGCTAGTGTTTCAAAGTAATCGCTTATGCAGACTACAAGTGCATGAAGCATGATCAGAGTGCATACACGGTCGTTTAGTGTGCGCTGGAAAGTAAGATGATAGCTGAACTAAATAACTTTAGTACACAAAAATATTCATAATTATTCTTCTTTATCCCATCAGTTTACATGGGCTGATGTTTACACCTGAGCATTTTTCACCTTTACTCAAGCACAAGCAATAGCGAATGGCAGCGAACAATACTCAAAAGTTTCCTGCCTGCGGTTAATTTTGCAATGAAGATGAGCATTCGCGTAGTAAAGCTAAAGCTGAGCGAATAGAACAAAGAATGCACAGGTAAGCAAAAAATAGATAAATAAAACACGCACGCTATATTTTGTGTGCCCCAGTTGGGTTGTATGCCACGTTCAGCATAAATTACTGACTGCAATCCCTAGGGGCAGTTAGCGGTTCTTGCAGGTGCTGTTTGCTTCCAGAGTTCTCTCCGAGCGGTTTGCTACTGTAAGCTTTGCACCTCTTCATTTTTGAAAACTTGTCAAAGAAACTGCGTATCTCCATACATGAGCGCAGTCTGGGTACAAGATGATAACAACAGATGCCCTCATCGTTTTTGTTAGTTTTAGTGTACTTATAGATGGAATATGATCCCTTACCCTTTCTTCGCACCAAGTGCGCATTCGTATTCAATGCACGACACTGCCATTCTCGCAGATAAGCATTCACAATCATAAAATCAAGCGGACGAACAGACCACGGCAAGCGCAACCGGCGCATTTTCTACCTATGGCAAGATGGCGATGTGCGGCATCAGCTCATGGGTGCTTCCACCACTCCAGCAGTTCTAATATAATCTCCTTGATCGTGCAGAGGGTGCCATGCTGCATTACAGGAACGAATAGTGAAGTGCAGCCCCACAAGAACTAGTTCATGTATTGCAGGTGAATCGAAGGGATCTTTCAGCATGGTGCTGATAACGGTTAGGAGGATTGTTGCTTGGATGGTGCTGTCGTGAGAGTGTTTGTAGCAATCGGTGCGCTGACACCATCACCGCTTGGAGTAAACTGTGGCATGTTCACAACGAGCTAAGGCCGGCAGCTAGGAGACGAATGGCGACGACACTACCAACAAATGGGTCATGTGCACGGTGTGCAAAGCATTGAAGCCGAATGGCACCCTCTTCGAATAAAGGCTGAGACAGATGCATCAACGTCCTTCGTCTGTCGAGGCTGTGAGCGGACCAGCCTTAAAGAGGCTTCAGGCAACCTAATGCAAATGATGAAGCGCGGTTGGCCTCAAATGTTTTTTTCAACAGGGCTTCTTTAAGCCCATACTTCACCTCACAAGATGTTTGGCATTGTGAACGGTAGAGCTCTCTAATCCAATTAGGATGGCGTGCACTACATAAATGTGTTCCTATGTGACTTTTGCCCCACCAATTGGTGACAGATGGCTCCATCGACATGAAAGAAGACATACTAGTAGTTATTTTTTTTTCCCTCTAGCACATGGCTCTTGATGTCCTTTTGTTCTTTCCTTGTTTGCTTTTGAACAGGCAGATGCACGTTCCAAAGGGACTGGCCCCATTTTTTTGTCATCTTTTCATATCAGTTCCTCTTGTCACGTCACAGTTATTTTCAGTGCTTCTGTCATGTGCATATAAATTTATTTACTCCAGCGTGGTCACTGCAGAAATTGCAGTAAGTTGGGTCGAGAGCAGGCCGGGGCAGCGGAATGTCGATGATGGCAAAATACAAAACAATCCCATTTGCAATGCGAAAGTGAATGCACAATCGCTCGAAAACAGCCCCACTGCGAACTCGGACCGCCAGTGGCTGTGTTTCAAGGCGAAATGGAGAGATGTCCATGTGTACTGTGCGTTGTCAATGCACGTCCTAGACCTCCACTAAGGCTCCTCTTTTTCTACTATCACTCCCACCTTCTTCCTTTCCCTTAATGCATTGTTCAGGTGTCCACAGAAAAATGTGTGACAGATACTGCACCTTTCCTTTCCTGTACACCAATTTCAAGCACTCAAAGTTGATCCAGAGATGCGTGTACGCAAGGACTTTGCTTTAATTTATCCAGTGAATAGAACACTCTCTGCCATTTAAATCTACGAGTCCAAACTGTTTCGAATTCCCGTGCTTATTGTTTAACTAATAGTACCACACTGCTCATATATTTCAGAGACTATTTTTTGTGTTTCCGTAGCCCTGACCGGATGAGAGCACTACTTATTGCTATGCTGCAAACGTCTTGTGAGACAAAGTATAGATGAGGCAGAATCATCACTCAAAATAAAAATATAAACAGAATTTCACAGTCATGGATGTTGCTGTAGATGAGATGAGGCCAAAGAAAAGCCCGATGTGCCATTTACGGTCAGCAAATGTACTGAAAAATCCAGCAAGATGTAAAAACGACTTCACTCTAAAGCGAGACGTCCTACTTTGAATCATGCCGCCACATTGGCAACGCGATTTTTCAAGCGTGACAGTCGCGGAACAGCATATTTAATGTGACCATACATTAAGGCTCGTCATAAAACACCCTTAACCCGAATGGCAGTGCCCACATGTTCATATATAATCCCATGTGCTCATATCGCCATTTTATAGTGGCACTACATTCCGCAGCACCAGAACGTCACATCTGCTCTCATCACAACTTTAGCAGTGCTGCAAGAACAAGCGAAATGCAAAGCACCCAAGTGATGTAAGCTGTCAATGCATGTTAAAAACCCCAGGCGCTAGAAATTACCCACAGCTTTCCATTACAACTTCCCTCACAGCCCAAGTCACTTTGGGATGTAACTGGGCAATTAATAATTGCAGTTATAAATCCGAACCACAGTCTATGTGTACTACAGAGCATACTCTCAAATGTTTCAATATCATTAGGTGAGAGAAGGCAACAACACCTCACGCACACAAGAAAGCAATAATAACGAGAAGTATATTTCTGCCATAAAAAAGCAATTCCAAAGTTATGCAAAAAATTTCAGTATTTATTTATTTCCGTGCAATATCATTTTTAGGCAAACTTTTGACACCTCTGGACCTTTTCGGAAGATAAAAAATTCTCTCTCAGATAAAAAATAAGAGAAGGGAGAGAAAATAGGAATGGCACAAACGAGAAAGTAGGCGTTTAGGTGTACACCCACTGTCATGAGTTTACGGAACAGCACATTCGCAAAGAACTCTTTCAATAGTACTTTGTGAAATGTGTACTCTCTAAATAAGGGCAGACACCAAGTCCAGGTTATGTTTGAAAGCTGCAGATATGAATATCAGCTCAGATATGTGTTTGTCTCGCACTTTGTTAGCAACAAAATATCTGCCACGACTACTCTGATCGACTGCATCTTTGTCTACTCCATTACCCTGAGGCCTCTCCACTGCATCATTAGAGAAACTCGAAGTGTTGCCATAAAAAATTCCACTTGAAACAAACAAGAATCTCAAGCTTGCATATAAAATGCTCCAGTGACACCTGAAGAAACTGCTGAAGATACGTCCATGAAACAAGCCACAGAATGACATTAAGCATGGACACCTTTATGGACCATCAACTAAGACGTCCAATCAGCAGTTCTGTAACAAATACAAAATAATGTTTTCGCTTTCATGTCCATTAACTATTCACCACAGAACAACATATGCAGCAATTAGCAATTATTATTTATATTTGCCAAAAGTTGCAGTGGCACTGCAAAACCTTTGGCATTGGTGAGAGACCGTCAATGAAACTGGAAATGCCAACTACATTTCAGCTACAGACCGTGTACTGATTCTAAAAGTACTTTTTCCTAAATTGTAATAAAGAATAAAGTGTTTGCATAAGGAATAGATGACAGAGAGTTACATTTTGATACTGTGTGCACTTATAGGGAATAAACAAGAAGTCTAGTAGAAAAGCACATAAAGTAAAACTTGACAAAATTTCATTGAGTGTCATTATGACTGGCGGATATACACCTCTCAATTTGTTTACCAAAGTTTGCATTCAAGCTCGCCTTACGGTTAGCGAGCCTTGCACGGCAGCCTGAAAGGCCAATATTCTTTCTTTCAGGACTGCAACTGACAATTACCTATCGAACGTTTATAACAGGCTTACAAAACCTACAGAATTCAATAAATGTCACTCAATAGAAGTAATGAAACTTGCACCGTTCACAGCAAGGGGTGGAATCAAAGAGGGGCAGGAAAGAAGGAACAAAGCGACAGTTTTTCATCGGTAAACCATCCCGAACCCCCAATCTCAATCAGCATATAGCGTTACCCAACTGCCAACCCCTCTTTATAATCCCCACAGAGTCATGTAGTCATCACAAATATGCTCCTTACAATGTCCAGTGGTAACATGAGATCGCAAGTCTTGTCACCGGAAAACTGTGCAGCCTGCTGTTCAGAGCACCGCTCTTGCAGCAAAAAAGAGAGTGCTGAAGTTGCAGACCACGATCCTACGGGCGGACCGTTGATCTGGATGTTTCGCACCTCTTCACTCTGCTCTCCTTCCAGAAGCAGCTGGGTATTCCTTTGGAGAGCCTTGGATGCCGGGCACAGCAATGTAGCAGCACTTAAAAGGGTGACGATGCCGGGATACAGGCTTCTGAAAGAGGACACCATTCTGACGGCCAGTGCGTCAAAGTTGTCCCTCAGTTGCGTCACAAATGAGTTTTGCACAGTCCTTTTGTATGAACCCCACTCTTGGAACACATCAACGTTGTCCAGGAACGAGTAGCGATACTCTCGTGCCAGTGCCTTAATTGAGTCAAATCCAAAGTCATCCAGCTGACAGGTGTCTACCGGCCACACTTTTGGGTCCAGTATGCTGAACTTGCTAATTGACGGGCTGGTCTGGCGCACAATGTCATCCAGGATTTCAGCCATAAGGCTGCACACTTTGTTCATGGTGGCTGTGAACAGTGCCTCGTCTAGGTCACAACTGATGTCGACTCCGCGGTAGCGACCGCAGCTCTGGCGCAACTCTTCGAGTAGCTCTTCAACGCGGACACCGCCCGTGGCAGTGTGGTGACGGAGTGTACTTGAGGCTCCTTGCAACTCATTGAGCACCTGATAAGCAGGGATGCCCAATGCCACGACCCGGCTCGTCCATTCGTGCAGGCTTCGAAACAGCTCAATGTAAAACGCCAGATTCACGATAAATGTCGTTGACTTGAGGGTGGCCAGAATGAATGATATCACTTGGCGGTCATCTTCGACAAGCGAGTCCACCAGTACTTTGTTTAGTTTAGTCACAATGTCCAGCCAGTGGTTATGCAATGTAACAAGAGTTTTGTAGTTGAAAAACGTACTCGTTGACGATTCTGGACCCTGAAACATTGCATCTCCAAGGTTGAGGTCATCAGCCAAAGCCAAGTTCTTGAGCATGTTGCACAGATTGGCTATAATGGCTACCTGCGGATCGTCGAGCATAGACTTCTGTAGTGCATGGCCCAGCACAGATTCTAGCTTGTAGATGACGCAGTGAAATTCAAGAATAGCATTAGTCCGGTCCTTTTTTGCATTCAATAATGCCTCAATCTCCTCTACATGAAAACAATCTCTATCAACAGTAGCCGCTACGAGCCGGCAGGAATCAGCAACACCCACCTTCTGCAACTTGGCATTTAGCACATCAGCAAAGCTAGATGCCATACCCTGTTTGAAAGACACAAGGTACCTGATAACCAACTGGTTACTCTTGACAAATGTTATAAATGCTGCATCTTCAAGCTCCCCACAACGAACAAAAGCCAAGCCATATAATCCAGCTGCATTGATGTCTTTTCCTAGTGCCTGTAATAAGCATTTGTCAATGGCTGCTCCGATTTCAGACACAATATTGTACGCATTTTCCTGACAAAAAGCGACAATATTCTCATCTTGCTTGTTGAGACCCACAACCATAGGAAGGTCACTTGCAGGACTGTTGGCTTTCAGCACTTGGTAAGCACACTGGAATAGGCAGGTCAGGTTGACTTTTGGACAAGCTTCGACCAGTTCCATGCTATGGTCTGCACTTTCAATGACTCTACAGCTGCTGGTGTACTCCAAGTGATGCCCTGAAGAAAAGGAAAATAAAGAAATACATAATTCAAGCTTCCACATACAAAACCCTTAATTAAGCACTACATCAAAAGGCAAATCTCACTACCTTTACACACTGCAAGCTTAATGGGAGTTGTTAATGCACAAACAGCACACCTTGATCGAGAACTACATGAAGGTTTAAAGGATTTACATAAGCTGAATAGGGAGATCATAGTCATAGACAGCAATGCTTCTACTATGATACTTACACTATATAGTCAGTTTTACACAAACTATCTTAAACAAAAAGTGACAATGCATCATTCATGAGACACAAACCCTTTTACCAGATACCTGCTTTCATTTTTTACCATCACACTGCGCCAGGTAAACAGCAAATCAATTTTCTGTCATACCATCAGTGTTTTATTAAACACTCAACATTCACATTATTTTCTCCGTGAAGAGCTGTATCATGAGATGTATACAAACAAAAAACAAAAGCATATTTTTTTTATAGCAGTACTGCCATTACATATATGTTTCAAGAGAATTACAGAAACAACACAACACATAAACATAAAGGAACAAAAGCCATGCTACGTACCGGAGCTAACGCCATGAGAGGTAAGAAAGGGGTCTTCAGCCATTCTGTTAGCAAAACCTGCAATTCAGCAAGCAGGTGGTCCTTCAGCTTAACCTTCAAGTGCAGCACATTTCACACAGTACAAAAGTAAGTGATCTTACACAATAAACATATGCAGCATTTGGAGAAAGTTAAGCCTGCTTCTAAGAAATGGTGACAATTAAAATATGTATAATGAAAACAAATGGAACAAGAGAACTTTATTTTAAGTAGTTTCTTTAAAAAAATATACCCTGGTCACACGGCGCTTCTCCAAGGTCTTTACTTCAAAGGAGGTTTATTGCTCTAAAGGAGCAAAACCAAAAGACAGCAGCAACGTAGCTGCATGACAAGTGCAAAGAGGATAGATAACAATGATGATTCAGATGACCTTTTTGAGTGCCTTCTGTCGACCAGCAAAGTCATGTTAAATATATAAAACAGCAACTGGCAATACAAAATAAAGAGTACATTAGCAAGCAAACCCTGCCAGATGAAAAATGTGCGGACAACAAAATGCAACAAAGAACACTGCACAAGGAGCAAAGCAAAGCATGCATATGTCGATGCAGCTGCTGAAAACATTCGAAGTCTACTCTCAACAGTCCAAATTTTTAAAGTTCATTATAATGTAAAATTAACCTCTCAATATCATCATTATCATCATCAGCCTGAATATAATCACTGCATGTCGAAGGCCTCTTCCATATTCCTCCTATTAATCCTGTCCTTAGAAGTAGACTTAAATATAATATTCAAAATTATATTAGCGTCAGCATTTGTTTTTCGTGCTTGCTCACTGGCGCTCATGTCTGGGCTGTTCAGGCCACTGACGACGACCTTTTCCACCCCAGACCTTTTTTGCAAAGGTCCCGAGGAGCCGAGTGTCAACCACCTTTGGAGCAAAGAACCTTAATTCCCAAGGCCTTACAAGTGCCCATGCGATAGGGGCATAAAACAGTGTTAATGGCTCCACTCTGCAACTCTCCTTGTCAATCCACGTTTACATACTTCCCTTTTATACTCGCACAGTCACTAATCCTTTAATTGCTGCCTCCATTACCTCACACATATTCGTTAGCATACAGCTGCAAACTGCGTAACCTGTGTCAGCTTGAAACAAAACTTAATGGGCATGGAAGCAAAACATGTGCCGGGGTCAGACTACAGTGCTGCAGGAGTTCTGATACTGCACATGTCTGCCTTGCATTGCTTTTTTTTTTTTCACAGTTACAGCCATATTCTTGTAATAAATTTTCTAGAGTGGTGAAGCATACCTCTCAGATCATAACACCAGACTTATCAAGTTCCCTTCTTTAGAATAATGTCAAATGGTGGTGAGAATGCCAAGTGAACAGACTGGCATACCATTGAAATAACCTCTTTATTGGGCTAGTAGTTTGGAAGCGATAATAGCAGCAGAAGCGCTTACTACTTGTTCAACTATGAATGCCTGCTTCAGCAGTGCCCAATTTAAAGTCAACCCAGAAACATTTAGATGAATGGGCCAACGCTAACCACAACAGTCTGGAGTAATGTGGAAGAAGCCCCACTTGGTTGCAATCATTCCAGAAAAATCTCGACGAATTTTCCACTACAAAGAAAGTGATAAAGTGATGTATCCATGACAGTGATCGTGAACAAAGAACACAAAATCCTTCCGAGCTTTACAAACAAAACGATGACAGTTATGTTGAGTTTTGTGGCGCAAAAGCAATTAAGGCTATGATGTGCCAAACAAGGTTAAAAATGCTGCTATGGGTAAAATGGTTTGATACTTATAGTTTGTGTAAAATGCTAATATCTTTGAGAAGCCTAAAGTTTTGTGAAGGATTAAGAAGGGCTTGTTCATCTAAAAGCAGTATGGGGTGTAATGGGATGCATTCTTTGTAAAATACTTTAAAATATTTTTTTCTCAGTTCAAGTTGTGTACATGAAATTAAATAGTGGCTTACGGTTACTTCATCACTGCACCTTTCACAGAGCGGTTCGCCTTGTTTTGTCAGTAAGAAATTGTGCGTGAGGTGGGTGTGTTCGACGTGTAGGCGACATAAAATTACTTCTTTAAAATGTTCCTGATGTCGAAAGGATTTCCATTCAGATAAAAAATGCTTTACAGAGTATAAGTTGTTGTTTACTTGTTCATTCCATGTAGCTTGTCATTTACTTCTCAATTTACTGTATACTAGCTTTAAATGAAAACGATGAGCTGCATGCAAGCAGTTGTTGGCAGAAACAAATAACGATCACAACAGCTTGCAAAACCGCAACTGATCGGCCAGGAAATGACAGAAGGGTGGAGTGAACAAGAACACACCAATCCTCGCTTGGATATGCGCATACAATAAAAAAGAAAAATTTAAAAAAGACTTGTTTCATCACCTGCAGCAAAAAAATAAGAAAAAGGAGGGTTGCTTATTACTTGGTAGTGCATGAAAACACGAGATTCAAAAAAAAAAAGAAGGGGAGGGGCGCTCACATGAGAGGGGGTGATTAGGCAGGTATTTCACGGTACTGCTGCCGACGGTAAGTGTGATGGTTTGGTTTATGGGGTTTAACGTTCCAAAGTGGCTCAAGCTACGAGAGACGCTAGTGGAAGACTCCGGAAATTTCGACCACCTGGGGTTCTTTAACATGCACTGACATCGCACAGCACACGGACGCCTTGCTTTTCGCCTCCATCGAAAAGCGGCAGCCTAGGCCTGGTTTCGATCCCACTCCCTTGGGAACAGTAGTCGAGCGCCGTAACCACTGTGCCACCTTGGCGAGGTAACGGTGAGTGTCATCTACGGCAGAGAAACAAACTGGAAATAGTGGAGCACTCGTTCTCCTTGCACTGCTGCATACACAGCACTCATGCTGCAGCAAAAAGACCTGCCTGCTTGACTGTTTTGCTCCAGGAAGCGAACTTGAACAAGGTTGAAAAGCTTGTTGATAACGTGTGCTCCCTTAACCAGATGGTCAACAACTACGAAGCATGACTGGACAGGAAATGCATTTTGGCAGCTAGCGATCACATCACATACGCTGTGTGCTTCATAATAGTAATTTTATTATAAGCTCTAGAAGCACCGGTAAGCGAAGCACACTGTGGTGCACTTAGTCGATGTTGTTTGCTGTCAAATATGCAGCGTATGTGCTTTATTTGTTTTGCTATGGTATCTTTGTAGAAGAAATCGCCTCCTTTTGGTGGATGACAGTTTACAGGGTGTGGAAGAGTAACTGATATTACACCGATTTCCAACCTCACCAACAGTACAACTGATTTCGACTTCGGCGCACATTGGCGCTCCCGGCAACGAACCTGCCCAAGCTCTGGCTTAAGGGGCTCTACCACCAAGCTGGCGGCAGATATGGCTGTTTGGAGCAGGGAGCGTGGAGTGTGGCGAATCTTCTAGAGCACTGTCAACTAGGTGGCTGTTGCGCCAACCCCTGCCCTAAATTGCAGGCAGGCCGTCACCTGGCGCCACCTTCAGACTGGGACAGTCTCACATCCGCTCCTGGTGAGCTATATGCTCCCAGCAGGAAGATCAGAATCATGTATAAACTTAAACTCGAGAGGGACCCTCAAGCACATCATCTAAGATATCCCATCAACACATCAAGCACATCATCTTTTCAAATCTGATGCCACAATTCTGAGACATGCCGCGCTGCTCGAACTCGGGGCTTCAGCTAGCTATCATCCAGCTCGCCAGAGACGCCGCCAGCCAACGTCTGCTGGCCTGTGTCTGAGGCGGGGCACCATCCGTCTCAAGCAACGGAGGGTCGGAGCTCCTTCAACCGCTGGTTTAAATAAAAAGTTCTGCTCTCTATTTTTTATGGCAATGTTACACCATCCGTGGAAAAGTCCTGGAAGGTACAAGACATGCATTCTCCATCAACTGAAGCATCAACCGCTAATTGGCTGTGAGGCAGTAGAACTGCAAGTTCTGAGAATCTAGGCTTATGGCCCGTTTTATTTTGGTTCTCGCATCATGCTTGGACTTCAGTTTTGAATGAATATTGGTTTTACAGATGAACAACTTACTATCAGTGGCGTGACAAAACAGTTCACACTACATGCTCACGTAAATAACTAGGGTGCAAGCACACACGTGAAACATGATGTTATGAAACTTTCAAACAAGTCTTTCCACCTTATTTTTTTTATTTATACCCCTCACGGATTATTGGGCAGATATATTGTGAGGTTGTAAGATATTGTAAGGTTGCCTTCTCGTAACCTTACAATGTGCAAACAATGTTAGCATTTGCTGATGACAGTTTGGTAAGGCGATTGCGATTGCACTTTACAAGCAACGGTAAAGGTCTACGTCTCTTTTTTTTTTTTTCATTTAATAACTGACGCGGTCATATGAAAAATGGAGCTCTTATTTTCAGAAGGAAGATGTCCTAGCTGTTCTCTCACTTCGTTCTTTCCTGTGTTTGTCTGTCTGCGCTGCAAACCAATTTCAGTAATGCACCAACGAGCCTGTAAAAATGTTCCCAAACTTTCTCTAGCTTGTGCCCACACAGGCGCCGGAGCCCCGGCCTACGAGCTCCGGCCTACCTCGCAGTATCGCGGCATTTTTTCCAATACAACATACTGCGATGCTGGCACCAGTTCGCCCTTAGAAAGCCTCCCACGCAGCTATCGTGGTACAAAGATCATACGAGACGTATGCAACTGCATTCGGCACTATTTCGATACTTGACATCTCGTAGCATGAACAAGCATCGGCGCGCACTTACCTGCATAGAGCTCGCAGTTTCTTTCCCGAGATAACCGTCGCTTGCATTACAAGTCATAAAGAAGGGAACTGTAAACAACACGGCTCACTAGCAAGTGTACATCTGCAGATATCATTCCTATTAAAATCTACGACGACCAACTGAGCGCCATGCTGAGCGCTGAGCACTGGAGGGCTAGATCGCCCATGGAGCGCCTAGAGTGGCGGCGGCTGTCTGGCGCCATGGTTTAGCGGCACTGCAGCATAGCCACAGGTCGTGGGACCAAACACTGAAATTAAGAAATTATGTTACTATAAATTAAAAAGTATAAATCAACATAGGAAAAATAGATATTTTGATAACTTGGCTTGTGAATGAGGCACGGTATTTTATTAAAACATTCTTAATTTTTTTTTTCGCGGTAACCAAGGCAACGAAGCACGAAGACGAAGCTAACGAATCCGCGAGGCGGTTTCTTGTTTATCGCTGTCTGCTGTGTGGTGCGCAAAATGTATAATTTTAGCTCGCAAGTATGAAAATGTCCCTTTTGCGAAGATTTCGACGTCCTTGCTGGTAGCTGCACTATAGCTGCACTGTCGCCGTTTGGTAAAATTAATATCCCCCTGCAGCTTAGTTTGTCTCCTTCGGCGCGCGGACAGTGCGAAGTCTTTTTGCAGCATTGTATTGCGCTTCTCGGTCTTCGTTTGAAGCGCTTAGCGCTTTATCGCAAGATGAGCTCGCGCTAAGTAAGAAAGTGAGGCTCTGGGGCATATTGCGGCAGCGTGGACTCAATCGTCGGTGTCTTACTACACCGCTTCCCGCCTGACTTTCACCGTGAGCACTTGTCAGTGTCGTCTGCTTCTAGCTCCATAGCTCTTCCGGTCGAACGTCAAGCAGGTCGACAACCCAGAACCTGAGGAGAGGTTAAACGCCTACCACGAGATCTGGGAATATTACAAACTCAACAGAAAAACATTCTCCACTACGCATAAAGAGCTAAACAACGGAGAGGCCAAAAGTCTTCGCAGATTACAGGCCGGAAATTACCCCCAACCCAGTATGGCTGCACCACTGTGCAATGACGGCCTACAACAGATAAACATTCGGTGGCCGGTTAGCCCCCGCTGTAAGCGGCATTGACCTACCACTTCCAGCCCCGTAGGGCCAGGAGCATGCCACGCTTCCCCACCCCTATACCCCACGTTAAAGATCCCTAGGTGGTCAAAATTGCTCCGTAGCCCTCCACTAAGACTTCTCTTTCCTTCACTCCCATCCTCCTCCCTTCCCTTACGACGTGGTTCAGGTGTCCACAGAAACAAGTGTGGCAAATACTGCATCTTTCCCTTCCTGTGAACCAATTAGCACGTGCAACTATTGCGTAGGGGGATAGAGTGTACACCTGCTGTGAATAAACGGTACAATTAAGGCTATATGGGATTGTTTTCCGAAATATCGCGCATAGGGAATATATTTAAGGGATTCTAACGTTCCTTTAGAGCAGTAGCAGCACAGGCACCTTCCCAGCTTCAGAACAGAGTCGTGTGCTCTCCATCTCGTCAATCTCCGACGCGTCCGATTCCCAAGCCTCGTTACTCTCTCCTCCAATCATCTCCACAGTCACTCGTTTCCCACGCGTCCCCTCCTCCGTCCTTTATTTTAGAACACTTTTATACCCTCGAGCTCCGTGTGGCTAGTTTGGAAGTGGCCATTCGCCCCCTCAGACAAGATCTCAACAGTATCGATCGCCTCCTGGATGCTCTTGAGGCTCGCATGGAACAGCTTGGTTTGGTTTGGTTTGGGGGGGTTTAACGTCCCAAAGCGACTCAGGCTATGAAAGATGCCAGTGGAGGAGTCCGGAAACTTCGACCACCTGGGGTTCTTTAACGTGCACTGACATTGCACAGCACACGAGCCCCTTGCTTTTCGCCTCCATCGAAAAGCGGCCGCCGAGGCCGGAGTTCGATCCCGCGTCCTTGGGCACAGTAGTCGATCGCCGTAACCACTGCACCACTCCGGCGGGGCAGGAACAGCTTCTCAATTCCAAATTCTCAAACATAGAGAATGTCGCCACAGACTGTCTCAAGCACCAGTCTGACCTTGACTGCCGCCTCCAACAGCATAAGTAGGTTATCACCCAAATTGATGCCAAAATCAATCACCTGGATACTCACGTCAATGTTCAGTTCGAACGCATCCTTAATTTGGTCTCCACCTTTCAGACACACCTGCAAACCATCACGGATTTTCTTGCCCCCCCCCCCCTCCCTCAAGGAAACGCCATGGCTTATCACAGCGCAATCAAATTAGATGTCAACACGGAGGACCTCAATATAACACAGTGGAACTGTCGCAATCTTAATACTAACCGCACTCCATTACCTCAATATCTTCTTACTTTCTCCTCTCTGCCCCACTTTCTTCTCCTCCAGGAAACTCGCTGCTCCGCTAACGTTCCTCGCTACAGGGCATTTCACTCTAGAGCTACTAACCCCCTATCTTCTATCTACGCTCGCCGTTACCTTTCGGTAGCAGCCCTTGACATTCCCTCATCGCTCCAATCCTACCTGGTGGGCACCCTCTACTATCTTCCTCAGGCTCACCTCAGCCTGGCACTGTTGTCCTTCTTGCGCTCATTAGGCTTAGTTGGCATTTGGAGGCTTCAAACTCGCTCCCTCATACCCTCATTGGTTTTCGTACCCGCGTATCTGTACAGGACCTTTTACTCATACTTCAGCATGCTTTCTTCACCTGTGGTAGCTCCCAGCTTCACGCCCTGGTCACAGTCAATGTCCGCAAGGCATTCGATTTCGTTTCCCATTAACATATTCTTACCTGCCTTTCCTCCACCCACTGCGGCTCCCGCATGTATAACTACATTAGAGCGTTTCTTTCTAACCGCGAGGCCCGTTTCTGATCATTGAACTTCACTCCTACATCCCAACGTCTCATCCGTGGTACCCCGCGGGGTGCCGTTCTTTCACCCACCCTTTTTAATACCGCCATGGCTCCTCTCGCGATTCAGTTATCTATTCCCGATCTTCAGCACTTTTTTTACGCCAACGACATCACACTTTGGTGCTTTTGCGGATCTCGTAGTCACGTTCAAGACACCATTCAGCAGGGATTGGATATCATTTCTTCCTTTCCTGACTATGCAGGCCTGTCTCCCGCGCCCGAGAAGTCAGAACTCCTACTATTGGCTCACCCTGCCTATCAACGAGCTCACAACTCGCTGATCTTCCTTACCTTGGGCGACTCCCCAATCCCCAAAGTTTCTCAATCTCACGTTCTTGGCATGCCTCTGCATGCCGCCAAAAATATCCGGGCTATCCATGCGGCTGTTTCTACCTGTCAGTCTGTCACCCATTTACTTCGCTGAGTTGTGAGATGGTCCTCTGGCCTGAGGGAAGCTCACACCTGTCGACTGGATCACACGCTGGCTCATAACAAATTCATTTACTTCATACCACATGTTTCATTCACCCAGAGCCAACTAGACACACTTGCAACAGCTTTTCATGGCCTTTATAAAGCTTATGTTCGTCTTCCCATAACCACTTCCACTGATCAGCTCTATGTCACCGGGCTCTTTCATCTTCTTCGCAGTCTCCTTTCCTTCACCGCGACCGACAGGTAGATCGCCTCTCCGGTACAGTTGGACGCTGGCTTGTCATCCAGGCTAATATTTCCCACATTCAGTCAGTACCTCTGCCAACTCCTTCCCCGCCGGAGGCTACTAGCCTCCATATACTTCTTCTTCCAGCCAATATGTCGCCGGTCCTGCATGCTGGCCGCCGGCATGCTGCTGCCTCTCATCATAGTCCTCTCCTTCAATACCCATGGAGTTGCTTACACAGATGCCTCTTATGTGGCTCCTCGCGGGTCCGGAAGCCAGGTCCTCTTTCATCCTTGTCTATCTACCCCTGTCACACACACTAGCGGCCCCTTTCTCCACCCTCCGGATATTATCTCGCTTGAGGTCCTCTCCATCATTCATGCGATTCAGTTTCCATTCCCTCCCACCTGTGCCTCAGTATATATATGTTATATATACTGACCCCCAGGCGGCTATCCGTGCCATTCAATCTAAAACTCTCACACCGCATCTGTCCACGGAGCTCGAGGCCGCACTTGTTGCGCTGCAGCCTTGCCCCATCTTCCTCTGATGGATCCTTGGACACTTGGGGATTTACGGCAATGAGCTGGCGAACTAGCTCGCCCGTGAAACTCGTAACCGGGCACCGTTCATCCCCTGGCCAGGGTCCTTCGAGGGCGGGCCGAGACTGTCTATTCGCGCCACCATCAGCGAATATTACAATGCTACTCGCTTAGACCGCAAGCTCTACCCCGAACCTCATCATAATCTCTCCGTTCGGGAGGCTCATGTCCTTCGGCAGATACTACCGAGTACGCTCATAACCCCTGCACGGCTATATCTGTACAAATTCCGTCGTGACCCATCATATCCCAACTGCCCTTCCCCTTATGCCAACCTTTTCCACTGTCTATTTTCATGCCCGTTTGTACTACAATCGGGTTTCTTTCCCGCCCCCTCTCATACTATCTGGACCTGGGTGGACGGGTGCTGAAGATGAGGAAGAACAGCGCCTGCTCGTCCAGCAGGCCATCGATGTACTAGGCTCCTAAGTGTTGCGCTTCAGTAAAATCTTCTGGTTTGGTTTTGGGGTTTAACGTCCCAAAGCGACTCAGGCTATGAGAGACGCCGTAGTGGAGGATTCCGGAAATTTCGACCACCTGGGGTCTTTAACGTGCACTGACATCGCACAGTACACGGGCGCCTAGCTTTTCGCATCCATCGAAAAGCGGTCGCCGAGGCTGGGATTCAATCCCGCGTCTTTGGGCACAGTAGTCGAGCGCCCTAACCACTGAGTCACCCGGCTTCTACTACTACTACTAGAGATATTTGTTCCTGCTGGTTCCAACGTTTTACGTTTATGGATTAGATGTGCCTCTCTATATTTTCTGTCCCTTTGAGATTTAAAGCCGGAGTGGAGAATTTATAATTTAATTTCTTCAAATACTGATAAACTGCTTTCGGGAGGTTTTTGCCTGTGCCTGCCCGATGGCCAATAAACCTTATGTTCATTGGTTGCCCTGTCTCTCCGATGTACTGTTTATGACAGAAGGAGCATTAGAAGGTAGACAGCGTTTGAGTATGCGCAATCACAGCCTGATTATATGTGAAAAGAGAAATCGCTTGCAGTACTTTTAACCGTGCATGGTGTCTTTTTGTAAATGACTGCACGTCTTACATCATGGCTCGAGAGCAAGGATGTGGCTGCGTTGGATGCTTGTTGTCGAGTTTAGAAGGGAATAAATTATTTATAAGGTTTGTATTACGTTTGTATATTACCTTTGGTGCCTCCGGGTATATTGCGTTCATTACTTGTTAGCATGGAGTGGTATTTCCGCATAATATTGTTAATTTTTCAAAGGGCAGTGAAATATTTAGTTACAAAAGAAGGTTGGCGTTCAGTGTTGGGCTTTGGTCGTTTCGTGAGCACATTGTTGCGGTTTAAAGTGCTTCCTTTTTCGAGGGCCATATTCAGGGAGTTACTGGGATATATAGTTCTTCTGAAATAGTGTTGCTTTCAATAAATGTGGTTTGTTTAGGTAGTCATTATCATCGCTATATATTCTTCTAAGCCTTGTCGCATGTTCAACAAATATTTTTTGCTTACAATATCTCGGATGATGGCCGGTAAAATCTAGATATTGTTGCTTATTCGTTGGCTGTCTATACAAAGAAGTTTTAATTTTTCCTTTTTCAACTGACACCGTAGTATCGAGAAAGTCGACTTTGAATTGCAACGACTGACAAGTGAATTTATAATGCTACTGTGATGATTATTAGATGCGAGACGAACGATTGGAGTGATTCTGATCCATGCTGCTATATCATGAAAATGTCGTCGATATAGCGAAGGTATATAAGTGGTTTCCCCGGAAATGAATTTAGTATATTGGATTCTAGGACTCCCATGAATATATTCGCGTAAGTTGGCGCGAATGGAGTACCAGTACTGGTTCCAAATATCTGCAAATAATAAGATGAATCGAACTCGAAATAATTTAACGTTAGGACTAGATTAAGTAGCGATAGATAAACTTCAGAAGTATGCGGGTGGGGGTTGTTGATTAGCACTTGAAAGAGGGCGTCGATACCTTCACCGATAAGAATATTAGTGTAGAATGCCGTGACGTCAAGTGTGACAAGTATAGTCATTTGCAAGAGTGGTAGTTTTTACTATACGCTCAGTCATTCGGAGAAAGTGAGGTGTGTCTTGCACAAACGAAGGAAGCTGAGTCGGGAGGTCTGCTAGGTGGTGATTTAGGAATATTGAGAGGTTTTCTGGGGGCGTATTATTATTAGAAACAATTGGCCTTCCTAGTATGTCTGTTGTAAACAATGCGGTAACATTGTTTAACACAGACATACCAGGAAGGCCAATTTAAACCCCTGCCCAGACGAAGACAAGCCCACTTGTCGAAATGTTGGCTCGACCTGCGAACTGAGGCTTCCCCCTCTCTACCCTTGTTCAGTATCTGTCAAGGTCATTGGATGGTGAAAAGCGTGTATACCCGATGGCTCGAACAACATGGCGTATTGAAGCTTTCGCTTCAAAAGCTATCGGATCGCTGTGCGAGTGACGCGCATCTTTGCAGATATATGACGCTAAATGGGTACTCCTTAGTTCGTTTTTATCGTAACTGCATAGCGGATGCATGATATGTGTTTCTTGCTGTGCCCAGCATCTTGGCTCACGGTAATAGTTGTCTTTATATTTCCCTGTTACAATCCAATAAACATTTGGTAGCAGCGCCTGTCTTTCACTGTGTTTGTTCTTGGATTAGTCAAAGGTTTTGCGCTAACTTCATTTACATTAAAGAACAGCTACCGGTGGGTACGCGTATGCCTGCAAGGTGCACGAGTCCCACAAAAATTAGGCGCCAGTCGCCGTGACTTTTTTGACAATCAATCAGAGAAACAACATGGCGCCGAACGGCGGCCATGTGTGTCGAAAATAGGTCCCCAGCTGTATAGACGAGCTAGAAGACTAGGCATCTGTCATCATAAAAGCAAAATTTAAAAATTACACGAAATGCCATAAAACGTAAAAAACAACCCTGAATGAAAAATAACAGAATAACATCGAGTTAGAGGGAAACGCAAAATCTACGAACATAAACAATAAACATCGTTTAATTTACTGGACAAGTTGACGTTCATCACTACCCTGACACAAAAATTATATCAATAAATGCCTATCCGTTTTCAAGAGAGGATTGCTCAAATATTAATCAGCCTTTCCAAATGTATGTGCCCTAGAGTGGTTCGGATCAAAATGCCACCTGGATGGATGGATGGAATATAGGAGCGTCCCCTTTGAATCGGGGTGGTAGCAGTAGCTATCATGCTCATTTTTCTCCCTATATCTTAATTATTGATTTAGAATGGTTAACTAAACCACCATTCTATTTATTAAATTTTGCTCCTACATTACTAACATTATGTCACTTCTCTGCTTTTAAGCCACCAATCTTCCAGCCGTTTTTTGCTAGTTTCCACCGCCAGTTTATTCACCCGGCCACTGTTATCTCTAAAGCCAAGAGCTTCAGGAACAGTGATTGCGCCTGCATCAACTTCCGGATGGATACCATTGCATTCGAGTATAATATGGTCAATTGTTTCACTGCAGTTTCCACATACAGCACATGCGTCATCTCCATTGTTAAATTTCTTTTTGTAGCTGCGTGTTCTAAGGCACCCTGATCTAGCTTCAAAAAGTAGGGCACTGCCTCTTGAGTTATCACCGCAGTAAAACGGCAAAAGCAAACATTTGTTGCTTCATTTCCCATGCAGCGCACTCTCGTTTCATGCGCCGAGTTATCAGCTCGCTAGAGCTTTGCTGTCGAGCGCTCCCTGCCCTTCTTTTACTTCCCGCTACATGAGACACGGCCGGTCTCGAGGGAGAGAGCGCGCGCTCTTTCTTACGGCCTTCTCAATCGCCGCGTGAACAATGGGAATTTTTCTCCTTGAGTCACGCTCTCCGCCGCTGCAAGGGACGCGACCTGCTCACTGTTCGCTCCGCATCTGCTTCAGTGGCGGCGAGTGGCTTTTGCCTGGTTTCGCGCTGTCGCCCGCGGGTTTCGTGGTGAGCGCAGCCCCTAAATGAAAGATTACAGAAGGTAGATGCTGCAGCGGCATCCTGTCGACGTGCTACACACGTGAATGGAGTCTTTATATTAAAAAAAAAACACTGTCGCTCAGCAAACGTTCGACAAGCATATGACACGCATTGCGGCATGGTATCTACTTTTGTTCATTTTAATCTGAATTTTTTCCCAAGCATGTACAAGAAGATGAATAAAAAAAAATGAATGAGCATGATCACATCAAAGCTTCTTCAAGGCAAACATAACAGCAACAATGGCAAAAACATCTTTCAGCGCTAGATGAGAAACCATCGAGGTAACACCGAAGATGAAAATAATTTTATAAAAATGTAATGTAAGTTCCACAATGCTTACATGACAAAGTATTAGTATAACGTCAGAGTAAACGCTTTTAAGTTTTGTTATCAATTTTGCTATAAATTATAGACCAGCAAATGTTTTATGTTGTATTATAAACATTATTTTAATTTTGCAAATAAACGTTGGTTTAATGAAATGTTTACATGATATCATGATTATTTTATGAAAAAACAGGAAATATGTTTCAAGCACTAATTCCTAGCAATATTTTCTTTCCTTTCTAGTATGTTTTAGAACTAATAGTTCCAACTATCTGTGCAGTATTGCCTGCCTTAGAGAGCAATCGCTGCCCCATTAATTTGGTAAAATGCTTTGCTTATTACACATTCGCCACTGTTACTCAAGGGATACTCCTCAATAATGGATATAAAAGCTCTTCTTTGTACTATTTATTCAGAGGTGACTATATGAGTTGTATGTCGCGCAGTATTGCGCGCCTAGGCACCTAGTGTCGACACCGACGAAATCATTTCAGCTCTGCCGCAATCAGTAACCGAGGAACTGAAAGAAGTGATGGTATCTCCTGTCATCCCATTACCCCTGTCACGTATTCTGGTTTAGCTTACGTCGCTGGATACATTGTGAAGCTAATCAGTGACTTCGGGTGTGACGCTTGTGCTATCCTTCTTGAAACCAACGAAAGAAGCAACCCCATGTACACTATTCTGCGAGGAGAAGGTTCTAGCGGACTGCATTATCCAAAACCAGTTTGTAGCCCTCTTGGACAAGGTTGTGTCTTTTTTTTTTTTTTTTTTTTTTTTTTTGAAAAAGCTGTCGTGCACCTACCGCACACAAATGTCCTTGAAGTCCTTCAAATCTTAATCCAGCCAGCACTTGAGAACTCACCTTTTCTGAGTTGCCCGGAAGGCATTGACAATAGCCATGCTATAAGGTCCGCTTCTTTAATATGTGAGAAATTTCTCAGAATCCTTCTTGTCAATTATGCTAAGAAAGTGACAGACAGGAACGAAAGGCCAGCTCCTTATGTGCACAAACCGCACAGAAAGATTTTGAGACATTAATGTTCTAGCCGCATGTACCGTTTTGATGAATGAGTGCAATGTGTAAACTTTGGAGGACATTTTTTTTTATTGCTTGTTGCTCTTTTCAATTATGCATATCTGTTTATGCCCATTTCCTTGATTAAATGTTGTTTTTGTAATCACTGTATTAAACTTACTACGACTGTCTACGTGTGCGTCAGTCGCGACTACGTATACATCTGCTGTCTTTCAACCTACTGATTTGTTTTAAACGAAGCTAGAACAGCCCACATCACTAGACAACTGAAATTTTAACTGTATGCGTAAATTTTTGTTCCTATACTCTGAATCTGAGACGTGCTATGAATTTTCGTCAGTGCCTCTTTTGCTCTAAACGAAAACGGCAGCGGTTGACAGAATATCCACCGAACAGTTTGTCATGCACTAGCGTCAGGTCGCGCTGTACCTGCTTACAGCTTTCAAAGGCATACTGCATAAAATAGTGCATATAGTTTTGTGAAAAATTTAGGGGCAAAAAGTGATGATGCAAGTGCACCCGAAACTTCATTCGACCGTGCGCGACAGCACTGACGAAGGCGCGCGCGCTCTCGCGCACATTGTTGACTATTTTATTGCTCATACACGATAAATCAGACGCTGATTACGGCTTCTTCCTATAAGCCATAAGGGGCGAAATGCCAGGACTTGCCGGTTGCAACCGATGCGGGCGGAGCGAAGAGCGAGCGCGCGTTTCCCTTGTGCGTGAACGGCTGTAGCGGAGGAGCAGCAGTGGGGCGGTGGCGACCCCACCGAGGAGCGGCGGGCGGTGGAAACAGACCCCATTGGAAAGGCCGTAAGAGAAGAGAGAAACGCGCTCTCCCTCGAGACCGGCCGTGTATGAGATAAGACCCGTCTTGCATGTCCCGGGCAGATAACGGCCCCTCGCGCAGACGGGCCCACCGTCATGGCGTTATCCGGCACACAGACAGTGTTCGGCTTCGGCGCCGGCCTCGACTGGCGTCCGACCTTCTTTTCAAACTCATTCCCATCGACCAGCGTGTGCAGCGCCTGCGGTTTCGTGCCTTCTACAATTGCCACACTGCCCTGCCGCCACTTTCTCTGCCAGCTGTGCTACGACCGCAGTGCGGGAAAACATGGCCACTGCCCTCTGGATGCGGAGTCAGTCGAGGACAAAAACGTGGTGTGGTCAACTATTACCAAAGACAGCATCCTCGGCCGCAAGGTACGCTGCTGGAACGCTGAGAACGGCTGCGACGTCGAAGACACCGCGTCCGCCGTGATGGACCACTTCAACAGCGGCTGCGAGTTCCACACCGCGGCATGCCCGAGGTGCGGCGAAAAGATGCCACACCGGGACGTCCCGAATCACCTGGAGTCCACCTGCGAACCACCTTGCAGACGTGAGCAACCGTTTGGCGATAACCTTGTCAACGTCGTTCTAGAAGTCAAGGAAGAGATCGGAAAAATATCCTTGAAACTGGATTCATTCGGAGAGCGCCTCGATGAGGGCAGTTCGCTGGCTACACTGCCTACTACTGTCGCTGATGCAGTGACAGCCATAGTGGAAAAGACAAGTTCGGCGTGCCGCACAGAGACCGAGGCCGCGTTTGCTGAACACTTCGGAGAAATTTCGCAGGTGAAAGCAGCTCTCTATGGAAACGAGCAAGCTATAAAGAAGGCTATCAGTGAGGAATGTGATCGGCAAATACAGGCGTTTAAGAATAAGGTCGCTGAAGAACTAACCAAAGGGAGCAAGGCGGTTGAAGCAGCATTCGCGTTTTTGGAGAAAGAAGCTAAGGAAAAGAGTTTGAAAGGGAAAGACGAAACGAGGCCAATGGAAGTGCTAGCAGCTGTTTCACTCTGCATTCATAGCGACGTCCTCACCCTCTCCCTACCGTACCGCTGGATAATAGATGACTGGGAAGGGTTCTGTAAGAAAAAAGATGCATCTCGTGAATATATCATCTCCATCCAGGGCGAAGCACGCCATCACTTGGGATACCTAGTAATACCCGAGCTGTGCTATTCAAAACCCGGTAGCCACATTTGGTTTCGTGTACACGTGGTCAAAGGCTTGTTCGATAAGTTCCTGAAGTGGCCAATGGATAAAAAGTTGCAGGTGTGCTTCCTTGACATATCCCGCCCCAATTATTGCTATAATTACGAAAGTGGCCTGAATTGGATATCGCCACCAGCCACCCTCCCCGGTGTCACAAAGCAAGTGGTGTGTACAGGCTACTCAGAGGCATTGAGCGTATCTATACTGCATGAAAAACTTGTTTTGCCCTGTAGACGTCTCGGTATGGACCTGCAATTAAAGATATAACTGGGGCCGGTGCATTTGGAATACATCGTGCTGCCTATTTTTTGTGTGCGCGAATGAATCGCGTATGCAGTGTCATAGTGGATTCTAGCAAATTTCTTTCGGCACAAGAAATGCAAGTAACAAAATTTCCTTTCACCTTCTAAGCTACCTGTTTGTAGTTCCACCTGTACTGCAATAAATTTCTTCAGAAAACCTGACCAGCTTCGTTCTTTGTCATCTCCCATTAGCATTCCTTCGAGAATTGTACACGACTCCAAAGGACTTCTGCGTGTAAAATTTTCTAGAATATTTATAGTTTCTTCCTGGCCCAAGACTTGCAATACTGCTTGATGGGAATCTCCCTTAAAAATATTGTTTTACTGATTTTTTATCGTGCTCGTTATGTTTTGGACTTATTTCTGGGCGGCATCTTCGTTAGGTCACGATTGCCTGTAGATCATGATTTACACATGCGCAAGTTCTGCAAGAGAATCATCTGCTTTGTGTGTTGCGCTAACCTTTTTAACTTGGTCTTGAGGAACAAAGTGTCAACAGGTTGTAAGCACATAGAGAAACATACTTTCTTTATGGTAAGCATCTCGAAAAACAGCTTCTTAAGACGCTTCAATAAAGGCCCCTTTTACGTAGGTTTATTTACTGGCCTTTAAATCTTTCACTTGGCCAGTTATTCTCGACTTGTGACGTGCCCGTGACGTGTGCAGCAGGTTGGTGTCAAGTTTTGTAGTTACAGTCTGGTTGCGGATTCTGACAAAAAAGAAAAAGATAGAAAAAGCAATCTGCTACAATATGTTGGTGACAAGTATGAAAAACGACGATGCTCCAGGAACCGAGCCGCCGCGGTGCATGATGCGGACGCCTCCAGCTACACCGAGAACGAGTGAACTTTGTTGCGTCGTTGCGCTCTGAGTGTATCAATGCCACATGCGGTAGGACATACTAGAGAGTTTTAGCTTACCGTGATCCGAGATCCGCTACCGTGATCCGCACCACGCGTTCCACTGCGCGTGCCCAGACCCCCCTTGACGCCGATAGATGGCGCCACATACTGGATGTCGGCACACAGGCCTGCCGCATCGGGACCAATCAGCTTGAGCGCCCCGCCCACGCGCGGTAGAAAGTCACGGTGGCGGAACGCGGATTACGGTAAGCTAAATCTCTCTAATGCAGTAGCTACGGACGGAGAGACTGCTCGAGCTGACGCGACACGAGCAGCGCTCGTCACAGCTGAAGAGCAAGACTGGCACCGGGATATTCGCAGCGGCTTGGTGCAGAATGGGGCCGGAAAGTGGAATTGGTCCTTATCAGCGCCGATGTCAGCTCGCATTCAATTATCAGCGACATTGGAAAGCAGGCACTATACCGGTTATTCCTTATCGTCGAAATGATTAAACGCAAAGCAATAAATGGAGCTTTCTTCCGGGCTGTACTAAAAAAGCAAGCAAAACAAAATATTCAATAACAAGGTAATGTGTTTGGAGCGTATCCGCAAAACATGCTGTGGAGTGCTTATTGTGAAAAATAAGCAGATGTACGTGAGCCTGCATGCATACCTGAGCAAATATTTGTATGAAACATGTGCCATGTATTACATGACTCATATATTAATTTAATAGCATGCAAGAGGTTGTCGATAAGTTTGCTTGCTTTTTCCATCCTGGCATGGCCCTAAATATCGCGCACATTGAAGTGAATGCATAGAGCTAGCCAGAACCAGGCAGCTACCCTTCACGTTTGACATCATCATCATCATCATCATCATCAGCCTGACTATGCCCACTGCAGGGCGAAGGCCTCTTCCATATTTCTCCAATTAGCCCTGTTTGACATAAACGCAGACTAAAGTGGGATGCAACGAAACTTCGTTTAGTCCACTCAGAGACGGCCTGCCTGCCCTGCTTCTACATAAACATGGTGAGTAACGCAGAGCCCTGCAATTGCTATATGAAAACATCTGCTCACCTACCACACAACCAGGCAGCTCCTTTGAATGCGGGGTCAAGTGCAGTACAACATGGTTAATCGTAAAAAGCAAGGTTTATTGTCCAGAATGTCAGGAAAGGTGACGTCGGCAACAGAAAAATGCACTCGCCTCCTGTTCCGCACTAAGGAAAGGAAGAAACGTGAAGGTAAAATGACTGATAGCTAGTGATGCCATACTGCAGTAAGACAATAGCTGTAAGACAAGACACTTGCTCTATTTGATTTGCATAACACTAGTAATTACTTTCTTTAATGCACAAGTACTCGTCAACCAGCACATGTGTCTTGAAGCCAAGCATCTCAGATGATCATGTGCATAGTGGTTTCAGATGCAACTAAGTGGCACCGATAATGAGCTCAAAGAGAACAAAACGGCTTAACCTATGGGCACTACAAATAATAAGGTTATTTTATTTACTTCAATTCTTTCAAGGCCTAGAACAATTTTTTTTTTACAACGGGAAATGGTGGAACAGACAAAACCTGCACCCGTTTCGTTGAATTCAGTACAGGCGGACCACAGTGATGGAAGCAGGAACATGATTGGAAATGCACAATGATATAATAAAGAAAACAATGCAAGATATGCAAGACTGATGTGACCCATATAATATTAGGGAGGCAGGAATGAAGAAAGCAGTAGTAACCTCCTCCGACAGAAGCCTTGGCAGGCATCTATAGTTCTACACTCTCGTTACTCAAGCAATTGACGATCTGTTCAGAGACAGCGTGTGCTAAGAGGCTAGCGTTTAAATGGCAGCCGTACCTTTAACGCAGCTGTGATCAAGCTGTGAAGCGGTGCTCTTTGAAATTCCCCCGTCTCGAGCAGTCCAACCGTTTGAGCTAGCTTTGGCGAAGCTGGCAGACCGCCATTGATGCACTTGGCAACAACCACGCGAATCGATGATTTCTCTATGAGAACAAAGCGTTTGCATTGGGAGTACAGCTAGCGCTGCGGCTGTAAATTTGCATCTTCGTCACTGATTTTCTGAAGGGCAGCGCATCTGGGAAGTAGCCTTATGCCGTCGTTTCAGTGCCTTCTGGGATTGCAACAACATGTCTCAGCTCACCACCCAGAGGGCGTGTCTACAACACAGCGGTGAGCTAACAGCCGCCTATACTCCACGTCAAATTGCCCATGTTATTTACGCGGTCGCCACGATATATGGTTCCGAACGTGGCGCCGAAATCTTTATAATTACGGCAATGACATATATCCTTTACATCATGAACTTTCATTTTGACATCACCGTATGTTGTTTATGTTTTATGTATGACGTGTTTCCCATTACACAACGTCTGCCAATCACATTTCAGAAAGCGCCCATTGACAGTTAGCAGTTCATTTCACCCCGTTCGTAATACAAACGCAAATGTTTTCCTTTCTACTATATGCCTTATTTTTACTTCCACAATTACATTTTCCATCCAGGCATCATGAATAGCTCTGCTAAAAGATCTGTTTTCAAGGTCATATCATTTCTACGTCACCGCAGAAATGCATTACAGGGGATCATAATTTCGCGGCACAATCATTGAAACATGTGACTATTTTGAAGACCAATCACAGGAACAATGTGGCACCGAATGAAGTTCATGCGTGACTTGTATGGGCTGCTGCCTCACATCTTTTACCCAAAGCTTCCCTCAGTTTCATCAGTGAAAGCGCTGCTGAAGAAAGCGGATTTTGTTCTCCGAGATGCCTATATTGGGACACTGACGTGACACTTTTTTTACACGGGACCTTCTTTTCTTGCGCGAGTTATCATTTAGGTCCGGTCAAAACACATGTTTTACATAGGCAGTACCACGGTGGGAACATGTCCGCCAGCTGTTCCGAAAACGACCTAAAATTCTTGTAACTTCATTAACGAATTATTCCAATCACTGAAATTCTGCCCCCCAAGGCCAAATTCAGCGTCATGCTACCATGCCGCAGTTCTTACTCAATTTTACTCCGTACTTACGCTAATTAAAGGCTCGTTGAAAAATTCTGACCATGGCGAAGAACATTATCATCATTATCATCAGCCGGACTATAACCACTGCACGGCGGAGGCCTCTCCCATTTTCCTTCAATTAACCCGGTCCTGTGCTAGCTGCATCCACTTGACCCCTGCCAATTTCTTAACCTCATCCACCCACCTAATTTTCTGCCACCCCTTGCTATTTAGGGGTGTTTTGATCGTCGATTGGTTTAAACAGAATTCGATTGTTCTAACGAGGCGCTATCAAATATCCTGTCCCTAGTACAAATCGATCCCCAGACAGTTCTTACGACCCCCCCCCCCCCCTCCGACCCCCGTTTCTCTGATTATTAGCAAGACCAGAATATAATTTAGCTCCATCAAATTATATTTCCGTTTTGCAGTACCATTTGCAAGCCACGATTGCTGCCCAGTCAGCTCATCACCCCAAGCATGCAGCGAGATGATTGTCGGCATGAACACGACGGAAAATTTGATAACGGTCTGCCAGCCGCTCAGGGTCGCGCCGGAATAACAACGGGCTGGCGATAACTGACTGCTACTCCAACCTTAAAACACACAGAGCAGTCCGCGTGGCAACTAGATAATAGGCCTTGCAGCGCACAGCTATTCGTTCCTTTCCTGCCGCGCTTCCGCTTTGAGTCTGTCTTACTCATACTACACTCATACCCTCACGGCACCTTCTCGTTCGTGCATTTGGCGACAGATCGCGATAGTCGCCTGGCGGCTGGTAGCAGACAAAGCCCATTTCCGCCACACTCTCGAGAAAGCGACACTTTTCTGCAGTGCGCAGGAGGCGAGAAAGCTGCTTAAGCCATGGGCACCTCAAACGCCCAGACAGCGTTCGGCTTCGGCAGCGGCATAGATTGGCGACAGACTTGCTTTGTGACCCCGTTTCCAGTGACCAAAGTATGCAGTGTTTGTAACCTCGTGCCACCTACGGCGGCGATGTTACCTTGCCGCCACACCCTCTGTCACCCTGTTATGACGGCGAAGATGGCGCTCGTTGCAACCACTGCCCCATAGACAAAGAGCCTTTCCGAGAAGAAGACGTGGCGTGGTCAACGCTAAGCAGGGAGAGCCTTCTAAGCCGCAAGGTACGCTGCTGGAACGCGGACAACGGTTGCGACTTCGTCGGCGCCGCCTCCTCAATGCTTGAGCACTTCGCCAACGCCTGCCAGTTCCATGCCCTCGTGTGCTCCAGGTGCAGGAATAAGGTGCCACACCGGAGTTTTGCCAAGCATGTGGAGTATGATTGCGTACCGTGCATCGCTCGCGAGCAACCGCGTGATGACTACTTCGTTAACGCCTTCATGGAAGTCAAAGAAGCCTTGGGGAAAATCTCACAAGTGAGCGTCTCTCCGCAAGCGAAGTTGGATTCATTCGAGGAGCATCTGGGACCAACCGCACCGTGGTGGCCCAGTCCACCAGTATAGCCGAAGCAGTGACAGCCGCCTTGGAAGACAGGATATCGGTCCTTGGTACTCACTTCGAGGTCGCTTCAACTGAATATAGAGGAGTGAAAGAAGTGTTGACGAAACTCTCAGAACAGAATGCTTCCTTTCAAAGGAAGCTAGATTCTTTCGAAAAGCGCTTTGACCGGGACGAAGAAAAGAACGCGGTGTCCACGATGTGAGTGCCGCTGTGGAAAAAGCTAGCTCTGCGATCTCCAAGCAAACCAAGGTGGCGCTAGCTAAACATCGATTCGAGGTCACTTCCCAGATCAAGGATGCACTGGCTGGAAACGAGCGGATCATAAGAGACATAATCAGCCAGATGCATCAGCGGAATGGGCTGCGAACGATTGGCGGGTTCGGAGGAGCCTTGCTTGAAGAGCGTATACGACGACAGGGGCCGAGTCTTCATTTTCCAAGACGACAGCTAAAGGACTGACGGCGCCAGAAGACCCGGTGAATGCTCTCGAACAGGCTGTTCCTTGTGTCCGAATCACTAATGACTTTCTCAACAAGTCCGTGCCATACGAATGGACAATTGATGACTGGGATGAAATTTGCTTCAAATCCCCTTCCTCTTGCGAGTACTTTTCAGGCAACGATGGCCAATTCCTAGCTACCACTATGGCTACCTCATAATTCCGCGACTATGCTTTGATAAATGCCATATTTGGCTTCGTGCATATGTAATCAAAGGACTGTTTGATGTGCTTCTGAAGTGGCCGCCGGAGAAAACGATGAGGCTGAGCTTAGAGCGTCATAGCGACCACAAAAGACAGCTAACGTTAAGCAGGAAATTTATGCCGACAAAGAAACATCCCCTTTCTAGTGTCGACGAATTTGTGTGTGTTGGGATCTCAAACTCGCTAACGAATAAAGAATTGCAAGAGCGTGGCTTAATTAAAAACAACAAACTGCATATGTCTAAGCTTTGTACCATAGCTATCCTGTTTCCGGCGTGAAAGGAGAGCTAACCCATGTTTCTTCTACCCCTCGTACACAATATAGGTGTAAGAAAGTTTAGTTTGACATCTTTCGCTTATCCTTGTCTCCTGTGCGAATTTGTCAGTTGGGGCATTTCGCCTGGTCCCTTACATAGTTATGCATAACGCATAACTATGAAAAAATTTGATCCCGTGGCGCTCGATGCATCCTGCTTATGTTTGCCTATTATTTTTCAGACGTAGCATCGAAACAATGAACTGTTGTTGTTTTCTTTGCTGTCGGTCCTTGCACTTATTTCTCCTTCCCTCTTCACGCTTTTTGTTGCACTCAATCCATTCATTTCTTCCAGCTATTTCTTTCCAAGGGGCATACTCGAGCGGCTGGCTTTCGGTTCCGGTGCATCTTTTACGTTGAGAAGAGCTCAAATATATAACTCCACTTGTCAATCCAGAGCTGCTGTCCCCGCGGTGTTCTTTTCTTCATAGCTTCTTGCGACACTTATTTGTCTCTTTTCGTATTCCCGTATTACGAGTTTGCGTCGTTATCGAAAGTGTCGCTATCTCCCCTACCTCGAGTCATCTGATTAATGGACATACTAGAACCGGACGCTATTACCACTTCCGGTTTCGGCGCTTCCACCAATCAGATGATTCGAAGTCGGAGAGATAGCGACATTTTCAATAACGACGCAAACTCGGAATACGGGCCCTGTTGTTGTGTCGACACACGTCGGCACATATACACGCTGTGTGGAATTGACCATGGTTTGTTGCAGACTTCAGCACATGTGAAATTCGGCCTAACATATCGTAAGGTAGATGAATTACAGTTTAGGAACTAAGTGAGCTAAACCATCATATTGGAAAAAAATACCACGATCACACACTCGATTATGAGTACACCTTGTTGAAACTTGTTGATTGCTGTGTATTTAGGCTGACCAAAGACATTGTGCTGTTGAGGCTCGATCCCGGCCGCAGCGGCATTTTTTTACGAAAGGGAAAAACTTAAACGCCCGTGTGTCGAGACTTTGGTGCACGTTAAAGATCCCCAGGTGCTCAAAATTATTCCACAACCCTCTACTACTGCGTGCTTCACAGGTGTAGTTTGGACGCGCGAAAAAAAGAATGGCCTGAGAATTTGCATTGCTGAGACCATTTCAGTACCACAGTAGAGGTGATCGGCAGGGTGACGGCATAACGTACTACCTATATATGCTGCACTGCGGTTGCACACCGTAGCTTAGCGAATTCCGCTTAAAAGCTTCGATCTTCGCAAAATACGCGGGAAGACCGAACAGCCGACTGCGACCTAGGAAGACGGAAGCTAGCACGGACCAGGGAAGACGGAAGCTAGCACGGGCGCCGTGCTAACTTCCGTCTTTCCAGGTCGCAGTCGGCTGTGTGCTAGCTGAAGGTTTGCTCCGGAAATGTTCGCCTGCGATACTTCGCAAACAGAAGAATGTGCAAGACTTGCATAAAAGGCAAACTGAGCGTTAAGGATAAAAAGCCGGCACATGAAGCCGAAGCGCCGGGAGCAAAACTAGTACCCCGTGTGACACTACTAGTTTTCTGTGGCAATGCGCCGCAGAGTGGTCCTTGGCAAATTATAAGATCAGCGAACAGCTCACCTTTGACCTTTTTATGCGATCTATAGATTTTGAGATTCAATTATTACTCTCGAAAAGAACCCAACATCTGGTAGCGGCTTCCCGCTGATCTCGTATCGTGATCCGAGCGGGGAAAAAAACTGCCGGGGCACTAAAGTCGCCTTAAGCGCTGCTAATGCGTACCATTGAGTTCTACTGTTTCGCTTCCGTTGTGTGCTTTTTTTAACCGAGTTAGATAAACATTAGTTTTGTTAACCTGCGGTTTTAGCAGTTTTAAATCTGTTTTGTGTGGTTTAGCGTTCGATTTTGGATTCCACTCGTCGAAGCCTTTTCAACGACATAGCGCTCTACCTTATAGCCTAAGGTTACCATATTTAACTAATTAACGGTTATGAACGAAGAACTACAATTAGTATAATGCAGTCGTACCGATATAAGCTATCCAGCGATATATGGCTTGGTGTGGTAACGTGAAGCTCAATTTAGTTATAGTTACCTAAAAAGTAATTAATTAAGATATACATTCAGTTCAGTGCAATTGTACTCGATCGCATAAGCAATCCAACGATATATGACTCAGTGATGTGGCGTAAATCTCAACTCTCTTTCAAGTAACTAACAAACGGCAGTTAATTGAGGCTTAAATGTGCAATCAAACGTCGAGTACTCGACATAAGGTAGCCAAATATATAGCACTGTGGCTATTATACCAAACATAAGCTACACAGCTACTGCAGACACATTCTCTACACACATTCCATACATGGCGCACATGAACCAAGTGATGGTGCGCATTAATAAAAAAAATACGAAGCTGGCGCCCTCACTTTGTTTCCCCGTTTATTTTTAGTTGTTTTCCGTGTACATTTAGGCACACAGCCATATTTGGGTACCTCAGATGACGATGAATGTCAACTTGCGCGTCGTTAATCTGGCACTGCCAATACTGTGGTGCTCTCCAGAATCCCCCAACATGGCGGAAACGCGCGTGATCAGCCCAAGAAAGCGCCAGTTTTTTGCGTATATGAACCTTTGCATTGGGAGAAGGAGTTGTCGAAATTCCTCCTCTCTGGACCGTCAGAAACGTATTTCGCTGCAGCTTCCATAGTACTGGCGCAGGGTGCACACGACAGCCCAGTGCACAAAAAGGCAGCGTCCAGGGAGCCTTCAGTGCAAGGATCTATCGGAAACATGCGCTGGAGTTTTCCGCGTATTACTAGCGCCGCCAGTGGCCGTCGCACCACTTTCTTACCAGAGACACGGCCGGTCTCGAGGGTGAGCGCGCACTCTTACTCGAGACCGGCCGTGCTAGAGACCATGGCCTCTGAGATCACCCCCCTCTCTCACGATCCCCCGCTTACCGCGGCCTTCTACAGCTAAGACCGCTACCGCGCGCCTTCAGCTCAGCACGCTCTGATTGGGCCCTACTTGCGGAGTCGCCAGAATTTGACAGGAACGTGGCGCCATCTGTCGCCATCGAGGGGATCTGCGCATGCGTACTGACGATCACGCGGTAACAGTAGCGGTAAGCGGTTACGGTAAAAGGGTTGCTGTGCATTCTATTCCGCCGCAGGCGTAAAAAAATAAAAAGACGGCTGAGCTGGATGGGTACAGAGCATAGTTTTGCTTCTCGTTTGTGCGTTGCTTCGTCGTGCTTCGTGACGTGCCCAAGTAGCACAAATTGGGCTATGACGTGGGGGCCCGCGTTGGGCCCGTGAGGGCAGCCCATACGGGCCCCATGCGGGATTTGCAACACGTACCCAGAGGGGCCCCGCGTGGGCTGCCCAATTCTGCTGCTATCGGTCCCAATCTGTATCCGTGTGGGCAGCCCAAATGGGCTGCCCGCATTCAGCCCAGGCAGACGAATGTGGGCAGCACACCAGAATCATTAATGGGCCCCACATTTGTGCAGGCAATGCCATCCCATTGATCAAGGTTTTAATTTTTAAGTCGACTAATCCCTCCAATACCTGAATTATATAGGCGCGGGATTTGCGAAAGCCAGTCCGTTTCGGGCTGACCCACGTGCTGCCCTGATGGGTTGAGTCTGGCATTTTCGGGGCTGCCCAAATTCCAATAGTCATCAATTGCGAAACATTAAGCGCTATTTTTGCTTGTATGCGACACTCAGTAACATGAGAGAAATTTATTCCCAACACTACAATAATATGGGCTGGCCCACATCCACCCCAACATGTTGGTCTGAATATTTATTTCGGTGGTGCGTGTAGAATAGTAATGCCGCAGGAAACATTTGGAGGTCGTGCAGTACATACTCGTAAAGCGGAACAGTTACTGTTGCATATTTTCTGTCGACACTGAATAATTAACGTAGTTGTTAGAGTAAAAATAAATAGTCTTTATTCATAGCATAGATATGCTTAGGACAGTTATGCGAAACCTCCAGAAGAGGCAATTAGTAGCCGGTATAACATGATTTACATAAATAAAATGGTGCCTTAAAGATAGGGTGGAGACGTTTCAGAGCGGTAAGCACGCCTACGATCAATTTGTGGCCCAGTGCGGCATTTCAAGGGCCGCCCCTATTGGGCTGATCTTGATTTTACCGCATGGACTACGAACATTTGTTGCATTTTCCCGCAAGTACCCCAAGAAATACCTGTGTGGGCAGCGTGGCGGTGTGGTCGCTTTTCAGCCCGGCCGCAAACTATGCGGGACCTATTCGATTTTTGCGTGGGCAGCCCCAATCGGACTAGCCTGTCTTCTATTTGCTCTATGCCCACATTTGCATCGCATCTGCCCTAAATTGCCCCGTAAGAGACCGATGCGGGCAGAAGTGGGAAGGAGCAATTGCCTGCACCCGCTACCGCCCACGCGGAAATTATCTAGGTTTTTGGTGGGCAACCCTATTTGGGGCAGCCCAGGAATTTTCTGCATGAATTCTAGATTTTCGTCTGACCTTCCCTCAAGTACCCCTCAAGGGTCCCATGTAGGCAATGTGCGGGCATACCCGTATTCAGCCCCGCCGCGGCCCATGCGGGACCTATTGGGCTTTTGAGTGGGTAGCCCCAATTAGATCAGCCCAGGTGTTTCCTACACAAAGCCCAAGTTTCATTTGCATCGGCCCTAAAATTTCCCAAGCGGGACCCTTGAGGGCCAGATGCGGGAATGTGTACTCAGTTAGCCCTTTCCACGCCTATATAATGCCCAAATGGAAAAAGCAGGGGAAAGCCCAATTTGGGCTTGCCCGCTTGATCCCTCAGGCGCGCTCGTACGGTTTGGTTGAAGCGAGGCTTAGCTATGTCGAGTGGTTATTTGCGACCGGTAGCATAGCTAGGACTGCATGCTAATAGGATAGTGTGAAATATTGTTACGTGGTAGCATATGACAAGCGATGGAACACGGCGACACAACAAAAACAGAACGACGTGATGACATGACGATGAAATATGCTTTAATGGCCAGCGGGCCTGGCGTGAGCACTCCGCCCCGCGCCACTGCCCGCTTCGTCATCTTCGTAGCACTACCCCGGGCCACCGAGCGATCGTCCCGATCGATTGCTAGAAATCCATTGCACTAAGTTACGATGAACACAGACACAGGATTAGGACATGAAACGCTGGACATCACAATGAATGCGAAGATGGGATGAATGCTTGCCCCGGAGCGTCAGGTCCAATCGTCACCGTTTGCCGAAGGCCAAGGCTCATGGACACGCCGAACGGCTTGGGCGGGGGTGCTGTCTTCGCTCTAGTGATCGTGAGGTCGCTTCGTCGTGGGGTCGGTCGGGTCGGCTTTGGGCTCTTCCTGGTCGTCGTGTGCTGTGGCCAGGGCTGGGGAAGGGGCTGGGGAGAGCGGCTGGTCGGGTTTGAACACAAAGGGCTGAGGCAAAGCTGGGCGGCGATCTCCACGGGCTCTCGGCCGATGGACCCGGCGTACGGTTGGCTTCGACGGTGCAAGGCGAGGATAGGAATGAACCGCACCTCCAACCAAATGTTACGTGGTGGCATGACAAGCGATGGAACACGGCGACACAACAAAAACAGAACGACGTGATGACATGACGATGAAATATGCTTTAATGACCAGCGGGCCTAGCGCGAGCACTCCGCCCCGCGCCCCTGCCCGCTTCGTCATCTTCGTAGCAATATTATATGCACAAAGTAGTAAATCGGTAATTATGCGAGGGGAGATACGTATAGCGGGGGAGGCGCCAAATGAGCTTGCTGTGGTAAAGAAACTACTTGTACACGAACGAGAAACTGCAAGGAGAACCACAGACTGGAGCCATTTAATATGTCGCGTCGTACTCTTTAGGCCGATGCTTATAAGTGCTCCCCAAGCTTTTTAACATCCATGTGCGGCTGCGGTACAAACTCTTCGTGTTTGAGCAAGTAGTAAGGTAAGTAAATTATTTATACAGTCAAACATAATTATTCATGTCTTGTGTCTGTGCTAACCCCTTGCCAATGCCCCACTGTGGCTATGTGTCATGTCCAATCAGGAAAGAAGAAGAAAAAAAACGCGAGGCATCTTCACTTACGATCGGAGGATACAACAACAACAACGATCTCTGCAAACATGCCGTCCCCTATTTCTGGTAGAAGTATCCAGACAGTGTTCGGCTTCGGCAGTGGCCTTGACTGGAGGCCGACTTGCTTCGTGAACCCGTTTCCGTCGAATAGGGTGTGCAGTGTTTGCGGTTTGGTGCCTCCTTCAGCGGCCATGTTGCCCTGCCGCCACCTTCTCTGCCAGCCGTGCTACGATCGCAGCGGAGCCGAACGCGACCATTGCCCTCTGGACGAGGAGCCGTTCCGAGCGGAAGACGTGCTGTGGTCAACCTTCGACAAGGACAGCGTTCTCGGCCGCAAGGTACGCTGCTGGAACGCCGAGAACGGCTGCGAAGCCGAGGACGACGCCTCCGCCATGTTGGAGCATTTCGCCAACGCCTGCCAGTTCCACGCCGTAAGCTGTCCCAGATGTAGTGAGAAGGTACCCCACAGGGACATCGCGCATCATTTAAAGTCCACGTGCGTACTGACCTGCAGGCGTGAGCAACCTCTCGGAGAAAACTTTGCCAACGCCTTCCTGGAAGTTAAGGAAGCGCTGCAGAAAATCTCGCTCGAGAATGCCTCCTTGCATGCGAAGATGGATACATTCAAGGACAGCCTCAATATAAGCAGCGTGGTGGCGGCGCTGTCTTCGACTGTCACCGATGTGGTGAAGGCGGCAGCGCTAAAGACGAATTCGGAGTTGCGGGACCACATCGAGTCCTCAATAGCTGAGAAGCTGAGCCATTGTTCATCTCAAAGTGGGGATGTCATGGACGAAAGCCAGGCTCCTTCAAAGCAGGTCATCTCGCATGAGTGGAGCCAAAACACAGAAGCCTCCAACGGCAAGACTGTTGAATCCTTGAACGAAGTGTGCGGGCTTATTCCTGTCACTCCTGAGCCTGCGCCGACCCAATCGACAGCCCCATTACTGGACGAGGCAGAGGCACTGCAACTGCTTGCTGATGTGTCCCTGGGCATCCTTAGCGACGTGCTCAACGTGTCGGCGCCTTACGAATGGACCATCGACGACTGGGATGGATTCTGTTTGAAATCAGATCAGTCAATGGAGTACTTCACAGGAAACGACGGCCGCGCTCGATATTACTACGGGTACCTGATAATTCCTCGCTTGTGCTGTTCTCCGCAGGCGAATGTTGTTTGGATTCGTGTATATGTCATCAAAGGCCTCTTTGACAAGTTCCTGCAGTGGCCTATGCAAAAAGTAATGAGGCTCCTCTTCGTCCATCCTACTGACCGCAAACGAAGCGCTATTTTAAGTGGTCCGGTGAAAATGATAAGAGAAGGACAACAGCCTTTCGGCGTTGCTAAGGAAGTCGTGTGCGCTGGCTTCTTGAAGGGGATATCCATTCGGAAATTGCAGCAAAATGGTTTGATCGCAGAAAACAAACTCTGCCTGCGACTCGAATTTGTAACCCCCTGAACTTGTCTTCGGTAGCGAGCACGCTCTTCTCTCCACCCACCCGAAGTTCCGAAGTTATTTTCATTCGGACGGCATTTTGAAATGTGTGCGCGAATTGACGCTATTACGTAGGTCACCTTTTCAAAGCGCCTGTTAGGTCAAGTTAGGAATTTTAGTTAATTGGTGTTAAAGAGCATGAAAATAAAATGGGGCCCACAAAGGCCAAACGATCAATTCTTGGTCCTCTTGCCGGGACCATTGCTCATGTCGTTTCGTTCGCCTGCCAGCTTTGAACTTGTTTTTTACATAGCTTTTGTGAATATTTGCAGCACAGTACATGACTATTGCAAGAGTTAATGTAATGCTGAAGATAATATATTTGTACCTTGCGACAAGTTGAAACAGCAATTGGGAGCAATGGGTAACCGCCGGCGACGTGCTGTACTATATGTTCTGGCCAGGAACAGCAGTAAATGAAATAGACTTTTAGATGTCTATCATATATGCAGCTATAGACATCAAAATTACTTAACTGTAACGTCGTTAATAGTTAAATTTTGTTTGAGCAACAATAAAATATTTGACTACGCTGAGTAATTTTAATGCAAAAGCATGAATTCAATTAGCACACCAGAAGCCTCGCGTTTGCTGTACGTAGCGAAGTTTCCGTAACGTGATTTGTCGAGAAAGGTCAAGTAACATTGCTACGTCATCAACTTCTCAACGCATCAGCTTTCAACTCACGTGACTTCATCGTTGAGTACTTATTGGTGGGCGAGGTGCGTGACGCCACAGGCCCACAGGAAGTCCTACGAATCAATACCTGGTGGATGAGTTGTACGCGTCACGAAACCATGTTACACGACCTAGTTGGCTGGAATTCTGGTAGTTTTCAAATGCCATGGGCGATCAGTCTGTGACGTCATACGATCACATGGCGTGGCCAAGTTTGTAGGTGCCAAGAGGGGAAGGTGTATACGTTGGATCCACAATCTTTTAAAATGATATGAAATTAAAACAAGGATATGCGTAGCGCAAGCTACCAAACGTAGCCGACGCACTGGCGTGCAAACCGTATTGTGTGATCGGCAACTATAGTCACGCCTCCGCACCTTTTTGTTCCTGACTGGCTTTTTTTTCTCCTCCTTCTCCTCTCTCTTCCCGTCTTCTTGTTTGTTTTGTTGGCTTATTTTTTTTTTATGGAAAAGTACGTTTCCCACGAGGAATAAGTTGAGAAATGGAGGAATGGGATGCAGGAGATAGAAAGTTAAAAGAAGTGAAGTCCAGTTGCACTTAGGTATTCGCAGAGGTTGGCGTGTAGTGGTTGTCCATTGCCCACTTCTAGTAATCACAATCGCAGTTCCACCGCAGGCCCACCTTCATGAGTAGCCGTTGCCTAACTGGAGCCGTTGCTGAACACGTTCACAACAAGTGACGCACATCACAGATCTCAGGTGAAGTGTCACAGTGAGAGCACCTGTCAGTCACTGGTAGATCTTTATCACTCCGACGATGACGTACATATGGGGTCAGAGTCACCCCTGCCCGAATCCGGCGCACTGATATCTCCTCCTGCCGAGTAAGATTACGGGGGAGAGGGTGTGAACACGGAGGAATGAGAGCGCGTGTTCGCTGGCGCAGAACTTGAGAATCAGAAACGTGGGACAGGAACGGATCTGGGGGAAGAGGGGAAGGTGGTGGATCGGCTGATATGTTTATGTGCGTCATAGCATCCGCTTGAATATTATGTGGATCGCGAGCATGGCAGCGAGTCCAGTGTATGCGCACTGGACATTGGTACTTTGAACAGAGCAAATGAATGAACTCTGTTATTTGGAATGTGCGTCGAACGGTCTTAAGCTGTTTAAGGGCAGTTCTTGCTCCATTTGACCGGTTTCTTCTTTTTTCTTATTCTTTGGCTTGGAGATAGAGAAACTAGTTGCCATGGTTACGGCGCATGCGCAGAAGGCACTAGCGACGTTTACCCGAAATGCACCACTCGCATCGCATCGCATGCATCGCATTTCGCGAAGCGCGAAATGCGAAAGGAACTTGTAAAAAAAAGTGACAATAACAGATTTGAAGATACAGAAATATAAATGCTCTTAAAGCGGTCACGAGCATAGCCTCTATTAAGTTGCTGTTCTTTTCATCGAGACCTCGATGAGGAGCAGCAGGCCTTAAGTTAGTGTTCCCGAGGCCTCAGTGTCGGCCGCCATGATAAAAATGATGACTTCTCCGTGCTGTGCTTTGTATAGCCTAATAAATGTTTCCACACCACCACCTGGGATGCAGGTGTTACGGTAATTGCACAGGCTCAAAGCTTCAAAGCCGTGGTGAGCAACAAGCTCCGCGAAGAGAAGATCCGCATGACGATAATAGAGAGATTTAGCTTACCGTGATCCGCCACCGTGCTTTCCACTGCGCATGCCCATATCCCCTTGACGCCGATAGATGGCGCTACATACTTGATGTCGGCACATAGACCTGCCGCGTCGCTACCAATCAGCTTGTGCGCCGCCCACGCGCGGTAGAGGGTCATGGGGGCGGATCGTGGATCACGGTAAGCTAAATCTCTCTAATTTCCACCCAACGCGTTACTAATAATTATCGCTGTAAAAATTGCTGTGTGTGCTGTGAAGGAATGCATTGATATCGAGTCAAGTTAACTAAAGATAGACGTAGTTAGATTGCACATTATATTTAGGTTAAATGTAAGCAATGCTTAAGCGAAGCATTAAAACCGTTACTATACACTACCGCCTAGAGGGAAAATAATAATTTACAATGCATTTATGCTGCCTCATATAGCTTATTCTCTTATGCTGTGGGGACAACAACCAAGAAAAAAAAATTCTAATGGCTCAAAAACCATCAGTTAGATTAATAGTAAATGTACCGTGGATTACTCATACACGTCCCTACTTTGCAAAGTTCAAAATCATGAAAATCTCAGAGTTATTTCCATTCATGTTAATCTCCATGTACAAAAAAGCTGTTTACGCTAAGAATTAGTTCATTTTACAAAGTCTCAACCTGACTCGTTCGATTCCAATCTACGATACACGGAACAAAATCCGGTCATGCGTACCTTTTGCCTCGCACTACATACGGTAAGCAGTCACTGATATATAGTTCACCACATTACCTCAATATTCTGCATAAGAACACCATACTTGAAGAGACGTTAGGCAAAAAATTATTTACACTTATTCTCATGTTTGAATCTGCATATAATTGACATTGTGATTTAAAAATATATATGTAGCTTTCTGTACCTTCACTTTACTTGCATTGTATTTTGCTGATTGTAATAGAGATTTCTGCACATAAAAATGTGGAGTAGTTTTTTTGTCAAGTAATGTTCCGTGATAGTACAGGCGTAACTTCCTGCAAATGGCAGATATAGATACTTTGTGGCTGTGTTTATTTTGTGCCTGTGAGTGCGCTCTTCCACTGCTGTTGTGATTAGGTGGTGAGCTACACACCCCTGCAGAGGATGCAGGGTTGCTCTCAAGCTGCAACAATGCAGCTAATCATTCTGCAAATATCAATAAGTTATATTTTAGAACTTTATAAAGCCACAGGTCGTTTCTGGTCTCTACTTCATCATTTCAATTTCCAATGTCTGTGATGTTACCAAATAATCACTACCGAACAATTAGGTGCGTTACGACCGTGTTTCTTTCAAAAGTATTAGTTTGCATAGCTTTAGTAAATCATTTGAAACCCAGAACAGACCAGCGATTAACGCTGAAGGTGTGGGAAAAATGATTTACGTTTGCTTACATGCGTTACACTTGCGTTCTGTTGCGACGCAACAACGCCCTCGCGCTGAATCTTAGGACATTCAGTTAAGATTTTTTTAATGACGTACGTAGGCGTGACAAAGCTCAATCAGCTGTAAACACTGCTCATCTTTATGAGGTGTGTCAAGTGATTTCTCAACAGAAGTCACCTAATTTACAAAGACATCCGCAGTCGCTCGTGAACTTCAAACCAAGCCGGCGAAAAGCTGCTCATTTACAACGTTCTTAAGAAACCGCACATCATCAATGTCTCGTTTGTATGCTATTACTATTCTGCAAAAAGAGGTCAGCTTTTTTTTCTTTCTTGCGGAACGTGCTGTAGAATTCCTGCAGAAATTCGGTCTTGAAGGTATCCCATATTCGCAGGCCAGATTAACTGTTCACATACCAGGTCCTCGCAGAATCTTCCAGAGCAAACTAGACGTGGCGCATCTTTGAGTTAGCGTCCCATGCATTGAAGGTCACCACCCAGTCAAACTGGTTCAGCCAGTTTTCGGCGTCTTCATGGGCAAAGCCATGGAAACTTGGTGGGACCCACCGGTGAAACAGGACTGATGCAGTTATACCGCTGGTAGGTTTACTGCGACAGTGCGTGGCCTTCTTGTGGACCTGAGATCCGCAAAGGGGCACACATTCTGGAGACAGCTAGGCCTCGCAGTCACCGACTGCCTTCGTGAACCAGAGTCTACACTGGAGGTTCGTCCTGGGCTGAAGTCGCGGCTTGAAGGATATCTGGCACCAACATGGAAGACGTAACCAAATGTCACTTTAGTGAAAAGACCTGCTAAAGCAGAGTGCCTACAGCGACGTCTTCCAAAAGCGTTTTGCTCAAATTGAGCCGCTGCTCTTTGTTCTCCTTATAGCTATGACGTCATCTTTTCCAGCGCTGACGTTAAGGGAGTGCGGGCGAACAAGATGAACGTGGGATGGACTTGAGAGTGGCCTCTGGTCTCTTTGCACTGTCTTTACAAGCTGCATGGCTGTATTGCGGTTAAGCAACCCAAAAGCTGAAGAATTCGATCGCTGCCGAAGGCGTTGCTGAAGCCAACTGTATCTAATAATATTGAGCGATTAAGTAGCAGGATTGACTAGGCTTCTTATAATAGGCAGTGACTAGTTCTAAGGAGCCTACTGCTGCTTCGATCTAAAGTAAGGTCGGCCTAGCAATGCCCAGGGAAAAGTTATCTGCAAGCAAGTCGGAAGGCTGAAGGCCGCCTCAACTGATGCATCACATAACGTGTATGAGTGGGATGTATTCAGGCTTTTACATTACAGATAAGTCCATGTGTACTGCCATTTTCATCTATGATTAGCCTAACCATCGACAATCCTATATAAATTTAATATACCCTGGTTCCTTTTACAAGCATCCAGAAGTTCTCCCGCCTAAAAAGTTGTAACTCTTATGTGCACGTGATTGATAATAGCAGCCAGATTGCGCCACCCTGCTTGACCCTTATGAAGGTTCGTACTCTTCAAATTTCACTGTGCAAGATTATGATCGCTCCTTACGATTCGTATAGATCCACAGAGAGCGAGGAAAACTATTGCGGCGCTGATGCAGTATACTAAACAGAAGGATGTAATATTTCAGTTTTCAGACTTTCACTTTCTCTTTTAATGCTCTAAATCTTACGCACCACACCTTGGTGGGAAAACAGGATTTCAGTGTGTGCACAAAAGGATATCATAATGGGTCGCCATTTGTTGCCAAAGCAAAGTTATTCCAGAACTACTTTATTCTGAGCAGCGCGTATAGTATACTGGCGATAACATGCGTTTTTGTTACAAGTTATTGCAAAAATAACTTTCCGAAATTGCGTAACGTCACCAGTTCTTCGAATACAAACCTTTTCCGTCGATAAGAGCTTGGTAACGCCGAGGCGTGGAGTCCAGGAAGCTGACTATGAAGGACTATTCTACATTGCACCACATTTGCAACGGCTCCTAGAACATTTCCTTCGCGTTGCTGTCTTTCCTGCACTTCGGATGACGCGCGAAGGTTCCCCCCCCCCCCCCTTTTTTTTTTAATTAGAAGCGTCCAAACTTTTTGTTCTTCAGAACCCCATTTCATATGGTCTCTTACTCTCTACCGTTTCTGACAATTCGACATTAAAAGTTTGAATTTCAACGACTTAGTTCAACGCAATAACGCTAGTCTCCTCAGAAAACCCGGTGTCGTTGGCGTTTCGACAAAGAAATCACGATCACGCTTGTGGCGATCGTGGTAGTGGTAGTAGTAGTAGTAGTAGTAGTTGGTGTGGTGGTAGTCGCCAGATGGCCTGGCCGGGAACTGATTACCAGAGGGTTGTGCGGTGCCACGAGACCGCATGACATGGAGTTAACAGGAACTACCAACTCTGGTAGCTTCTTCTGGATGGAAAGGGATTGATTGATTGATTGATTGATTGAAAACACATTTATTCCACTTTTGCACCGAAGGTGCTACAGCTAGCGGAAGGGGGATCGGAAAGGTGATATATGGGACTCGAGCCCACCAAGACCCTTGCTCCGTGAGTCCGACACGCTACCCTTAGGCCACGCAAGCACATTGGCTAAATCAGGGCCATATATTGGGGGCGCTTGCACATAATACGGCGGCTTAGAACTGTGCGCAGATAAGTATGAGCGGATAATACGGACAAAAGGGTTAGAGGTTGGTTTGTGGGGTTTAACGTCCCAAAGAGACTCAGGCTATGAGAGACGCCGTAGTGGAGGACTCCGGAAATTTCGACTACCTGTGGTTCTTTAACGTACACTGACATCGCACAGCACACTGACACCACTGCACGGACGCCAAAGCAGCCGCCGAGGTCGGGATTCGATCCCGCTTCCTTGGGCACAGTAGTCGAGCGCCGTAACCACTGCCCCACCCCGGCGGGGCAAGGGGTTAGAGATTAATTAAGTCGCAAACTGCATGGGCACCCAAGAGAATCCCCAAGAGGAGATGCAAACAAGAGCCATTACAGAGCTGTCCCACCATTCCTTTTAAGACGGAGCTGAAAATTTCACCACAATGTTTATTTCCGACCTCTCTGTACCCCCTTAATTGATCTCGCCGAGAACATTACCTTTGAGCAGGAGCCACAACGTGGCGTTGGTGCATCCATAGAGAGCGCGGCAAGGAACGGCGGCACGACGATACAGACTATCAACTGTGTTATCAAGTGTGTCCTGCTGCCACAGTACGCTTTCGTCGCACTCTCAGGCATCCGCTGCAAATTGCGCAAGGGCATTTCATGATAGTAAAACTGGCCCCGTGAACTCGCTACATGACTCGCTATCCCCTACTGCCGTCGTGCGTCTCTGCGAAGTTTTTGCCTTGAAGAAGAGAACAGAGTTGGTGTACGTAGGAAGGCGCTTTATTGTACGATTGAGCATGTGAGTCACAAAATAATTATAAAAACTTAATAAAAAACACTGGGACATTTCTTAAATCTGTGTCGGCAGGGTTAGCACAAGCTTCCCGAGTATGCACCGTTATTAACATTTAGGTGATCGTAAGTTCGCAACAACTGCATCGAGGTTTATGTCTAGAAGATGCGTTGCGTTAACGCAGTAGCAGCTTAAGACTGCACACAGTCCCTTTAAACTTTGAAAACTGGATTGGCATTAAATAGTCCTCTTATGCTAAGGAACTAAAATAATTCAAATTCAATTGCCGATGAAGGCTGTGTCCATGTTATACTTCCCATTTGTACTGAATGATTATGATGCCGCATGAAAATTCCATCAATGTAGTTCAAAGAGAGCATGAATTGTAATAGTACCTAATATTTTGTATACAGTGGATAAAACATGACATGAGAGAAGTAAAATAAAATCACAGGTGACGCCTTGCGAAGCTCATTGTAAGCCTCCACCATCTTGCTACGCGGCGACGTCGCGCAATCACTACCTCGCGAACAGTCTAAATATTTGGTGTACATTCACAGAACGGCCAGCCATAATGCTGTACAACTGAGAAGCTGATCAAACTGCCCCTCAGCACATCATTCGGGTTCAGGTACAAAAATCCTGGGACCATTCTTGTGTCGGTCCTTCTCCGAACGACGTCTTCATCTGAAGGCGGGTTCTGGCATGGTGGTACTTCCGGCTGTTCCGGTCATCGCTGAGAGCTCTCGACCGTACTGGCAGAGGACAAAACAACTCATATGTAGCTAGAAAGGTGCGGGTCCTGTCAAGCGCTGTCCAGGATGGAAAGGATCAGCTTCTTTCGTCGCAGGTGGTCTCTGGAAAGACAAATCGAGATAAATAAATGAAGCGCTGTCTATTAAGTGTCACTTATTGGGCATACGTCACTGATTTCTCGGAGATGTTAAACATCCTTAGAACTGCGGTCATGCTCAATAACATGATGGACATTTCAATAGAAATTTGCATAACTTATATACATCTTACAACGTCGAATTTGCATGCGCTTGTTTTTAAAATCGTATTGAGCAACAACACGATAGTGCATATGAATATATTGCTTCTCTATCAGTTTCAACATATAGGAGCAGGAATGCAACGAATCACTAGGCTGTCTATATAAACAACGGAACGCCACTTTTCCACACGGCTAAACAAACCCTCAATAAGCTTACAATAGCATTTACGCGCCAACACAAACATAATAGCCGCCAAAAGTATTTTCAACGAATCACAAAAAAAAAAGGAAATGCAATTAATTGTAAGGATAGTCTGGCATACCTTCATCCTCCACTCGCATGTTGATACTTTTTCGATAGCAGAAGACGCACTTATCAAGAAAATTGACTGATAATTTTCGCTCATGTAAATAACCGCATTGTGTTTACATATAACATTAAGTACAAGCTGAAGTTGGGCTGTACCGCTTGATTGGCACGTAGAAGTTATAGCATAGAGTGATCCGTGATACGCATCTGTTAGCTGCTTCCGTCGGCTTCACTGCGCATGAGCAGATTGCTATAAGTGCGCTAGATGGAGCCACATGCTGGCAGGCGGCCTGCCGCATCGGGGCAAATCAGCGTGTACGTACCCTCACGCACTGTAGCAGATCGCGGATCATGCTATGCGGATTATGAGCTCTTTTCTAATGACAGTCGCGTTAGCTTTCAACAGAAATGGTGCTTTTGCAGGTTAAGAAACTAAAATAAATTAAAGATGTCCACACCATGTGCGATTCTGCGAATAATGTACGCGGATCCAACGGGCTAGGATACAACACCACCCCCACTTCAAAACTGTAATCACGAAATCCTTTTCGGTTCAAGCCGTCACAAATTGGAATTGAGTGGCAGGAAAACATTAAATTTCAAATGCAATGTCGACAAACATAAATGATCCTTTGCTGAAATGCGAAATAACTGCATAGCCAGAATAAGGCACGGAAACTATTCTTGCAAAAAAATAAAAATAAAATGTAGTTATCACGCAGCCGGTCCATACGCTTGCGAGCCACACCTCCGCTAGCCCCACTATTTGAAAACGAGCTACCAGCCTCGACTACTCATGCATAGTTGATTAACAGTTAGTGACAGGCGTACTCCAATAGATGGCGGCAGCGGTCCGCATCGTGACTGCGCCTTCAATCGCATTTGTTTATAACCAGTAACAGACAAACTTATTCCACCACTCCGTAAGGAGAGCCACATCTTGATTGTTTGGTTTCATGGGGTTTAACTGCCCAAAACGACTCAGGCTACTAGGGCAGCCGCAGTGGACGGCTGCCGACAAATTTGACCACGTGAGGTTCATTAACCTGCACTGACATCACACGTGACACGGATGCCTTGAGTTCCACCTCCATCTATTTGTGGCCACCGCGGCAGGTGCCCCAAGAAAAACTTAGGGGACACTTAAAGTCCACCTTGCGTGTGTGACGCGACAGCGACTTGCGGTCTTCTCCAGATAAGCATATACTTATTAACATAATATTGTAAGGGAGCCCATTTCGTAAAAAACCGCACGCCATACATGGAAGTCCCTAGCTTGCTCACAAGCAGTAAATCATGCCTTGTCTCTAACTCACAAACAAAGAGGTCAGGTCGTGGTCTGGATTCCCTCCTGAAACCCGAAATTCTTTACATTTTAGTTTAAATAAAATTTCTTGTTAATTAACAACATCATTTGGCACATGTGGCGAGTTTTATTTTGCATTGCATGCGATGCTTTGATCGCTTAATTTCGTTCCACGAGTGATGCTATGTTTCACATGATCATTATAGATCGTTCGAAATGCACGCGAAGTCATGTACTATGACGTCATGAACCTGCCAACTAATAAGCAGTTTCTAGCGAAGACGCCGGTTGCCAACAGGACAGCACCTGGCTTTCCGCTAAACGAAAGCCGTCAAGCTATCGCCTTAAATGGCGTATTAAAGAGGCTATCCTTGGCGTCGCCATCCGAGAAGCGCGCACTGCACTTTCTAACCGAATGACTTTACTCCGCTAAAGTTCACACTACACCACCTTTTACTGCAGACCCTAGAAACCAATGAATGGTGACCCAGTTGAGACTCACTCGACGATTTTGCTGGCACGGTAGTGGATGTCCGCGCTGGGAAAGCCGTTGAAGGGCGAGTTGATGGTGATGGTGTAGGCGCCCATGTTCTCGAAGTAAATCCAGTCGCTTACGGCCATGTCTGGTAGCTTACAGGTGCCCTTGATCTTGTCCACGCCGTCGCACGTGATGCCCCATACGATGCTCGGGTGCAGGGGACCATCCAAGTCCTGCAAGCGGACATACCTTACCTGTTACATATAGCCGACATGCATGTAGTTCGCAGGGGTCGTGCGGATTTACCTAGCACTGGACAGGCTTAATTAAAGAAATACGAGAGAGGCCTTCCCCCCTGTAGTGGGTATAGTCCGGCTGATGATGGTGATAATGATGATGATGATGATGACGACTGATAGCCAACGAGTGCCTTCGAAGGGAGCGTTAGTTAGATAGCGAGGAGGAGGGAAGGCAGGGATGTTAACCAGAATGAGAGCGTTAGTAATTCATATTCCAAGCACATAAGGTCATAAATCACCCACAATATTTTACACTAGTAACGACATCAGGTGCCTGCATCTTTCACCTCTAAATGTAATTTTTCTACAAGTTAAGCAATAATTTATAAACGGCTTACAGCCCCGGACCTCTTTATCTCACAGCAGTATTCGTTAATAGCACATTTTCCGGTTCTTAGACGTTCTGTTCAGCGTCACATAACACCAAATTGCTTGACGAGTATGAGTGTCAACCTGCATAGCGTCACCGCAGTGTGCCATGCTGATTGGTCAGCATCCACAGACGTCACGAATGACGTTACAGCAACACCCCAACGCTAACTGGTCTAGTAGTAGTGTCACGATAGACAGCAGCGTGATGTAACGCGCACTGTACAAATGAAGACTATGTATTTACGAACATTAACGAACAAACTTTACATTCCCCATCAGCTGTCGCCAAATCTGTTGTTGCCGCGGTGGTAACAGTCATTCAAGGTTTCTTGTTTGTAATCGCAATGTCTCTCTGTCTGGATTTTTTAACGAAAAGGAACACACTGTACCTGCTGGTTATATTCTCATTGCCCTTTCTTAATTTCGTTTTCACTGCAATATACGAGAGCTACGTAGTTGGTTGTGAGCGTACCAGAAAATTTTCTGACATCATCTGGAGCAATACGTTTCAACCTTTCTGTCCAATGAGCCCCGCCGCGGTGGTTTAATGGTTACGGCGCCCGATTTCTGAACCCAAGGACGTGAGATCGAATCTGGGCCGAGGTGGCATTTTTTTTTCCTTGGCGGCGAAATGAAAGGCACCCGCGTGGTGTGCGATGTCAGTCAGATGATCGAAATTTCCTGGTCCCTCCACTACGACATCGGTCATAGCCTAAGTCGCTGCGGGGTGTTACACCTCATAAACCAAATAAAACTAAACAAACCTTTTGTCAAATGAGAAACCAGCATTGCTAGGTTTATATGGTGTCTATTATAATAAATAGCCCAACAAGGATTACGTGATCTACTTCTGAGGTTTACGATAAGGTAGAACAGTAAATCGGTAAAATTTTCAGTTGTGAAGGGACGTCAAGACCTAAGGTAGAATATAGGATAAATTTCCACTCAGGGAATCAACGTGCGCATTGATATAGCAAAATTTTTTACAATCCAGAAACTCGGTATGCTCGCTAAAGTTCTATTTTTTTACCTTAGTGCCCCTTTTGTATTATGGATAATAAAACTGACTTCATTTTTGTCTTATTTGAACTGGTCCTCACCTGCAGTGGCTCGGGCTCTACAGGATCGTCGTTGAACAGGGACACGACGAATGACTTGTATACGGATTCGTTGACGTAGTACATGTGCTCTTTGGGCTTGGTATCTGCAAAGGCAGAACAATTCATCGTTTATTCCTTGCATCCAGAGCACCCGACACAAATGCTCCCAATATGATGTTGTTGTTGTTGTGGCTGTAGGAAGAAGGAAAAGGAAATGCACGGGCCTGCTACTGGCTGTGTAGCTGAGCCACATCCGCTGCCTCGTGCAGACAGAAGAGAAAATAGAGAAGAAAGAAAAGGAAGAGGGAGAGAAAGACGCGCACCGCAACAACAGCCGTCGTCCACCACCGAAGCGGTGGTGGGTGCAAGGACGGCCTACAACAGATAAAAATTCTGTGGCAGGCTAGCCCCCGCCGCAAGCGGCGGTGACCTACCTGACCCAGCCCCATCAGGGGAGTTAACTCCCAATATGTCTTTAAATGTGCGTATGCCGTTCTACATTATTCACGAAAGTGAGCTAAATAACCAGCAAAGTCAGCACGAAGATGTTAAGCAACAAAGCCTAATAGGTGAGAAAAGCATATCGCTTAGTACTATACGCAACCCAGCTAATCACTGTTATTGCTTTCGCACCCAGTGTCACGTGATGTGTTGTTGCCCTGTTTAGCGGAGGTCTTTTTCTTTTTAATTTAACTGAAGGCAAAAGAGGCACTGCGATCATGCATCTATGATTTCTGAGAACTTCTTTTATCGCTTGGCTAGTAACTAGCCGTAAGCGTAAACAGCTGTAAGACCAACGTTTTCGAGGTAATGAAGCCTCTTAATAAGCTTTCGATGCGTACGCACCTGATATATCAAACATTTGTCTACAATAAATTTATTGCAACCACATATACCCTACGTGCAACTGCGCTTCGAAGGCCAAATGTGCATTTTGCAAATGTGCAATAACTTCCCGAACCTTAAAGTTTGTACTGATTACGGAAAACTAACAATTAGATTCGCTGCTATACTTATGCGACCCATTGCCTGCTGCAGTTAAAACCGCATAATCTTTACCATCGTTCATGACGTCGCTTCAAGCATGTGTCTCCTAAATTGCTCGGAACAGTTATTCTGCATTTCATTCTCTTGGGATCATGATCTGGAAACTGTTCCCGCTGATGTATATGCATGTCTAATTCACCATGCATTTCTTGTTCAAAGTGCTGAATTCACTTCGTTATGGTGACTTGGTGCTTCTACCATTTCCTTGTAGGTTACGTAGTTAATTTACTTCCTTAACTATGTCAAAATTTCTAATTGTACTAATCTGAAAAGGTCCCACTGAAATTGTTACTTTTGGTGCCTTTCTCTGTATAATCTTCTCGAATGTACTTTATTATTTTCAGCTTGCACCTAAATTATCGAAGGTTTGCATGAAGTTCATGCTTACTAGCTTCTCCTTAGTGGACGAAGCGCTCTTAAAAAAAAAAGTAAGATAAAATGCGCACTCTACGTTGTGACCCTTATTGCGTTTTCTTTTCTTTTCTTTTTTTTCGCAGTTTGCCCCGCAGTTCGCCACTGCAAGTTTGCGCAGGCAGAGAAATGATCGCTCTGGGTCACGTGACGTGACGGATCCGCGAAAAAACTGCGATCCGATTTTTCGCACTCCAGGCCAAGCAGACCACTTACATTCTAAGAAACCTTTAAAGAAAGTCAACGCGAACCAAATAAATACAGGCACCGTGATCACCTACCGACCTCGCAAGTAAAATACGCGCGTAGGCAACGTCAAAGACTAAGATGCATTGTCATTCACTTTAAAACGGTGATCACGGAGTCCATATCGGTGTACACGTCACGAGTCTGATAAGAGGAGCAGAAAAGTTATTACTAAAGTCATTGGTTGCGTAACGTTGTCCTCGACGTCCCTTTAAAAACTCTAATCAGAGCAGAAGTGAGCGCTTGAATACGAACACACTGTACACCGATATAAATATGCGATAATCAATGAGCGCTGTATGGGCTTCCGTGTGCATGCTCACCGTCGTAGCCCTCGTTCATGCGCTTGCCGATGATCTTCGTGTAGATGGTGAATGCGGACGCCACGAAGAAGGTTCCCGGCTCGCTGATGATGTTCACGCCGTAGCTCTCCGGGAAGTGCTTGTCCAGGCCGGCATTGATGATGTCCGCCGTCTACAAGGCAGCACGGAAAGGGACAAAGGAGATGAATGCGATGAAACCAATATAGCTCGCTTCGACGGCTACAGAAATTCACTTTCTAGTTTCTACTCAGCTCATACGAAGAAAGCTAAGTGGCACCTCAGTGAACCAGTCAAATTTGGAATTTAATCTTTCTTGAACGTTCTGGATTACATCAGAAGGTCCGAATCATACTTTAAAGATACCAATTCGAAAACATAGTTACATAATTTTCTAAAAGAAACACCGTTCTCTGTGGTATATAAGATAAAGCGCGTCTTCCTCACCTTGAGGAAGACGCCCTCGAGTCCCTTTTCCCCCGGGTATCCACCGCCGATATCCAGAAGCCTGAGGTCGAAGCCCATGTCCCGGCCAGCGTCGAACGTTCGCCTTGCTGCCGCTATAGCGCCGGTGAACGCGCCGGGGTCCTGGTTGCTGCTTCCAACGTGAAAGCTGTAATTACAGAAGCCGCGTCTTACAACAGTATCCACACTTGCTCGGTCGTGAAGCGCCAGGCTGAACTGGACAACCAGCTGATGTAGCCCGGCACGAGGCTAGGTTCAGCCGGGTTGGTTCACTAAGTTCAGATAAGCTGGTGAGAACCCCGCCAGTTTGTTTTGTTTATGTAATGCCGGACCGCGAAATCCTCAAGTCGTGAGTTACAAGTTCTCCCTCAAAGAAGGCCCTCCAGCAAATGGCGTCGGCCAAGTACTGTACCTTCGTAGATGATTTCTTAGTACCTGACAGCCCCTCTTGCCGCCCTTTTTTTTCTTTCTTGGAGGAATGAACATGTAAATACTTTCAACAAGTTGTCTTGACCCAGCAGTGACGCCTCAGATCCTATACAGGTCCGTTCGGTTTCTCAAAGATTTACGAAAGGCGCCTTACATATAAAAAAATCACTGCCTGTTCCGCAATCGAAAGTATATTTAAGCATGACGTGGACAACATAGACTTAAGTACTTGGCTTATTACCGGTGCTTTCCTGTTGCCTGGCTGCATTGCTCAACTTAGATAGTCCTGACTGTGACGTCATTTGTTACGCTCGACGGTATAGGCGAGATGAACGACGTTGAATGCGCGCACCTTTTGCCCATGCACCGCGTTAGATTTAAAACCAAGGACACCGTTGGAGACACGGGTTTCATGCACACAGCTCTGCTGGACTTAGGCGTGCCAACGGTGGCACCGGATAAAGCCATGGGCGCGCAGTGTTGAACGGTGAGTGTTGCAGAGAGAGCACACTCAGTGTTCAAGTCTCTCAAGTGTTCAAGTCTCTCAAGTGTTCAAGTCTCTCAAGTGTTCAAGTCTCTCAAGTGTTCAAGTCTCTCAAGTGTTCAAGTCTCTCAAGTGTTCAAGTCTCTCAAGTGTTCAAGTCTCTCAAGTGTTCAAGTCTCTCAAGTGTTCAAGTCTCTCAAGTGTTCAAGTCTCTCAAGTGTTCAAGTCTCTCAAGTGTTCAAGTCTCTCAAGTGTTCAAGTCTCTCAAGTGTTCAAGTCTCTCAAGTGTTCAAGTCTCTCAAGTGTTCAAGTCTCTCAAGTGTTCAAGTGCCAAAGGCTACCATGGGCGCTGAAATCATTTCGTGTTTAAGGCTCGTACCAGGGGAAAGCTGGATCTCTTACCAGATGCCGACGATGGCCAGGTCGAGATCCTTGGCCAGGTGAAGCAGGTGTAGCGCCTCGTCCTCGGAGCAGCCGAACTTGTCACCCATACCGAACCAGGCCTTCTTGTTGTCGATTTTTAGACGCAGAACCAGTCGCGCGTATGGGTGGTGCTCCTTGATCTGTGCAGGCAAATTAGGAATAAGTGAACCTCCAGTCCAATACCCGAGTTCCAAAGATTGGGAGAGGAGAACAAGATTAGGGCAGATTGGGTGAAGTAAGGGAAATCAGGACGATAGAATCCTGTAAGGTATTTGAATGTACGGAAATCAGAATGGAAGGTTCAATTCCTAGGCCCGGAAGTATAGTATCTCCACATGCGTTGCTCTATTCCCTTCATCCACCCCGCCGGGGTAGCGCAGTGGTTACGGCGCTCGACTACTGTTCCCAAGGACGCGGGATCGAATCCCGGCCTCGGCGGCAGCTTTTCGATGGAGGCGAAAAGCAAGGTGCCCGTGTGCTGTGCGATGTCAGTGCACGTTAAAGAACCTCAGGTGGTCAAAATTTCCGGAGGCCTCCACTACGGCGTCTCTCATAGCCTGAGTCGCTTTGGGACGTTAAACCCCACAAACCAACCAACCAACCAACCTATTTCCTTCATCCAGCCCCAAGAGGTTGTGTCGAGGCAACTCCAAACGAACACCTTCCCCAACCCAGGGGTCTGCTCCCCTTCCTGTAAACTATGTGGCCAACACGCCACTCTATCATACATACTGTTTTAGTCTTCGGAGCCCCCCTCCTCCAGGCTTGGAGTTCTCGAATCCAGACCAGTGGTAGGCAGCATTGCTCATCTTCGACACCGACACATAGGCCCGTGAAAATATCGATTCTTAGGTGTCGATGTTAGAGCCCCATAAAGTGGCCACGGACTCATGAGCGCAGAGCGTCTTAACCACTGAGTCACCGCGGCGGGCAACGAAGAAATGCCGCGGCGGGCATTTTCTTATTTCTGTCTTCAGCAACGACAGTGGTACCGTCCCACCGTAGCCAACTAACCAGTATGCAGCCTGCGTTTCTGTATTTTTTTTTAACTAGGCCGATAGATGTAATTCTTCGCTTCTGCTGCAATGCCTTTACCAGGTGAAATTGCATCGCGCCTTACTGAATACTGAATGCGGGGTGGAAAGCTAATTTCTCCGAAACAACGTCTATCCAGCCCGCACAAAGCAGATCAGCTGATCTGGCAAACCAATAGAAGGATAGAGCAGCGTATTTTGTGGCTACGTTACCTTGTAAAGCTCCTCTTCGCAGTCGAAGGTCATGAGGTCGACGCCCAGCTCCTGGGCGCGGTGCAGGTAGCTGATGTGCTTCTGCGGATGAGCGTAGATTATCCTGGACGGGTCCACTCCCAGAGAGACCATCGCTTCGATCTCCGCCAAGCTGGCGCAGTCGAAGCCCAGGCCCAAACCAGCGAGCACCTCCAGCACTATCGGGTTGTCGTTGCACTTTACCGCTGCACATGGAGGGAAGGAGAAAAGGAGTACAAGAGATTAAAAAACGCAATGTGCAGTTGTCTATTATATGACGCTAACCGTTACTGTGAAGATGCAAGTACAAGGCGTGTAGTCTTATGTGGTAAGTTCAGAAAGCATCCATTCTGGCGCCTAGCGTGACCTACAGGAATGGGACAGGTGGCGACAAGAGGGCACCCCGGACAGGGTGCCACATGACCACGTGACCACATCGTGCATAGCCCTTGCCACACGCCCAATGGATGCTTGCCAATGCAGAGCGATGGCCCCCACCAACTATGTTTATATTTGCAATAATTTCGCGTCCGTGCAGCCCTGCTGACACGGACGGGCTGCATTTTTGTGCGTATATCATGCCGGTTAGCGATGACCTTCCGCATTAATAGTGGCATAATAGCCATTTTATACGTTGTATGGCTTGTTCGTACAAGGATGATAGAACTGAAAAGCGTTAACGCGCCTCAACAATGGCATTTTTTAAAGCAAGGAGCTAAACTCAAGATCTTGTAAATAAGAACAGTGATTGTCCATTAGATATGAGTCTACCAAGAAGGCCAAACAAGCATATCGTCAGGAACCGCGTTAAGACCTACAACATTTTCATATCACTTCGACACTGTTGTATGACTTTGATTGTAGCCAGGTATTCTCTGTACAGCCGCGGAGCTGCGATTAGGGAGGAAGAGTTTTATCACCCCCCCCCCCCTATAAATTCTTATAAATCTGACTGTGTAGATGTGTAGAAGACTGCGGAGAAAGGAACTCACCGTAGAAGGGTTTCACTCGCGGAACGGACTTTCGCCAGAGGTCGACCTTGTACAGCAGGTCATCAATGTCCAGGATGTAGAATGGGTTGTCCAAGTCGTCCTGAATTCGAATTAAAAAAAAAAAAAAAGACAGTGTGAAATCTCGGGTACTATCGAGACTTCCGCTTTGCAACTCCCGCGCCATTCCCGTGTTGAAAGCGGCACACACCCAGAAAAAGTTCTTTTTTTTTTGCAGTTTAATTAGTAGGCTTATTTAGTGAAACTTGCGAGGCAAAGAATCCATGGCGGCAGTTTTGGTAACCCGCAAATGCTTCTAAGGGCTAGCTCGAAGCACTTCACGAAGTGCTGTAAAAGGCGCATTTCCCGACTCAGACGTAAGTGTTGCAGGCGTAATAACGACGAGCTAAGCATGAGAAGTGGCATCATTGCAACGTGCTGCTCTGCGCAATGTTAATGCACTGATGTTACAAGCGACATCAAAGTGACGTCACGCGCATGTTAACAGAAAGCAAGAAGACAAATACCAGTGGATACATAGTGTAATATATATATATACTTAGTTGCCACCACTGCAAAAACTTGTTGGATGTCGCGTTTTACCAGAATTCGACTTTGTTCCGGCGGGTTTATTTTTTGCTTTTGTTGATTTTCACCGGTTCAGTTTAGGTTGAAATTACTCGGAAACAAACAAACTAAATAAACTGAGCTGAGCAACAAACCGGTTATATAAGGGACATATCGCTTGATGCTACGCGCAAGCAGACAACCTTTCTGAAGGAGAAATACAGCGTGGCCAACAACAGAATGCGACATTTTGCTCAACAATTTTCATATCCGACCTTTTCTTCCCGAAATTCCTCTTACCCTCATGCTCTCCCTTTCCCTCATGCTCTCTTTTACCACGTAAATCAGAACACCAGCAATGATGTTTGCACTGTAATAAAAGGCACTGGCCCCCAAAACTGAATGGAGGCCGGAGGAAGCGGCGTTGCAAACTGCCCAAGCAACTGCCTGACTTTCCGGATAAGCTGAACTGTTAACGAAGAGTGCAAGTGCTGCTGATAAGTGCAATTATAGGTCGTTTCACGAAAGCAAGACAAAAGACAGGTGGAGGGAAATGTGTCCTCGTCTCTAAGCTCGCATTAAGGGATTAGCGGGGCGCGATCACTATATTGCTCCATAAAGAGGAAAGCTCAGGATCTAGCTTATCGCAAGCATGATATCTTACAAACTTCAACTCGAGGGCCATACGAGGCAGAAAAGAAGAGAGAAAAACGCATGGCTCAGCTTTGGAGAAACAGGTCGCGACCTTATAGTCACGGTCATTGACTCTGATGGGAAAAACACGTCTTCGCGTTGCTCAGCCGTTGCACTGTTTCCCTTCGGCGGACTCGCTCAGGTGTAGGCGCGATGTAGGCGCAATGTAGGCACAGATTCGCAATGTAGGCGCGAAGAGCCGCGGTGAGAACAACTGTAAAATTAAACATGAGTGGGCCATTTAGAGTTATTCATTCGGGGCTGCCATAATGATCGTTATCTGTTTTCATTCTTCTCTCTCTTTTCAGTTGCTTTCCGTGTTCAGCGAGGGTTCAGTAATCTAGTAAGAGATGTAATTTTGTAGATATAACTTTCTGCGATTCATTATGTTTTACAAGAGGACTCCGCGCGTCCCAGACATGAAATGAGATGTAGGACCGAAAAAAAAAACACTTCTCTGCTACGTTAAGGACCAGCGCTGCAGAGACTATAGTGAAAGTGACGTCAGTCTTCTTCAGGAGTTGAAATTCAAAATATATAAATTGACTAAAATTGCCTTGCTGCCGACCGACCTCTACAACAGGTAAAGGTGATCAATTGTGCAAATTGTGCACCCGAGGATAGATAGGTCATTATTCCGCAAGTTCATTTTTGACCAAACTGCTGTGCATTAGCGTCACTCGGAACCATTGCCAAAACTCAGATATCGTGACATATCGTCTTTAGAATTGGGTATGGAAAATGATTGTATACGATATATCAGACTACGGACGGACAGCTGTGGTAGCCGTTGAAAGAAGAAACCTATTCTCTGCTTATTTTACGACGCATGCTCCTGTCTGTTGAGCGTGGTCAAAGCGGCATCGACTGTCCCCCACCCCCCCCCCCCCCAAAAAAAAAAAAAAAAAAGAAAGAAAGAAAGAAAATAATTCAGATTCTCATGCATTCAAGAAAACGTCAAAGCCCGTTTAAACGCTAATAATTCTCGCGAAAGTTAACCCCACACATACACTATATGGAACGAAGAAGAGTCTCGGCTTCCCACTCATCAAACTATGTCAGTATTTTTTTCTATTAAAACATTTCCAGCACATACCCAAGGCATTTGAAACGCAACCAAGATATTTCAACAGCGTTTTTTATTTCCTTTACCTCACTAGACATAGGCTAAGTGCTTGATTCATGAACAAAGAATGTAACAGCAAGATACCATGGTGGTTCAGTTCCGAATACCACGCTGGTACACATAGGGCCGGCGTGGCTGTTCTACTTGACAAGATTAAATAAATACCGAAGTAAGACAAAATAAGTCGGTACAATTAGCAAATAATACTAATAATAAACACCAAAATGACATTTGCCAATGCACCGCGCCCACTGCCCCGCCTAAGTTCACAGCCTCTATCCAAGAACATAGACTAACCTGGTTAGTCTTGCCGACGACTTCCTGGGCGAACTCCTTGGGCTTCAGGTTGCTGAAGAGGATGGCGTCGTGCCTCATGGTCGTTTGGGATGCGCCGTTGCAAACGTTGCGAGAAGGCTGCTTGACCCTCGGTGGGCAGTGCTTCTTGTTGGCGGACGAGTGGCTGCGCCGGTGGAAACCGTTGGCGGTGTGGTGGTAGGCAGCTCCTGGTGTCTCGAACACGACCTCCTTGCCCATGGTGGTGGCGGCGGAGGCTGGGGATTTATACCGGAGGGTCGGAAGACGTGGCGGCTCTAAAACCTCGATGGCACCCGGACGCAGCGGTGGAGGCGGTACGCCAGCAGCCAGGCAGCGAGTGCGATGGGAGAGGGCGTTATCTGCAAGACAGAACGGCCACCAAAGGAGCAGTTAGGACTACAACATTGAGATACGGAGACGGTCGTATTCTTGGTCTGATCCGCGTTACCTGCAACCGTTAAGTTTTTTTTTTCTCCAGTCATCATCCGTCCGCTTTACTCGTAAATGCGAAGCGGTTGAGACGAGTTGGCGATGGAAAATGTAAGGAGTCAAAAGGAGGTGATAGAACGGTCCTGGACAGAACACAAAGGCGTTTGCAGGGCTAGACTTGCATAAAGATCATTGCATGCTGTAGCAAACAGTTTCTTTAGTTCAGTGGCAGTAGAAAACAATTCTCCCAAAACTAAGTCAGCCAGGCAGCAGTCAGCCACATTGATTCGATACCCGAGTTTGGTGAAACCGTACCTTGGCAAAGTCAGGGACAGCTACCAACTACCTACAATTTATAATCAGCGTTATTTCTTTCGAGTATCACGCTCAATGATATAGCTTAAAATTATATTGGTGTGACAAGAGAAGGCTCTCAAGCTGTGTCCTCAGATTTTAGCAGAGATGGTGCAAATTGATTTCATGCTAAGACAATTAGAGAGTAAGTAAGAATTTGTCTATGGATTGTCATATCGACGTCTCTGCCATTTTTGGATCCCAAGAGAAGAAAAGGTGTGCTCATTGAAAAGTTGTTTTTTTTTTTTCTTCGCGACTTTAGATTCGCTTATTAGAATAGTCCTTTGAGAATCAATGTAATCTTGTTTCTAACATGTCTAACATGTCTAACATGAAGTTCCAGAGTTGAAAACATCTCACCTCCATCAAACTAAAATGCTATATGTTGCGATTTAATACCAGGACTCGCAGATGGCGCTTCGTATATGATGTCTTTATGAAGCACCTATCGTGTTTGTATTACGCGGAAGTGATGTTCGGCCCCGCCGGGCTGGCGCAGTGGTAACTGCGCCCGACTACAGTTCCCGAGGATGCGGGATCGAATCCCGGCCTCGGCGGCCGCTTTTCGATGGACGCGAAAAGCAAGGCCAGTGCACATTAAAGAACCCCAGGTGGTCGAAATTTCCGGCGTCCTCCACTACGGTGTCTCTGATAGCCTGAGTCGCTTTGGGACATTAAACCCCACAAAACAAAACAAGTGCTGTTTGTTCGCTGTAGGTGAGTGTGACGCAGCATGTATGGGCAATGCATTTCCAAGACCCCTCCCCCCCTCCTCTTGACACACAAGCCTCCAGTAACCGCAACAATGCTCTTACTGACAGACGCGGATGCAAAAAAACAAAAAGGGGAGAGCGTGAGAAAAACTCCTCACGTGCTGCGTTATACATTCGCTCGCCACCTTCCCCTTATCTCCTTCACAAACGGATGGCTCCTCAGACACCGTAGACCGCGAGCGCACTTCAAGGCAACAACATCAGGACGTCCGGAGCCCATTCACGTCGTTTTTCTTTCGTTTATCGCACGTTTCCTAACGCGCTCAACTTTTTATGGCTTCACTGGACTCACAAGTTTCAGCTCGTCTTTCGCTTACAGTTTTTGTTTTCTATATACGTGTTTCTTTGACATCTCGTTCTTACTCCGTACTACAGCAGCACTACGCCTTGTCACCTCGCGAACCTTGGATCATCGTAAAGGAGTTGTAAGCCACTCCACGCGCTCGTCACGGGCTGTAGTGCGGGTCTATCAGAGAGCCCCGCTGGCCCGGCCGGCCGTTTCTCGCTTCTGTATACCAATAACCGGCGCGCCGGGACGACGACGGTGCCTTCTTACACTGGCAATTGCGTAACGTCGTAAACGTCACTGCGCTTTCGCTTTTTGCCCCCCCCCCCCCCCCCCCCCCCCCCTTCTCCCCTACCTCCGTCCGTGACTGTCTACCTTGTCCTTGCAGGCGGAAAAGACGGCGTGAGCTGATTGAGGAGGTACGGCAATTTCCCAATTAATGATGCAAGACAGGAGCGAGTAGCGGGGTGTTCGATATCTACACCAATTGCAGGGCAATGATTCAGAAACGTACGTATACACGAGTATTCCCAGAATAGAAAATGTTGCGGCGGCTGCGTTTCGATGGAGGCGAAACGAAGTGGCGTCCGTGTGCTGTGCGATGTCAGCGCACGTTAAAGATCCCCAGGTGGTCGAAATTACTCCGTAGCCCTCCACTACAGAGTAGTGTAGGGCTACGGAGTAGTGGACATTACTACGTAGTGGAGGGCTACAGAGTAATCCCCTTTCTCCCACCTTCCTCCCTTCCCTTACGGCGCGGTTCAGGTGTCCACAGAGCAAGTGTGACAGATACTGCGCCTTTCCCTTCATGTGAACCAATTATTAATAATTATTATTGCGAAGTGTATCGGAAAGGGGGCTCACCAAACAAGCTCCCCCCCCCCCCTTTTTTTTTTAACTTATACAACGCAATGCTAGCAGCACATTCTAGAACACTGCTTGCTGGAAAAGGACACTCTGTACATTAAAGAAACAAGGTTCATGTCGGCACGGACATTTATGCCAATCGCAGTAAATCAAGGCAGTACATCAGCACGAAAATTTCATTATGCAAACGCTAAAAAACAGCAATCATTGTTAAGTTGCATGTTAGAAGATTACGCATGCAACTGATAGATAAGAACGGACGATAATCCAGACACGTTTGGTATCCAGAGGACAAGAAATGAAACACATGAAATACTGGAAACGGACGTATGCAAATAAGGAATAAGGATAATTAACAAGAGTAAGATAAGCAAGCAAAGATGCTATCAATGAAAAGGAAGGAAAACAAGAACGCAGATCACTTTCGTCCTCGTAACAGCTGATAAAGGTTGCTTGATAAGCTTGTCGCGATGACTTCGGTGATAAGCAGTTAACAGCAACACTGCTTAATTCGCGGATTACTTGCGAAAAAAAAAAAGGGGGGTACCTACAATTTTGATTGTGAAATCTGTATTCTTTTAATCGTTTATTAAATGTTTTTTCTGGTTCTGCTTACGTCTGACTTTAATTACTACTTGCTGGTATCAATTTCCATGCTGCCATTAAGAACAATGTAAGTCAACAAACATTCTAGAGGCTTACGTATCATTAGTTGTAGAAAAAGGCTAATTTAAAGAAATTATGCGACTACGAACCAAGTTTTCTATCCGAGCGTCTCTGCTGTTAAATATGTAAAGTCCCATGATGTATAGGCCCCGCCGGGGTGGTGCAGTGGTAAGACGCCCGACTACTGTGCCGGAGTACCCGGGTTCAAACCCGACCGCGGCGGCTGCGTTTCGATGGAGACGAAACGAAGTGGCGTCCGTGTGCTGTGCGATGTCAGCGCACGTTAAAGATCCCCAGGTGGTCGAAATTACTCCGTAGCCCTCCACTACGGCTCTTCTTCCTCTCTTTCCACTTTCATTCCCACCTTCCTCCCTTCCCTTACGGTGCGGTTCGGGTGTCCACAGAGCAAGTGTGACAGTTACTGCGCCTTTCCCTTCCTGTGAACCAATTTAACTTAACTTATGATGTATAGCGTTGAAATTTAAAATTAATCGGCTGCCTATATGACAATATCGTCGTACACCATGCCGACAGTGCATGCCATTTTGCAGATTGATATAGAAGACCCTGCATGCTTATTATTTAAAATTTGCTATACTCTATATTTATGAGGAAATGACCTTGAAGAACAGAACATTGGTCTGACCCAGAAGGAGTTTTCAGCTAAGTTTATTTCGGTACGAAAGCTATGACGTGCACGGCATTTGGTAAGTGGGGACATGAGCAATAAATACATTTCTTTCTGAAAAACAAGATATTGTCCACCAAAGGAATTTTACTAAGATGCGCATCGAAAAAGAACCCGTATATATGTATACGTATCTAAAATATTTATTACGAGACATTTTGTCAGACTATGCGCTAATTTTAGACGACCGAGGAACCCTGACAGAAAGCTACGATGAAAGGCGTTAACATTTTTCTTTCAGAATTATGTTTGCACTTGCTTGGGCACTGCTTATTGTAACATTTTCCACTGAGGGCCAGCGCTTATGACGCTCTTTCTGGCACAGTTTGTTCGTGTTTGTGATAGCGTATTGTTTCATCGTACAGAGTGATATTACGCACATGTGGAGGATTTAGCAAAACCTGACCGGACAAAATTCAGTCACGTAAACATGGTTTGATCGAAGATGAATTCATCTTGAATTTATCTCAAGTGTCACTCTGAGAACCTTATCACCCTGTCTACGCTTTTTTTTTTATTACCATAGACATTCGAGTGCTTTTTTTTTTTCTTCTTTTTTGCAGTGCAATGATGCGATAGTGGACACGGCTTCCCGAGGGCGATCAGAAAAATCGCCGATGTAGGAAAAAAAAAAAGCGAAATTTATGGTCTACAGACTTTATATAGGCTTCATACTTCGAACAAATAAAACAAATACATCCTTGAAGAGCGTTTGCCGACGTTGACAGTTGGGTTCTCTCGATAACCGTAATTACATAGATAGTTTGTTTTTAACAGAAAGGCTCGCCTCTTTTACCAAAGAGTGCTTTCATGGTGCACGGGGCATTTGCAGGGTTTTACAGAACTTGATGGCATTTCGCACATATGCGCAACACATTTGCCGCAGAGTGGGTTCGCTCTGCGTCACCGCATTCTTCGGCCGCTAAAAATATTTAACGCGACGGCGGAAACAAGCCGAACTTTGGATAGCCGTAAAACGTACTGCGCGCTCTCTTGGGATAGAATGCGTAGAATGACTAGCGTGCCGAGATGTTGCGCCTCAAGGTTATGGTCGTTTGCACGCCTTCTCGTGATTGGACGATATCTACTGCGCTTCGGGCTCGCATCCTGTGGAAATTTCTTCGGTCTCACGCTGGCGCTTGGTACATCACCTTCCTATAGACCTAGAGGGCCTTTACGCCGTTACCGGACGAGGCGAACTACGAGCGGCCAGCGTAGCAAGGCCACGCAAGAAGTCTGTTTTTACGCGAATTTAGTGTGGACTCCAGCACCCAATTTCAGTTTTAATGAGGGGGATCAGTCACGGAGAAGCTAAAAAAAACCTGCGCAAAAAAAATAATAATAAAGAAGACTGCATATATAGTTGGCTTTCCTAAACCGTTGAATACATCCCGTTTGATGTTAAGCCATGTTATTAATATTAAAGCAATGAAGCTGCGTTCTTTTTAATGAGCTATAGCACTAAGACTCTGGCCTCTGCATTTCATTCATATGTTTGCTTCTCTGTCTGGCCCTCCTTTTTTGGAAAGAAAATGCAATGAAACAGCTTTTGGTCAGGAGTGGCTTTCGATTCCGCCGCGGCGCGGTCACATAGAGCGTCGCTGGTATTTTACCACTACGTCATCGACGTAACTCTACCTCCCCCATTTGCATCTGATCGTCTGCATAAATTCCCGTCTGCACGCAATGAATTCACACTACATGGCTACCTCATTGCCTTCTTAAGGCGCATGATATGGTCTAAAAGTTTTATAGTGCACTACACTAACGACTAAGGTCCACGACCACTTACTTCGCGGGTCTTCGTCTAAGGACTGCTTGACCTCAAAACGAACCTCGAACCTAAACTGCAGTGGAACTCGCAGTTTTAGCGCACCTAATTATAATTTCACCTAACTACGCTAAATCGCACTCTTTTTTTTTTTAGCACTGCATTTCAGTCAAACGAATTTAGCAAGTTACGGACAGGTACCTCCATTAACCAGTTTGGACTCATGGTTGTGAATCACCTTTCTAATACTCCGTCGATCACCTCTGATTAGCTTTTTATAGATACGTTACGTTTCTTTCGAATGCCATCACAGTAAAGGAAATACAACACCAATTGCCTGCTCCTTTGTGAATGACTGCAGTCCAGAACCACGCCTTCATCGTAGGAAATACCGAGCTGTAAAAAAAATTTCGGTCGGTTTTAGCTTTCTATTCGAGATCATTTCGTTGTATGCGTATACTTACTGAACGTTGCCGGTATAGATTCCACTTTGCGCAGGTATTCGCGCTTCCCAGATCAGAAGTCACGTAGCAGCTGGCCTTTGTAAATTTAGCACAGTTCGTAGCCACAAGCGTGATGAAAAGGGGTGCTACACGACCCACTCGCAGACAAGCTGCAGGCCACGCGCAGCCTGGTGTGCTGCAGGCCCATTTATTCAACGTCGTGCGGGTGGGTGAGAGGGAAAGGGTAGTAGGACTGTCGATATTCGGACACGTTATTCCAACTCAAACCGCAAAAATAAAAAGGATGGAGGGACAAAAAAAAAATAAGAACGTTGTTTTTTTATACCACAACGCAGCTTCCTCACTCAAAAAAAAAAAAAAAAAGGCACAGCTGTTTGTTCTGGTGCTCTGTACTTGCACATGTAGAGGGTTTGCGCTCCATGTATCTTGATGTCACCGCAACCGCAGTGTGACGTTCTAGGTGTGTTGTTCAAATCGAGCGCCAGCCGGCCGTTTTTTAGAAAGAGGTATAACACTTGAAAGCGCCGTCAACAAAGCTCAAGCCATGCCATCGTAGTAGTGCCTTGATTCCGGAACGCCTTCACCCTAACCAATCACTCATGCGCTATCGCATGACGAAGGTGAAGCCGCGTAGAGCACCTGCATAATCAGGCCGCATATGCTCAAATGGGAGCTGTACCGAGCGCGCCCGCTAAACTATAAGTGAGGTTGAGTTGCCTATTTTTCCCGGAGGTACTCGTTTCCGAATGCTATAAAAGATTTAACCACATCATCATCATGATTATTATCATCATTATCATCGTCGTCGTCCTCGGCATTAGCGTCGATGGCACGATTTTAAAACGCGAGAAGAACCCATTTTAGACAATTCAAACAAGTGTGAAAAGGGCAACATCATGAGGTTGCATGCTCAGTCAAGGCAAACACACACACAAAAAAAGTCTTGTAAACGTCATATATCGCCGCTCCTGTAGCGGTTTGTCATGTGCATTGCTAGCACATAAGCGTAACATAACCTCTTAAATGAGAAGTTGGATGTTAAGGCTCCCTCGAACGAAGCCAGCGCGGGGACACATCATTTGAAAAAGATCCGCAATGGGCATGCAGGAGCCATGTGCTCCGCGCGTGCGCCAAAGAGGACGACCTCGTATGGACGTGAAATCTTGCTTTACGACGCGTTGTTGGACAGCCGTTACGACTACGGCGGCGGCGTCGAGCCATGCGCGCGCGCTCAGCCACGTTCAGGGCCGCGACAATTCTTCCCTCATTTTGAACCGAAAGCTTCACTACGCCTTGTAAAGCCAAGGTTACAGAGCCGGGCGCAGGCCACAACTGTACATGCGCCCCGTCTCCTTGTTCCCTTCTGTGTTCTTCTTGACACCTTCTGAATCTTCTTGCTTCCCGTCTTCTTCCCTTCTGTCTTCCTGTTGCCTTCCGAATCTTCTTTCCGTCATCTTCTTCCTGGCATTTTTCGAATCTTCTTGCTCCATTTCATTAGTTTCTACTTCCGTAAATAAAGACCTTTACAAAGTGTAACCATTATAAATAAAGCTTTCGCTTACACACAAAGTTTAATAAAGATAAACAATCAGCAGTTATTGGGGTGCAGCCTAGTTGCAACACGTGATGAAAATAATATTTATAGGTTGATTGGCTTGAGCATTAAACGCTTTGCCGCATACTCAGCGTGAACACTACAACAACAACAACAACAACAACAACAACAACAACAACAACAACAAAAACGCCTTGGGCTCTCACTTCTCCGCCATCTAATGTAGGGCCACCACGTTTCTCCCTGGGTAATGCTATTCGTTTTGAATCCTGTCTTTTTATAGCACGGGGATGAAGTGCTGGTGTTTAAAAAAGGACAAATGGAAAGAAGCTCACAAGTTAAAGTTACCGAGTAGATTGGGCTGTAACATAGTTGAACATTTAGGCGGTAGTCATCATGACCCTCAATTTCGCCTTCTTATTTATTTCTCTCTTCGTCTTCTCTCTCTTTGCTTAGCATCACTTTCCAATTCTTACGATTTAGAACAACTGCATTTACAGCGGATTTCAGTAGCGCGGTGACGTTAGGTGGGCAGCCATTAACTGCACTCCCCGTTACAAAGATGCTTAAAAAAATGCCGCGTCTGGTAAATGACACGTACAGGATTGAAAAGGACCGTCAAAGACCTTCATCCAGCAGTTAGATAAAGTTATTCGATGGTGACTATGACAACGGTTGTGACTGCGGTCGTGGTAATATAGTTGTTCCGCGTTAATACAACCACTTCAATTACTAAGCACGCAGTTTATAAAGCCAGTCACCCACAAATCGTGAAGAAAAAGATAACATAGGTGATACCAGTGAAGTGGAAATCAGGCTATATTGAGAGTTCCAAAAGCGTTATATTAGTTTAAGCGTTATATTATTTTTAAAATATTGCGACGCGATTCAGAGCACCTATGGGTGCACGAAGGCCGTGGCGGACGTCTCCTGAACATTGAGGATGCATTTCCTACAATTTTCTACAAGCCGCAAATAGTATTACTTGATAGTATTACAGCATCTGCACTCTGTCCGCTTTCAGCACAGCACGAGGTTCAGGGGGCGTTTTCTCCACATATATACCTTCTTGCACTATATGACGAACTGGTCAGAGGCTGTCGCTCAGACATTTGCGGTTTTACATTTTCTTTCGCTGGCACCCTGCACTCAAAAGAAATATCTCCTTGGGGCGGTCAAGGCTTGTTCTCATCGTTGCCCATAATAACGCGACAAGAACTTATGCACTACGAAATAGTGTATGGCCATCTTCACGTGATCTCTTTGCCCAGCCAGCTACTCTTCACACTAACCAGTCGTTCATGCAATGAAAAAGTCCACTACCCAAAAAAGAATTATCAGTAATCCATGTCATCCGTAATAATGAAAGTCGCATTAACGGAGCACGAATTTAAAGGAGATTGTAATGATGTTCATATCAATGCCGATAAAGAATGCCATTTCAACATTATATAGATTACAACCCGTTTTACGCAACCCTTCGTTGGCTTATCATCTACTGCCTTTAAAGATTAGCGAAATCACGCAGAAAAATGAAAGCTTTATCGCTTTATTTCCGGATAAGAAAGCGACAGTGACAGCAGCATTAATCTTCTGATTATAGCTGTTATCCTTAGTCCGACCCACGCCAGATTGTCGCAGACGCTATATTCTAGAAGGCGTTCATTCTTCAACCTATATCGCTCGTGTAATCCAGACACGTGCGGGCAGCACTGTTATCATATATATTATTATATTATATATTATATATTCCATGTTGGGGGGGGGGGGGGGGGTCACAGTTTGAATTCGAAGAACTGCGGCCACAATGCAGCGGCAGCAATGAAAGGTAATATTTGCACAAAACAGTGCAAGTTGAGTTTTCTGTTTTCCGTTTTAAGTTCTGTTCGTCCCCGCCGGCAACATTACGCATGATCGCAAAAAATTCTGATTGGTCGACAGTGTCATGAGGTAACCCACTGAGGGTAAACAGCGCAATATAGACGAAAACAAGCGCTATGTCCTCGTCTATTTTGAGCTGTTTACCCTCAATGAATTACCAACTCCCCCAAGCGTCTGTTTTAGCATGAGGTAATGTCACGCGTGAAATTTACGCGAGTAAATCGTTACATGTAATGCGGATACAGGTCGCCGCAAGTTTCAAATTATTTAACTTTATGAAATGACTAACTTTACTGAAAAACAATTTTCGGGAGTTCTTGGTTTTCGGTGAGATTCGAACCCAAGACCCTGAGGTTTTTAGCCAGACGCGCTACCTATACTACAGGGTACGACTATAGTATGCTAGGAGCTGACGTTTGGTGATATAGTGAACCAGAATAGTATTCTAGTTAACTGTAATTACGACTGTGTCTTGTCATACGCAAGAATCGGCCTATATGCCGGATGCCAGAAACGCATCTGCGCAGTTCGGAACGTCGATACCGATGTACATGTATACTCGATGTACAGGTAACTTGTGGGACATCTTCAGTGAACAGGCGCCTGCTGGGAGCCAACGTGTGCAGGTGGGACGTCGGAGTCAACCAACACATTGCGACATACTCTAAGTCCCACGGTTCTCAGCTCAAGGAATGTGATTAACGCAAATTCTAGCGCGCAGTAAAACAACCAAATATATCCAGCTGGGGACGACAATGACGACAACGTGTGTTCCCTGAGTAGATGTACCGTTTGCACAAGCTGCAGTGAGAGTGGGTGGTAGTGAACCAGAGCGCAGCTTTATTCTGTTAAAGCGCGCCCTAAACGCGCGTTGCTATGCCAAGGCGGACAAACACACAAATCAATTGTAGGTTAATATATTTTGGCAGCACAGAAGGTTGTCACAGTAAAAACTAAAAGCTTTTCACCCAGCCCAGGAAACAAAAAGGGGGGGGGGGGGGGGGGGGGGGGGGGTTGCAGGGATTAGGGAGCTCTATTACTGTGCTCAAGAGATGCGGAATTGAATCCCGGCCTCGGGGCGGCCGCTTTCCGGGGGAGGCGAAAAGCTAGGCGCCCGTGTGCTGCGCGATGTCAATGCACGTTAAAGAACCCCAGGTGGTCCAAATTTTCAGAACCCTCCACTACGGCGTCTCCCATAGCCTGAGTCGCTTTGGGACGTTAAACCCCCACAAACCAAACCAAAAACATTCCACGGCGCGAGTCAGCGATGAAGCAGCTTTTTTTTTTTTTTTTTTTTACTATATGCTCCTTCTATAAAATTTTAGCTTCGAAACAATAACGTGCGCGCAGTATAGACAGCGGTCAGATACAGTGCACAAAAAAAAAAGGGGGGGGGGGGGGGATAAGAGGAAGGCCTGATGTTGTAGCCAATGAAGAAAAGTCCTTACCGAAACGGTCTGCATGTCCCCCTCTCCATCCCGTGGTCAATTGTGTGTTGTAAAATATAGACATATTATGGCTCAGCGTCTTCGTGGTTCATGTAATTAAATGATGCCCTCCGGGGCTCAGATACCAGCTTTTCGCCTATACCAATTTGGGTCCGCATTCAACAGCTTGCCTACAGGCAAGAGGGACCCAGGCCCAAGTCCATCTGTGTAACAAATATTTTTCATGTCTGTACAAGCTTACGCTACGCACATGGCCCTGTATATATGGGAGCATAAGTTATTTTATTATCCGAGTGAATTTGCAAATTTTTGTAGTACAGGGAAGGTACACTCAACCAAACCCGTTTGCTTATACGGGCAATCTGTGCGAAGACAGTTCTTTGCCAGCTACATCCAGAGTATCGCACACAAATGCGTACTGTTTTCCACATTATTCCTCGTTTTGCCTTGCAACGCCCCATTAGGCACTCTTAGCTCAAAACGTGTGGGACGTATTTGGGACATACGTAAAGTATTTATGTATTCCATTAGTCTCCTTATGTTAGGGGGTCGAAAAGAGCGCAAGCTCATTTTGGTCAAAGGCCGCGAACACAGCGTGCGAGTGCGGTTTATGTAAAGAGTTGCACGTCTCTGTATTGTTATGACGGCGCGCCGGCTACGCTCGTGTGATACGTACGACGAGCAGTGGCTGATAGTGGAGGGCAATTACGTTCGTCGGCCCTGCGTCAACATGCAAAGCGCAAACTGCGCAGCCGAGCAACGCTAGTGATGCGTGGACATGCGCGTGGCCGTAAGGGGGAGTCTGCTAAAGGGAGAAAAAAGGCTTGAAATGTTGACGGCTGTCCCAACTCAAGAGAAGGGGAGTGGTGCAGCCAGCGTGTAGTTGCTCATTACATTTCGTTTTGAGACTGCCGTAGACCACTCGCACGCCGCTCGATTTTCTAGCTTTGAGATTGTGGTTCGCCAACTACTAGCAATTCAGCGGCCCAACTGAACTGAACGAGATCGATTAGGGAAGAGACTCCGCCCTTGCAAGTGTGAACACCGGTCGAGCTGGGCGGCTCTCTGGTCGCCTAACCATATTGACATAGCAAGTGTGAATGAGCCTTCCCTCTCTACTCATACGCTACTTAAAAACTTTCTAACAGGAGGACAGACGCTTCTTGCTTTAGCACCAGAGGGGCAAAACAAGCCCAAAGCACCCGAACACTTCTAGTAGAAATTGTACACAGAGGCATAGTCAGCATCTACTTATACCAGTGGCTGTACAGGCTCGAGAACAAAATGTATGGCGTAAAAGGTGAAGCATAAAGGGTGCAATTTAGCCAAAATCTATCTTATTTGGCCAATGTATAGGATCCTGATATAGTAGACTCGGGCCTTTACAACAGCCAAGGAAGCACACATGAGTACTTCCATCAGAGGCAAATATCGCAAATCGGCATAGTCGTTATCATTAATGGATGTGTCATATGACTCTTCTTTTCGTTCTATCTATAATTGTCTATAATCGCGAATAAACTATACAGAGCCTGCATGCATGGAAGCTGACGCCGCGTGTCGTACAGTATCTGCCTGACCATGATCTTCCACGAAAAAAAAAAAAAAAAAAAAAAAGAACAGTCGCCGCGAGCAAAGGCGCTCTATAGAAATTAAGCAGCTTCGCTGTGCGAAGCAAGCAAATAAGGCCGCTAACCAACGATTAAGAGCGCTCGTTTCAAAACGAAGCAGAACCGATCCTTCGCGCCAATTTATTTGATGCCTCCCATCTGCATTTTTAACCACCCGGAGCCTGAAAGGTGAGCGGTCCAGGCCTTGTAAACGATTCAGTGACGTGCACTGCTGGGAATGCAAGCATCCTACGCGTGGAGAGCAAATTAGGTAAGCCTATTACAACATGCAATGACCAACAGCAAGAATGCATGGTGACAACCGATCTCCTCGTCGTTGGGCTAGCTACATCATTGGACAGTTTTCACTTCACTTTGTAGTGGCGGCTGCGAGGCTTAGCAACAATAAATAAAATTTTATGTTCAGATTTTACGGTACACGGCTATGAGGGGCGCTGCGGAGGAGTGTGTTTTTCTTCCTGTCATCATCTCCTTGAAGCTGAATGATATACTCCCCAGTCCAACTGTTACATGCTTCGCGATGGATGATTACGGATTTGCATCGGTCAACTCAAGTTACATTGTGTGCACTGGAATCGCGCGCACCACATGGACATCTTGAAATTTGGATTGATTTGAACCACATATTTTATTAAACGCCCCGAAGATATCTGTGCCCACCGCAATCACGGAGACTGGCGGGTGCTAGTTCATTTGGCGTTGACTTCCGTAACATTTAGTTCTGTCTGAAATCTGCACCCGACGGAAGCCAGCCGTCGGTATAGAACGGAGAATATCGGGCATAAAATTCAGCTCAATTTGCTCGTATTAAACAACTCATCGCGCTGGTCGAAGCCTAAATAGCGAAACAAAAAAGATTACCAGCGCGGACGTGTTCACTCACCTTACCGGTGCCAAGTGCACTGAGTGCGTTATCTGGCTTTCAGCTGAGCATTGGAAATTTCCTGCTTCGTTTACCCTCTCGTAGTGCTGTCAGTCCAATCCGCCGCTTACAAGTTCAGATTTAGCTGACAATAAGCTAATACGTGCAATATTGATAAATATTCGTGTATGTCATAACGCCCAAATGATGCGTATAAATTACAGAACGCTTAGGTGCTGTTATAATACAACCAAAATCCCGATTTTTCTTTTGCGTATCTTCGAAGCTATCTCTTTTAAGATGCAAGTATTCAAGTATCTTTACTTTTTTTTTTTTTTTTTTAACTGAGACATATCACTGAAGTATATTAGCCTGTCGGGTGAACTTTGCTGACTGGCTGTATTCTCGAGTACCCTGTTGAATACTTCCTATGTTAAACCCGGCCACCCGGTACTAAGGCGAGGAGCTCATCTCCCCAGAGCACTCGTTGATTAGCTAATCATTTAGCACCCTTGGATTAAAAGTCAAGATTATGACGCTGTGGCGTTATATTCCGTGGGTTTCATATGTAATCGCGCTATATTTACCTTCTCGTGCTGTACCCTGCCGCTTCAGCATTTACTAAAATTATCCCCACTGCAATAGTCCTAATAGGGGCTGCATATGTCTAAATAAACAAATAATTAAGTAAACAAAGAAATAAATAAGCCCGAGAGGCTTGACATTTGTCAAAACCAACGTCGGTACGATGAATCCACATTGCAAACTTGTCGCAGGCTGCGGTAACCACAGTTTCAGCCAGGTTACCCGAACCCGCTAAACCATGTAGTGGCATGGTGGTCGCATGGCTTTGAACCACTCGTAGTGCCAACGGTAACGTGCGTTTCGAGTCAATCTTACTGAGTCGCGGTTATTCATGCGTGACCTGTTAATATGATATCAGCCCCCTAGGCCTCTCCACGTCCATGGCCCTCTCTGTTCGGCCACGAGATGTGTCACACTTCTTAGCGAGATTCTGCGAGATTTTGACGTCGTAACCTGATGACGTCATTGGTCAGTCTACCATGAAGAACATAGTTAAAATAAATATATCCCTGCAACCGAGCGCTTTAACCAAGTACATCACGCCCAGGTTTTTTTTTTTTTCTCTCTCTCTATTGCATGGAAGTATTTCAAACCCGATTTAACCAGGCCACACCCGGGGTCGTGAAACGCACATCACAATTCTCCTTGCTTACCGTGAGGAAGGTAGTTAAAAATAAATAAATCCAGTCTCCACCGGAAATAGAACCACGATCCTTTGTAACCCCCGCCGAGTGCTTTAACCAACGATGCCACGCCCGGGATCGTGAAACGCAAAACAATTCTCCTTGACTACCGTGAGGAGGATAGTAGCGATGACAAGGACGCTGTAATTAGAGATAATGACTATGATGACATTAGCAATGATAATGACTGTGCAATCAGTTGATAACGATAATGAGAGCGAACGTGATGTGCTGTGTGCACCAGCAACGCTTAGGCTTTCGCATTTCTGCAGTGTAGATTCCACAGTGCTCTCGGAATTTTTTTTCTATTATTATGAACCCCAGACCACGTACTGTGTCACTCCATGACTCCTACAGCTATATTTATTATTACTATGCCTCTATCGTCACCGATGCCAGATCATAATCACATGTCACTGTCTTTAACTATTTGCATTTATGTAGATATTGCATTTATGCATATAAATACGTCGCCCGTTGGCCATTATTGTATTGCATTGCTTTATCTGATGTTTCGTTATAGCCGTTGATCTAACAGCCAGCTTTTCAATATAACTGATATTTTATTACACCCACCATGTCATTACCGCACAGACGACGTTGATGCCGGGAAGTTTGCGCCTTCACTTACTGCTGTCATCGCATTAAAACGGATTCATCTGCATAGATCTGCCAATCGGCGTATACCTAAGGAATAATGGATACCTGTTTATGCGACAGGCCTACTGAATGACTAAAACAGATCTGCACAATAAGAAAGAAAAGTGCCCGCTTAGGAAACATGCGTTTGCGGATGCTTTATACATTTATTGACGGGATGTGACGCTTCAGCACGCTGCAGCTGACGCTTTCGAAGCGTACCTTATGAAAATTGGAGTGTTATCTCCATTTCTTCCTGCTTAATTTCACAAGCATATTTTGCGAATATATCGCGGTTGAAATTGTAAGCGAACCTTGCAAAGTAGATTCATAGCTGTTCTTTTTCTTTCGTCGCTTTGCCTGTGCTCACCCCCCCTCCCCCCCCCCTTCCTTCCTCAACATACAAAAAACGCTGCATTACAGTACTTGTGTTTGCAACCATTACAGACATTGCAGCCAGGCTGAGAGTCATTTGATGCATTTTTTTTTTCCTTTTTGAACAATCGACAATAAATCGATCGAACGATCACTCCACGAGTTTATTTGCTCAGTCCAGTTCAAAAGCATACGCGCATGCACTTGAAGGCAAAAACGCAAACGCTTTGTATACTTGTGCCAGTGTCATTGCTCCCCCGCGGATACCACGGCAATGTCAAATATTCACGGGCGTCTGCATTTCAAGGAGGATCAGCTGTTTCTAACAGAGTTCTCAGACACTTGCCCCCTATCGCCCCCTCCTCTCCTCTCGCTCGACCAAGTTACGGCTTTTGTCACCCGGTTGGCGGACCTCGGCCACTCGACACTTTGTCTGTCAATCAGCGCCGAGTAACAGCCAGGAGTACGTAGGTTTCGGGAACGCACCAGGCTGGAGTGCGCTCGATACGCACTCGGACTGGACAGATACTGTGAGGACAGCAACCAGACCCAAAAGGACGGGCAAAGGTTCTCGTCCTGTTCTGGATTATACTCAAGCTGTGCATTTGTCCGGCTAGAAGCCAATACAAAAAAAAGAAGAGTATTCATAGACATCTGCGTATGACTGGCTTGTATTTTGATTTATTGCACCGACGTTTTGATACGTTTAAATTTATTTTCATACCATTCCTATCTTGGTCTTGACGTGATGGATAGACTATAATAAATAATTCCATTTCGTACGGGAGAAAAGAAGCCACGAATTCAATACAATGTGTGTACGCCCTCCAGATACGCCAATCACTGGATTGAGATTCACGCACAACGTCCTCGCCCCCATTGCAATGGTTAGTCACTTGGCCAGTTACCAGAAGGTGTTCACGTGACCGTGACGTCACGCAAATTTAGGCGACCGACGATGACGACAGCACACATCAAGTCTTCAACTCCACATACACAGCTGTCGCTTTGAAAACACAGATGCTCGTTTCTGATAGCGGTTGCATAAGCTCAGTACGATCTGACGTGTGTTTCCATAGGAGTGGGGGTTAAATGAAGGGGCCTTATTTTGTAACCGCACATACCGCTTCATCGTCACCTCCGTCTACCCTTGTTCTACTTCATCCTCGTTGCCTCAATCAAATAACGAAGATCAATATTCCTTAATCATATCTGCGAAGATTCAGACTGAGAGTATTATTTTGTTCTAATTGCTTTAAACCCTTGCCTAGCAGCTATGAAAAAACATTTCCCATAACGACCAGGCTTCAGATCACTATAACAACATGCACAGGCTGTACCATAACGTTACGATTAGACAAGGCGTAATATGTGATAGAAAGTGACGGAGTGAAACACTGCAAACCAAACAATCACCCTCCTGAAGCCCATCGCCCGACACACAACCATGTGCCCGTTGCACTCAACTCCCCCTGAAGAAACCCACACGGCAGCGGAACGAGAAGCTGTCACCGAAATAAAAATCAAGGATGCTAAAGACGCATAGGAAGGCGAGACGGTTGCAAAAGCGAAATGTGAAACTAAAATTGTTAACCCAGGTTTTCTTTGAACATCGTATGACCTCCCGTTATTTATTTCTACTGCACTCTATTCACCTGCCTCTTTGTTGACGTGCAGTGATATTGGTAAAGTAAGCTAATACAAAGAATATAATTAGACGAGACAAACATGCCACGGCTGGAAGGATCCATGCGATCAAGTTGCCCCCGATCGCTAATACGACACTGCAATTCACACGAGTGCCTTGGTTTGAAATTCGCGCTAACACTGTTGCTCAACTGGGAACGCCACTGGAGTGGTTCAGGGAGTCTCGCTCTTTTAACAGGCTTATTCGGATGATCTGCGGCGGTATAAGCACCCCCCCCCCCCCCCCCCCTCTCCAGACACCTCAGGAAGTAAAAGGCTTGAACCTTTCCTTAGCCAAGTCAGCCATCTTCGGTTGACCAGCGGTAGCGTCATCAAAGACACGTCTCTGTTCCAGTCAGAATGCAATGAACATCGCTCATCTTTCACTGCCCTACATGACGTCCATTCTGTATTGCGACATGGACTGCTATCTGTCTTGCTCTCCCCGAGTGCTCTGGACGGTACCGAAGGTTGCAATCATTAGACGACCACCACCACTACTTCAATCAACAATATACCATAGCGCGACCCACTATCATAATTCGCTATCGTATCGTGGCAGGCGCGCGCGCAATTTGCAGTCGGCATCTTGCCCCTGCGCATCAACAGTGGCATCCCACACGTATGAGTCACGGTAGCCGATTACGCTATGTTATCACTCCGCTTTCATCATCAGCCCGACGATACCTATGGCAGAGCAAAGGCCCCTTCAAAATTCTTCCAATTAAACCGGTCTTAACAGCGCCTGCTGCATCCACTTGACCCACCCAATCTTTATCTCGTCCGCTAACCTTTCTATCGCTCCTGCTACGCTTGCCTCGGTTTTTGCTAAGTTTGACTCTACTATGAGCAATCATACGACAGTCGCGCCACACAGACCTGCAACACAGTCGAATACATTGGATATTGTCTTAGTTGATCATTAGTGCTCAGAGGGAAATGCATAAAGGGTACGTCCACCAATTAATCTAACTATAAGTTGCTCGTGGCTTGACTCGCCGTCGTCATTGCAGAGTCATTTTAAGAAGCAATCCAGCATTCCAAGATGTGCCATACAACCTTCAAAGCGTTAGTTGTGGCAATGAAACAATCAACACAAAGCATGAACTCGTAGAATCCCTTTAAGAAGCAATCTGACATTCTAAGATATGCCACATAACCTTCAAAGCATGAGGTGGGATAATGAAACGATTCAGCCACTCATATTACTTCTTCTCACGTGCGCTCTTAGCATCAGCAGTGGATAAAAACTTGCCAGGATTGATACTGGTAAAGCTTACCGAACTACGCACCGTGTCCCATAGGTTACTCCAAAAGAGCAAGAGAAGCAGATACACATCATCTAACGACATTTTGTAGTTTGATTTTTCAGCGAGGCGCGGAGGCCCAGCACATTGCATCACATAAAACAGCGCTTCATGAACGAGGAGGAAAACCGTCTGAGGCAGACATGCTTGGAGAGCAGCCACGCGTCTTATACACTCACCGGTTGTTGTCCCCAAGGGCCCTGCCTCGAGGCAACGTCGTCTGAGAGACGCTTGACTCTCCTTGCGGAGTCAGATGTACTTTCCAGTGAACCAGAGCCGTTGACCTGAACGCCGTGCGGGCAGCAGGCTAGCAGCCCCGGTTCAGTGTCAGCGCCTTGGCAGCAATGCGCAGGCAACGCCGGGGGCCCAGCTTTGACCGGAGGCTTCCCACTGTCGCTTGGGGACCGTATGGATCATTCACGTGCGGGCCAGGAAACGGACCGAAGGATCGCCTTCGCGAAGGCGCTGGCAGCCAGGAATTCACTCCTGTCTACGAATCTCGCTCGTGGTCTGGTTAACAGACCGATGCGGCGGTGTGCGCGTGGAACTGTCCTGGTTCCGTCAAGTATCGCGCCTTTTATTGCGGTCTCCTTCTCCCCTCTTTTCAGCTGAGTCACAGCTGTGGATGAGGGCAGCAGAAAAAAGCGCGTGCCTAGTTCTTTCCCGTGCCTCGTTTACTATCGCTGTCAGACCGGTGTGAGCCGGTGTCGTTCCGAGAGAGAGCGGTGAGAGGCTCCAGGATCGAGGTCCTTCCGATGGACATCGGCTGTTGCCCTACTACGACGGCGAGAGGCTCTGCCGCTGATAAGACTTATCGGTTTCTTTCTACACTCGCGCTGGTTTCAGAGCCTGCTTGCGATACCGATCGGCTTTCAACGAGACGATCATCGTCACTCTCTTAGTGTTGCAACAATTGGGATTGGCAAGGGCAAGTTTGCCATTCTTCGATGCACTTGCGTAGATGACGTCATTCGGACCTCTTCGACGTGTTGCGATTACGAGTTTTGCGAAAGTTGCTGGGTTTCGCACCTTAATGACGTAACGCCTCCTACCCTCGTACAATGTTCCATGGCTGACACGCATGCCGCAGATCGATGAACTTGGGGAATACCGCTATCGTTTTGTAAAAGAAACCTGAATTCAGCCCGAAGAAACCCGTCGACACTAACAACCTACACTGCAACCATGCTTGCAGAGCGTGTACAGTATCACCCCAGTAGAACGTATACAGCTTTCCTCTGTACGTTTACCACGTGTGCTGTCTAGATGGTCTTCAAATTTTGACGATGCTCGAGATCTTCCGGAAATAGGGCATTTTTCGCAGATAATTATAGCGTATCACTGCGGCCATTCCGTTATCATCGCGTCACTGGTGCCTCTATCATATTATCTTTTCGCACACTGCGTTGCAATAAGTTTTTCGCTGTAGATGAATTTATTGAGCCGTGCGCAGTCTCTCTTGAATGTCGTTCTCTAGACTCCTATTTGATTCTTAAAGCTCTGTTGTGATATTCGCTCAATTGCTGTACCCAGGGTCGCGGGATCGAATTCTGGCAGCGGCGGCCGCTTTCCTATGGAGGCGAAACGCAAGGCGCCCGTCTGCTGTGTGATGTCAGTGCACTTTAAAGAACCCCAGGTGGTCGAATTTCTGGAGCCCTCCTCTACTGCGTCTCCCTAGGCCGAGTCACTTTGGAACGTAACACTCCATAAATTAGACCAAACCCATTTGACTGTACGCTTTACTGTCACAGTTATGTTTAGAGCCCAAACTCTTGCCTTCTGGACATTTTGGAGGCTTTCCCACATGAGATTAAATGGACACTGACGATGGTTCCACCCTACTTGTATTCTTAGGAAAACAAATTAGTGCCAGCATTCTCGTTGAGGAGGAAACGCGAAAGCGAATGCCTTTTTGGCTCCGCTTGTAGGGTAATGAGCATAAAAATTCCGTTATGTCTCAGCCTTTCTTTAATTGGAGGCTTTTGTTATCTCCAAGTCATTTTGTACATCCGAGCCTTTCGTTATTTCTGAGTCTTTCTTTGTATCAAAGTATTTCGTTATATCCGTGTTTTTGTATTTCTTGTCTCCAACCTCTCACCCACAAAACAAAATAGGGGATTTTTCCTCCCTTCATTTTACCACCTGTCAACCGTGGCAGGTAACTCTTTCCGCCTTCATTGCCCTCCTGACGCTTCCGCAATAAAACTGGTGCTGTGAATTTCTCCGGCCGCACTAATGCTTGCACGGCAACAAAGACGCATCTATAGCCTAGAAAACGACACTTGAAACTCTCGCCGTCATTCAAAACTAGTGACGTCTACACCGCTAATAATGACTTCCTTATCACCGTTTTGAAATGAATGGGATCCCCTTCTTTGCCTTTTCTAACGTTTGTGATAGCAATATGGTAGCTGATCGATACAAACTTCAATTTTTATTCACTTTGTATTGATGTCTCCACTCAGCATTTATACACTATTTGACAAAACATCAAAATGTGCAGGACGTCAGCACAAATCCAATGAATTTCCTTTCACTTGTGCCCACATCTGCTGCTCTGCGGGAGGGAAAACTTGGGCCAACTCGCCTAGCTCTCCATTATTCACATCAGCTTGAGTTTTACCCCAAAGGCAATCAATGACTTCATTCATTAAGCATCAGCCTAAAGAACTGAAAAGGCAAGCATACCTCGTAAGTTACAGGCATTGCTTCGCAAGTGTCCTGCGCTCTACAGAACCATAAAAAGCTGACAATCCACTGCAAGTCATTGTACGTATAGAAGACCAGACCAACGCTTGCATCTGACAGAGACATTTTCTGAAGCTAAAGAGCGCTTCGAAGAGAAAGAATACAAAGCTGAAGATTACCATCCACCATTCAAAGACTGTATCTAACGACGTTGGGGAAGTCATCCCTTACATTCTTGCATTTAAAGTTCTGTCTCCTTGTGCCAAACTCTCAATGGTACAAAAGATGTCTCTGCAGCTGCTCACCCTACAACGTAGTCTGTCACGACTGGTCACGACTGTATATAGAGCCCGCAAAAGAAATCGAACAGTGCATCACTAAAAGAGTTAACGTCCTATACACTACTGCAGACCAAGCAGGTCCAGAGTGCCAGAGAAGCTTGTTGATTTCCTCAAGGAGCGGTACATGCGCTTTGGTCATCGATAAAGATTGTCTTGCAAGCTTTTCGCTTGGCTTGTTCTGTCGGAATACTTGCAATGGTCTTTGGTCTCACATTTTTGGGGGCTTCAGTCACATTAATCGCAGGTTTTTCGAAGCTTAACCTAAGGGTCACAAACCAAGCGGCCCAACCATACACTAATATTGACTTAAGTGGCGATTGATCTTTAACCTGTCGCACGTTACTCGGTACTCGATCTGAATAGCGAGTGCTATCTTCTGAAAGCCCAAACTCAGCACTCTCTGCATAGTTAAAAAGGTACGGGACACTTATCTTTGCCTGGGTGCGAATGAACGCGAAAGTGCTTGCCCACGCGGCGCGAAGTGTGATAGAGAATAGGCGGAGCCGCCGAGAAGAAAACACAAAGCAAGGGGTCGGAGATACATCTGGACGCATGCGTCAGCGTGCCCCCCGAACGTCACCCTCTGCTTGCACGCATTACAGGTAACGAGTCTATCGACGATAAATCATTCCTTTGGTGACACTGACTACCGGCAAAACATGTACGAAAGTGAAAGACAATACTAAAATCCACCGTGCTTATCACTAAAGCTATTACGCAATGACTTCTTTGGGTTGGTTTCAGACTACATAGTCACAATATTCTTCGACCGGCCTCTGTTAAGGGACGCAATGGTTGCGCAATAACTGGTTACACAAGATGTCCCAGTGACGAACAGGAATGGCTGTCCTCTTTTCATGATTTATTGAAAACGAAGAGGATGCGAAGGGACTGGAAAATTCAATTTTTCATCCCTGCTTCGTGATTTCACCCGGCTATGCGAGATGAAATCACTGTGATGCAAGGGTTTGCAGAAACTTTCCCCGCTTCGGGCATCGTATCAACTATCATGTGGCTCACCTAAGGAGCTGACACGTGGAGGCTAATGAATATGGTTCTCCTTATGCTGAGGAGAGCGCAGCGAGCTACGGAACGGAAAATGGTCGGTGTAACGTTCAGAGATAGGAAGCGTGCGTTGTTGGCCAGAGAAAAGGACATCAAGAAGAAATGCGCATGGGCAGAACATGTAGTGCGAAGAGAGGACAATCGATGGTCACCTCCAAGGGGAAAAAAGCATAGCAGAGGATGGCAGAAAGGTGGGTGGTGGAGGTTAAGGAGTTTGCAGGAATCAAGTGCATACAGTAGCACAAGACCGGGTTGATCGGAGGCGTATGGGAGAAGCCTTCGCCTTGCAGTGGCTATAGTCCGGCTGCCGCTGCTGCTGATTATGATGATGATGATTATGATAATGATGCTGATGCTTCTTCTGCTGCTGCTGCTGCTGCTGCTGATGATGATGATGATTATGATGATGATGATGATGATAGTAACATCCTGTAGTATGGCCAGACAAAGCTGATAGCATGAACAGAAGAGTTGCATCAGTGCTACAGATAAACAGCACTTGTCGCCGCGTAGTCCGTCTTACCTGTATGTAGAAGATATTTGAAACGAAAAAAATCGGGCAGGTTTAAACATGGTTAAACCCACGGTCGTGCGAAAGCGCATGACGTTCCGGTTGAACAGAGCGTTTAACACATCTTTGATTAGGGTCCGCCTCCAGCCTCGCAGCCCGTTCTTCTGTTGTTGTAGCAGCTCGTACCCTCATCTAGCTCTCATGTTTTCTTTTTAGTGCTTCTTATCGCTTGGTCAGTCTTCAAGATCCACAGATTCCGCTTGACTTCTTTTTCTAGGTGGTTCACCGCTGAGAAATTGGCACAGATTTTTCCAGACGCCATTATTTAATGTCATGCAATTGGATGTATGTACATGTTTTGTCGTTGCGTCAGAATTCTGATACGAAAGAGGGGAAACCCGGCGCCATATGAACGTCCGTTATCGATCTATGAGCAATGGCGCGCAACAAGTAGTTAGGGCAGAGGGACCTGCCACAAAAGTATCTGTTGTGGACGCCGTCGTCCCACTGCCTTTTTTTTTTCTTTATTGCCGGTCATCACCAGCACAAAACAAAACCAACAAAAACGCGCTACAAACAGAATGCTCACAGCAGAGCGGTTACCACAAGCATGACACGGTTAATACAGAAGCCGGCAGGCTCATACGAGTTGCCTTTGTCAAGTTAAAATTCCTTCAGCTCGCATAGTGGTTCGACTCTTGAAATCCAGTCTGGCACAGTGGTCTTCAATTTGTGCATTTCAACCAATGCGTGTATACTCTCGCGAAAGTAGAGCCTTGCAGGGCGGGCGTCAGGGTCACAGTGAAAACCCGCCATTCTGGACCGCCATAGACTGTGCAGGCCTATTAGCATAACCGTATCAAGTGGAATCCCATCATTATTTTCAGTTGGCAGGAATCTAATCCCGTATGAGTCTAATGGTAATTATTTTTTAACAGTTCGTTGCAGCACATCCCAAAAATAGACGCCCTCCCAACAGTGCAGAAATACTATGGTCTATTGTATCTGGCTGTTTGCATATTAAGCAAAGTGAACCCCATGGCAGATAAAAGTCCTTGCTTTCAAAAAACGTTTGTACCGATCATGTTCCTGTATGTAACTTAAAGAAAAACGTCTTTACCCCAGGAGAAACTTGCATTCTTTTGACACGCTTCAGTACGTCTTGACCTAGACGGCCGCTATACAAGGCTCTGTACACAGGAACAGAGAAGAAGTCTTCACAAGAATGCTAAATTGGGCGAGTTGGTGCATTCGCATTTTAGGAAACGTAGCGCAAAGAAGACAAGGACAAAAAAGAACGAAACACACACGAGCGCTTACTCACAACTGATTTTTTATTAGAAAAGCTAACAGAATATATAGGATACAAAAAATTATCAAATACATGTAATAAAGTGGTGAAATTGACAACAATTGACAAAAATGTGGAGAAAGGCAAGTCTGCAAGGATACACACGTGAAAAAACTACTTGACCACTGCTACTCTTGTTAAGTTAATAGAGTTGCATCAGTGCTACAGATAAACAGCACTTGTCGCCGCGTAGTCCGTCTTACCTGTATGTAGAAGATATTTGAAACGAAAAAAAATCGGGCAGGTTTAAACATGGTTAAACCCACGGTCGTGCGAAAGCGCATGACGTTCCGGTTGAACAGAGCGTTTAACACATCTTTGATTAGGGTCCGCCTCCAGCCTCGCAGCCCGTTCTTCTGTTGTTGTAGCAGCTCGTACCCTCATCTAGCTCTCATGTTTTCTTTTTAGTGCTTCTTATCGCTTGGTCAGTCTTCAAGATCCACAGATTCCGCTTGACTTCTTTTTCTAGGTGGTTCACCGCTGAGAAATTGGCACAGATTTTTCCAGACGCCATTATTTAATGTCATGCAATTGGATGTATGTACATGTTTTGTCGTTGCGTCAGAATTCTGATACGAAAGAGGGGAAACCCGGCGCCATATGAACGTCCGTTATCGATCTATGAGCAATGGCGCGCAACAAGTAGTTAGGGCAGAGGGACCTGCCACAAAAGTATCTGTTGTGGACGCCGTCGTCCCACTGCCTTTTTTTTTTCTTTATTGCCGGTCATCACCAGCACAAAACAAAACCAACAAAAACGCGCTACAAACAGAATGCTCACAGCAGAGCGGTTACCACAAGCATGACACGGTTAATACAGAAGCCGGCAGGCTCATACGAGTTGCCTTTGTCAAGTTAAAATTCCTTCAGCTCGCATAGTGGTTCGACTCTTGAAATCCAGTCTGGCACAGTGGTCTTCAATTTGTGCATTTCAACCAATGCGTGTATACTCTCGCGAAAGTAGAGCCTTGCAGGGCGGGCGTCAGGGTCACAGTGAAAACCCGCCATTCTGGACCGCCATAGACTGTGCAGGCCTATTAGCATAACCGTATCAAGTGGAATCCCATCATTATTTTCAGTTGGCAGGAATCTAATCCCGTATGAGTCTAATGGTAATTATTTTTTAACAGTTCGTTGCAGCACATCCCAAAAATAGACGCCCTCCCAACAGTGCAGAAATACTATGGTCTATTGTATCTGGCTGTTTGCATATTAAGCAAAGTGAACCCCATGGCAGATAAAAGTCCTTGCTTTCAAAAAACGTTTGTACCGATCATGTTCCTGTATGTAACTTAAAGAAAAACGTCTTTACCCCAGGAGAAACTTGCATTCTTTTGACACGCTTCAGTACGTCTTGACCTAGACGGCCGCTATACAAGGCTCTGTACACAGGAACAGAGAAGAAGTCTTCACAAGAATGCTAAATTGGGCGAGTTGGTGCATTCGCATTTTAGGAAACGTAGCGCAAAGAAGACAAGGACAAAAAAGAACGAAACACACACGAGCGCTTACTCACAACTGATTTTTTATTAGAAAAGCTAACAGAATATATAGGATACAAAAAATTATCAAATACATGTAATAAAGTGGTGAAATTGACAACAATTGACAAAAATGTGGAGAAAGGCAAGTCTGCAAGGATACACACGTGAAAAAACTACTTGACCACTGCTACTCTTGTTAAGTTAATAGAGTTGCATCAGTGCTACAGATAAACAGCACTTGTCGCCGCGTAGTCCGTCTTACCTGTATGTAGAAGATATTTGAAACGAAAAAAAATCGGGCAGGTTTAAACATGGTTAAACCCACGGTCGTGCGAAAGCGCATGACGTTCCGGTTGAACAGAGCGTTTAACACATCTTTGATTAGGGTCCGCCTCCAGCCTCGCAGCCCGTTCTTCTGTTGTTGTAGCAGCTCGTACCCTCATCTAGCTCTCATGTTTTCTTTTTAGTGCTTCTTATCGCTTGGTCAGTCTTCAAGATCCACAGATTCCGCTTGACTTCTTTTTCTAGGTGGTTCACCGCTGAGAAATTGGCACAGATTTTTCCAGACGCCATTATTTAATGTCATGCAATTGGATGTATGTACATGTTTTGTCGTTGCGTCAGAATTCTGATACGAAAGAGGGGAAACCCGGCGCCATATGAACGTCCGTTATCGATCTATGAGCAATGGCGCGCAACAAGTAGTTAGGGCAGAGGGACCTGCCACAAAAGTATCTGTTGTGGACGCCGTCGTCCCACTGCCTTTTTTTTTTTCTTTATTGCCGGTCATCACCAGCACAAAACAAAACCAACAAAAACGCGCTACAAACAGAATGCTCACAGCAGAGCGGTTACCACAAGCATGACACGGTTAATACAGAAGCCGGCAGGCTCATACGAGTTGCCTTTGTCAAGTTAAAATTCCTTCAGCTCGCATAGTGGTTCGACTCTTGAAATCCAGTCTGGCACAGTGGTCTTCAATTTGTGCATTTCAACCAATGCGTGTATACTCTCGCGAAAGTAGAGCCTTGCAGGGCGGGCGTCAGGGTCACAGTGAAAACCCGCCATTCTGGACCGCCATAGACTGTGCAGGCCTATTAGCATAACCGTATCAAGTGGAATCCCATCATTATTTTCAGTTGGCAGGAATCTAATCCCGTATGAGTCTAATGGTAATTATTTTTTAACAGTTCGTTGCAGCACATCCCAAAAATAGACGCCCTCCCAACAGTGCAGAAATACTATGGTCTATTGTATCTGGCTGTTTGCATATTAAGCAAAGTGAACCCCATGGCAGATAAAAGTCCTTGCTTTCAAAAAACGTTTGTACCGATCATGTTCCTGTATGTAACTTAAAGAAAAACGTCTTTACCCCAGGAGAAACTTGCATTCTTTTGACACGCTTCAGTACGTCTTGACCTAGACGGCCGCTATACAAGGCTCTGTACACAGGAACAGAGAAGAAGTCTTCACAAGAATGCTAAATTGGGCGAGTTGGTGCATTCGCATTTTAGGAAACGTAGCGCAAAGAAGACAATGACAAAAAAGAACGAAACACACACGAGCGCTTACTCACAACTGATTTTTTTATTAGAAAAGCTAACAGAATATATAGGATACAAAAAAATTATCAAATACATGTAATAAAGTGGTGAAATTGACAAAAATTGACAAAAATGTGGAGAAAGGCAAGTCTGCAAGGATATACACGTGAAAAAACTACTTGACCACTGATTCTAGGTATGTAATCTCTACTTTTGTTAAGTTAATAGAAGCTTCGCTGACACACTTATCCCCTCCTTTCATGATATGATGTGCCTCTATAATTTCTCGTGTACGTTGATTGCGCGATGTGCCGAGAACGATAGTTTTATCGAAAATGGGGCGGCATTTACACTTCGTGCAATGTTTAGGCAAATTATCTTGTGATGTAGAGGTTAAAGAATTTCTATGTTCGAAGAGCCGGATATTCAAACAACGGCCAGTCTGCCCTATGTAGTATTTTTTACAAGAAAGAGGAATTTTGTAGATTACCTGCGTTCTGCACTGTACAAACCTAGATTTATGGTTGACATAGCAGCGATGCTCCATGTAAATCTAGGTTTGTACAGTGCAGAACGCAGGTAATCTACAAAATTCCTCTTTCTTGTAAAAAATACTACATAGGGCAGACTGGCCGTTGTTTGAATATCCGGCTCTTCGAACATAGAAATTCTTTAACCTCTACATCACAAGATAATTTGCCTAAACATTGCACGAAGTGTAAATGCCGCCCCATTTTCGATAAAACTATCGTTCTCGGCACATCGCGCAATCAACGTACACGAGAAATTATAGAGGCATATCATATCATGAAAGGAGGGGATAAGTGTGTCAGCGAAGCTTCTATTAACTTAACAAAAGTAGAGATTACATACCTAGAATCAGTGGTCAAGTAGTTTTTTCACGTGTGTATCCTTGCAGACTTGCCTTTCTCCACATTTTTGTCAATTTTTGTCAATTTCACCACTTTATTACATGTATTTGATAATTTTTTTGTGCCCTATATATTCTGTTAGCTTTTCTAATAAAAAATCAGTTGTGAGTTAGCGCTCGTGTGTGTTTCCTTCTTTTTTGTCCTTGTCTTCTTTGCGCTACGTTTCCTAAAATGCGAAGTCGTCACAAACAGCTTTATACAGGTTCTTATTTTTCACTGAACTTAAGTATTCTGTCGAGAAGCGAGCTGACAGAATTCGAACACAGCTGACGACCTCTTTGAAAAAACTAGAAAGACGCCCTGGCATGCTTTTCGTAGCAACAACGAAATTGGGCAACGCCCGCGCGAGCCTCACTTGGCACACAGTGCGCGAAAAGGGGTCGGTGACGTCACGAAAGAAAATAAATCTGTTTACAAGCTGGCGCACAAATAAGTGAGCAAGCCCGAGACCTCCGTCTTTAATTGGCCGGAACAGGTTATCCCGACTACATCTTTCCCAGCTTGATGCCCATACAAACACAGCAAAGATTCGGTGTAGCTTTCGAACACTCAACCTAGAACAATGAAGTGCTTGCATGACGTACCACACCTTGGCAACAAAAAATAGATTACACACAGTGGCTCGTGCAAAGATAGACAGCGGCACTCCTTTCCACTTGTCAGCCTCCTCCCGTATTTCCTGAACCTTGGCGCGTCAAAATGGCTTGCTGTCTTCATAGAATTCTAGAGGTACGCCCAAATACTTCACGGGTGTTGTAACCCATGTAACGTTGGCAAAAAGGTCAGGCGTTGATGTTCACGCCCCGTGCCAGAAGCCAATACACTTTCCCCAGTTTACTGGACTTCCTGTGGTCGCACTAAAATCTTTCACAACTTCAACTGCAGCGCAAATACTTTCTTTGTTCGCACAAAACACTGCCACATCATCAGCGTACGCCAAAAGTTTCACATCAGACATGTACAGTTGAAAGCCCTGAACAGATGGATTTTGCACAATAGACAGGCATAAAGTTTCGATATAAATGCAGAATAGAAGAGGGCTGAGGGGACAACCCTGACGTACCGAACGCCGCACATTTATGGGTTCCCCTAATACTTTATTAACAATCGATCGCGTTGTGCAGTTTCGGTACGCCAGGGCTACGCCCTCTCTGATAATAGAACCGACATTGATATAATCCAATATTGCAAACAATGCATCATGTGGAACACAGTCAAACGCCTTTTCTAGGTCGAGCTGAAGAAGCGCGACCCTCGCGCAAGCAACGTCACAACATTCCAGCACGCACCTCGCCTTATGAATATTTGTTGTAATGGACCGACCCTTTATACCACACGTCTGGTGGGAGCCAACGATATGTTTTATCACTGTCTGTAGCCTGGCTGCCAGAACTTTCATCAGTATTTTGTAATCCACATTGTTAAAGAAATAGGCCTGTATGACGTCACAAATTTTAGTTTCTCTGTTTGGTTTGACTTAGGAATTAACACTGTGTGTGAGGATGCGAACGAAGGAGGGAGTGTCCCAAGTTCATAGGCATCGTTAAATACTACAGCTAACAATGGGGACCGATCTAGCTTGAATGCTTTATAAAAGGCTGCGCTCAAACCATCCGGCCCAGGCGACTTTCCTGGGTTCAGATTATCAATGGCGCGTTCGACCTCTTCCTCGGAAATCGGCTGCTCTAACTTTTCTCTTGTGGTAGCATCCAGTCGTGGCAAGGAGGAAAGAAACACCTGCTTAAACGTCTCCAACTTCATGTCCCGAAAAGCAAACAGCTCCTGATAATAGTCGAAGAACGCACGTGCAATGTCGTTCTTATCTGTCACGAGGCTTCCGTTCCATCCTACTTCAGTTATGTCATTTCGATGAGCCTGTGCTTTTTCAAGACCCAGAGCGCGCTTAGTGGGCGTCTCGCCGGCGACCCATCTTTCGGCCCTGGCGCGAACGAGCGCTCCTCGATATCGGTCCTCGTCTAATAATTCTATTTTCCGCATCGGCGAATCGACAGTGGCAGGAGCCACAGTTGCTATGGTAACGGCTGGTGTCGCAGTTGGTATGGCAACCAGGCATGGAGGTATCGCACAAACAAGCTGATGAGGATAGATGGATAAGCGCTTTCGCACTAACAAGCTGAAGGTGTATACCGGCGCCCGACCGAGTGGCCCCGGATGTGATTTTAAAGCGAAATCTTTACAACACCTTTCCGTACCTTGGTCGGTGTATGTTTCGCACGCATGAGCCTGAAGCTGGAACACGGTGGCTGGCGGCTGACATGGCTGCGCATTGATTGGACGCAGGGTTGCCTCTCTTTTCATATGGGGGGGTGGTATCACACTCAGCATGCCATGATATTTGAATTCACTTTATCCCTAGGCCGCACAGGCATGTTCATACGGCTTGGTCAAAGCGCAGTTTATATGCGAGGTGGCAGCCTACGCTATCCATACTCCTATATGTGGCCCTCGCTTCTCCTGCTGCTGCTTCGTGTCTTCTTCTACGTCGCTCACCTGCTTCTCCTCTTTCTTCTTCTTCACACACTTGTCAAACTTCATTCGTACCGGTAGATGTCTCCACGAATATACAACATTGTCTGTGGTCTCCTTGAGGTTCGCATACATCCATGGAGGAGTCCCGCACTGTTGCTTTTACTTGGGTTTAGCCATGTTAAACCTTTCCTTATTTTTGCACATCAACCGGTTTCACTCATCGGGCCATCATTAAAAAAGAATGTCAGCAGCCATAGCATCCCCTCATGCGATTATAAACCCAGCACCATGCTTAAGTGATCCCTATAGCAACCCAACTTATCTATATTTCCTTCTCTCCTGCCCCCATGCCTTCGGATCAAACTAGTGGGTGTTTCTCAGTCTTACAGAACGCTCGTGGTAATCGAAATAGTATTAAGCTGACCTCCGGTCCGGAAATCTGACATTGGGAAATCTAAATTCCCAGCATGCCGGGTTGGTTGTCACGTGCGACGCGATAGCTTTCTGTACTGTGTCGCAGATTCACCGCGTGTGACCTCGCAATGCCAAGGACTCCGTTTCACCGAACATTCACAAACAAAGCTTTCTCAAAGAAGCATCGCTGTCCTCTGGCAAGGCTAGATGCGGACAGGTGACCTGACGCCGCGGTCCTGCCGCACGGAGCCAAGTTTGCAGTGAGCCGGCAGTTTATCATTGCGGCCGGCGGTCCTTGACGTTACGTTCGAGATAGGCCGCAGATTAACTATGACCAGTGCCGCCTGTTCAAACAAAGATATTGGCAGCGTTACCAGCACGGCTGCGCCCAATGGTCACATGCAAGCGAATAACGACCGTGTCTTCGGTGTCGCGTTGGAGTACCATCCAGAAAAAATACTCGCTGGTTGTTTGCCTTTCTCCGATGCAAGAAGTATCGGTAATAGCGGACTCCGGCATCGCTCTAGATAAAACATTGACTCGATCGGAAGGAGCAGTATGAAATTTCAAGGGACATGCTGCAACGTCAGCCTTAGGAAATGATTCTGAATCTTAGTGTTCTTTACAGCGCGCATCTCACTATGTGGCCACAATTTTATTTTTTATGATTTGTTTCAAGACGTGCAAGAATTAGCCCGATCAGCTCATTTGAATTGCACAATAACGATGTTGTTATCAGCGGCCTTATGAACGATGAACAGTTTTTTAATAAGAAGGTAGCCATGAAGCTTAATGTTTGAAATTTGTTCCTCCCATTTTTATTCACTGGGCGTTACAGATGATGAACAGATTGCTGAGCGCTAATTTAACCTTCTTCATATTAATATCGCAAAAACCCGTGTGTGTATTACAACCTGTTCAGGCGTAATTTGCATGTTGTACGTGCATCGCTGCAGCACTACTTTATCATCAACAGATTGTATCTTGTCAATATATTCATCGCTAGCGTTTGTGCTGTATTCATCACAACTAAAGCACTTTTTTTTTTCTGATGATTAAAAAGCCTAGGCTGCATAAGAGGGAGAGCCAACTTAAGGGATATTCATGGTGTTGTTAAATGCGAAGTAATATTCAATCGTTGAGATAATTGATTAGAAATTAGAATTCAGGTGTCGTCGGTTCGGATACGACCGGTCTTACGTGGTTGTTTTATGTTCTACGTTCAAAGAAGTTATTCGTACGAATAATTATTACTTCACATTCATCTACAGCAAAATGATTTCCTATGCTTTCCTTTGTGTCAGTAGCTGTTGGCCTCCTTCTTATGAATCTCATAACAAAGATTCTCATTTTCCTAGCATTTGTTTGATGACTATTGTAAATATGGTTGCTCGGCAGTCCTTAATTGGTACTTGTTTGTACCTCATGGAATATTGAAGTGTGCTCCCTCGGGACCTCATTTTTATGCGCTGTGTTTACATCATTTCGTGGCCATGAGGCTGACAGGATTGGCTATAGTCTTCGGACTTCTCGTTGCGCCGAAAAAGTAATCATCAAGCGGTGACTTTTCTTGCAATAACGTACATGCTTTTACACTACTGCTAGTAAGGGACGGAGCAAAGAAACACGTAGAAACTGTCCTCTAAAAGTACGTGAATCTGAGCTATGTTTGAGTGAGTATGAGTCATCACACTGAGAAGCTGAGGATTCTTATATAACAACTATTGCCTCTTATGTGTCATTACGTTGCGTTAGCTTTATTCAGAATAGTTAGGCGCTTTTGAAGGGAGCAAGACTTCCAGGGAAAAGGCAGTCGATGAGGTCAGCGTTGAGCTCGCCTCACGTTATTTGATCGGATGATTCTGTTATCAACTCAGGGATATCTGTTACGGAATTGTTGCGTACTCGCATATTTATCGCCGAACAATAGAGAGTTCTAGAATAGGGGGCCCCAAGCTTTGGGGCCCCCAAGGAGCTTGGGGCGTCGAAATGCGCATGCGCAGAACGTAAGGCGCGCTTGGGGTCTTGGGTTAACGCTAGGGGCGGCCCCTATTTTTCGGAAATAGCGTTCGCCCCAAGCCGCCGTTGGGTCGCTTGGGTTACGGCAACATGGCGGCGACCGGCCAAGCGGCGACCGGCCAAGCGGCGGCCGCTCGCCTCGGCACACATTCGTCGTCACCGCTCCATGGTGTCACGCGTTCATGGCAAACGAAAGGCCAACGAAGCTTATGCTATGTCTCATGATGCCCGCACCACCAAATTTTAGCAATAAAACGCCCTATATTTTCTGATTGCTTCCGGATTTACCGAGCTGCTAGGCCTAGCGAGTTCGCCTCGTTTGGTTGCCATGGGGACCAGACGGCGAAAAGCGCGGAAGGTTCAAATGAGTTTTCCCGGCCTCGGCCTGGATTGACAATTGGCCGATTTCGTCTTGTATGACAAAAACAGTTTATATAACTGGTAGTTTTAATACAGTTTTGTGCAATAGTAGCACTTTTTGATGAACAAAATAGCGTTTTTGGCTCTTATATATTTAAATGTTTTTTCTTGGTTTACCGTCGTGGCGCTGCAGTCGACGAACGCAAGCCCGGCTCCGCTGCGTCGGGAAAACCCCTATTCTAAAACTCGCCGCTCGGCTAGCACGTTGCGCCGCCGCACGCTATTTCCTTGGGGGCCCCAAGCCTTGGGTCCCCCTATTCTAAAACTCCCTAATGCTATCCCTTTGCGTTACGTACCGTTGCGTACCGAGCTTCCTTGTGCTTTATCTCCGTCCCTAACTACTTAGGTGAACAAAGCAAAGCAATGAAGCGCTCCGCGTCCCACACACTGTTCTACATTTCACAAAAGCTGTCATTATCAGTTCACTATTAGAAATGCTGATTAGATATTTCACCGAACGCGATCTTGTCTCTCCAGAGGGATCACGACTGCGCGCAGTGTCCCGCACTGGCGTTGTCCTACTCAAGTCGGGCGTTGAATGCGCTGACGGAATAATTTTCTATACAAGCATGAATTTTTTAAGCTATATTTAATCTTCCGGGTATTCCGACATTTAACCGCAATACCCGGAAGTATTCCGGGCTATATTTAACCGGGTATTCCGGCATAAATTCCCGACTACTGGATAAAGAAGGACAACCTTCCTTGTGCCGTGCAAGAGATGCAAACCTACCCTGCAAGAGATGCAAACATTAAGCATACGTACAATTCAAATACCGACCCTCCTCTATGCAGACGATTTCGCCTTAGTGGCACACTTCCCGGAGGAGTTGCAACAACTGCTGGAAATGTGTGGCACAGGAATGGCGCGAATTAAGCTATGTTTTAGCCAGACTAAGAGCGTGATCATGGAATGGCGAGTGAGCTCGGAGCTTACGCTAGCAGAACTGGCTTAACAAGGGTGTACCATCATGCTGGTGGAAACGGCCAAGTACCTTCAGGTGGGGTTTCAGTGCTACGGCGGACTACCTGGCTCCGCATCAGCGCGGGTTGAGTGTCAAGGCTACTCGCAACAAAGGGATGCTGGTCCGGCAAGCGCGGTGGGCTTTCAACCGATACGAGGTGTTACGGGCTACGTGGGGGATGGTGGCAGTCCAGGGTCTGACCTACGCCGATACCGTGCTCGGTTTCTCGGCGGGGATGAGATAATTTATGAAGAGGCACCAGAGAGAGGTGGGCCGGATTGCGTTCGGGGTGCCCAAACACTCCCCTATCGAGAGCATTCAGGGGGACATGGGTTGGTCAATACTTACAGCCCGGGAAGCAGTGTCGAAAGCGAGTTTCGAGAATCGCCTCTCCCATCCTCCCCGAGACGAATATGGCCCGCCAAAGCTTGTTCCAACTATTTTCGCCTGCCGAACAATGAGATAGACGCGTCGAACGCGAACATTTCGCCAGAAATACCGGCTGAAGACGGTATCACTGGGTACGAAAGCATCGCAGATCGACTATAGAGCGGAACAGTAGATCCGGCTCCTGGTGCAGCGAGTCGAGACAGATGAATAGCAGAAATCCGCCATGGGGAAATCGTCATTGCAACTGTACCGAGCGTTAAAGGACACCATCTGAAAGGAGCCCTGGTGTGACAACTTGAGCAATAGTTGTTTGCTATAGGGCATGTAGCCACGCTTGGGAGTTTTGCGTACGCGCAAGTGGAGCGCAAGATTCCCTGCTGGCGTCACGACATTATGCGCCATTTGCGGAGTGGCGGAGGAGTCAACAGATCACGTGGTACTGAAGTGTCCGGATATCTTTTCGTCTGCCCGTGCGGCGTCACTATCTGAGCCGTTTAAATTTAGGTTTGGCAGCGGAGAGGCAGCCTCAGTGGACGCGATCGAGGCAACGAAGAGACGTTTGGTAGTAGCGAGCAGCGATTAGGGGCATTTCAAGGTGACCCTGCCGTAACTGCAGTGACCGTGTTGCCATAAACCGGCAACCCACTACGAAGGGTGAACCTATAGGTGGGCCACTATCACGTTACTGCTGTGGGAAAGGCCAGCAATTACAAAGCTTGAGAAAGCTGTGTTTTGAGTTTTATTAGAAATTATATACTAACATCTGTGATGACAAAGGACCAAGACTGAAAACATACACGTGCTCTTAACAAACTTAAAATAAAATGGGTGAGTGGGTGAGTATGCGGATGATACCACTTTAATGGCAGAAAGTGAAGTGGAACTCAAGAGATTTATTGATTTATTTATAGGAAGGCGAAGGCGCGGTAACTGTCTCACTTGTTTTCTGTGGACACCGCAACCGCGCCGTAAGGAAAGGGAGGAAGATGGGAGTGAAAGGGGAAAGAGAGAAAGAGGAGAATATAGATAAGAAAGAAAAGGAAGAGGGAAAGAAAGACGCGCGCCGCAACAGCAGCCGTCGTCCACCACCAGCGGTGGCGTGTGCAATGACGGCCTAGAACAGATAAAAATTCGGTGCCAGGCTAGCCCCCGCCGCAAGCGGCGGTGACCCACCTGTACCAGCCCCATCAGGGGAGGATCTGCCTACTTCTGATGCGCGTACAAAAAGAAAGTGAGAAGTTTGGGCTTAAACTGAACATTAAAAAGACAAAGATCATGGCGTCTTGCCCTATCAAGTCCTGGAGCATCAAGGGATAAGAAGTGGAAGCTGTGACAGATTTTCTCTTCTTGGGCTCCAAGATTACCCCGGAAGGAGACCGCAGCCATGAAATCAGGAGACGTTTGCTTCTGGGAAAGAGAGTCATGGCTAGCCTTGACCGCCTAGTAAAGAGCCGAGACATTAGTCTGCCAACAAAGATCCGTATAACTCGTGCTATGATCTTCCCGGTTGTGATGTATGGATGCGAGAGTTGGACTGTGAAGAAGGCTGACCGCCGAACAATTGACGCGTTTGAATTGTGGTGCTGGCGGAGACTCTTGAGAGTTCCTTGGACTGCCAGAAGATCAAATCAGTCGATATAGTCGACCATAAACCCTGACTGCTCATTGGAGGGTCAATTTCTAAAGTTAAAGCTCAGCTCCTTTGGTCATCTGATGAGAAGAGAGTCGCTGGAGAAAGATTTGATGTTGGGAAAGGTTGAGGGTCGCCGGAGAAGGGGTAGGCAGCGAACGCGATGGTTAGATGGCATCCTCGAGGCACTGCAGATGAAGTTATGGGATGTTAGGAAGATAGTGAGAGACCGGAAAGCGTGGCGTGACATGGTCCATAAGGTCACGAAGAGTCGGACATTTCAAGCAGAACAGATGAAGTACCGCAACAAAAACAGTCACCGAAGTCAGTAGTCCGCTTTTTATGGTACAAAACGCGCATGCATTCCCAAGAATACTGCCAGATTTTTCCCATGCTGTTCGAATGAACTTATTCTACTGCAGCCAACTTAACTGCATCGCATCGTGTACCTCACAACGGCCATATTTGTTTTCTAAACTATTATTGTTTATGCAGAGAAATGAGCAACTCATTAAACACCTTGAATAAGCACAACTTGTGAGGGGCGCTCTATCCTGTTTTTCTTCTCTTGTGTGTTTATGTGGTTTTGGCGCCTTTTGAACAGTTTTTGTCTATACAATAGAACTAAACAAAACCCTTAACCACAAGCTACAGCCACAAGCGTAGTCATGCAGCCGTTGCTTTCGCAATTCAACTAGGATTAACCAGAGCTAAACACGCCACCCGTTTTCATCTGTAATTTCGTTCAGTTTTTCGAACACTTGTTTTTTTTTTTTTCCTTCTTCGCAATAAGCTTTTTATTATTCGCCCCCCTCTCCCGCTACTGCCCGCACAGAAAATTCCATAGAAAACTAGTCGCAGGACTAATGTGGCTCGACAGGCGCACACAATTACGTGATGGCTCACTCGGATTTCATTGGTTTTCGTCTAGCAGCAGCCTTGGATTATTTTTATACAGCGGTAAATACTAGTTTTTTGGAGCAAACCGCCTCGTCCACGGGAGAACTTCCTCCATTCCCGCCGACGCCATCCAAACAACCATTAAAAGAAAAAAGAGGTCTAATGTAACACGCGTGCTTTTCTAGGCTAACTTGGCTGTGTGGTCCATGTTTTCAGTCCTCGTGTGCACGAGTGCACGAACCCCAATATGGGTCGCCTTGCGCGCATGTCCACTTGACACCTTTCCGCTGGCTTCATACTAATAAAGGATCAATTTGGCATGCTGCCAAGTTCGTCTCCAGCCGCTGGAGCTCCAGAACATAATCCGGAGCATGCTGCATCTCAATGCAATGCCAAAGCCTGCGCAAAACTCCTACGCTCACGGCGGAAACTGAAGAACGAGCTAGGGTCAGAAAAGTTAACGCTCTGATTTAGCTTTTAGCAATAATAATTAATAATTGGTTCATAGGAAGAGAAAGGCACAGTATCTGTCACACTTGTTTCTGTGGACACCTGAACCGCACCGTAAGGGAAGGGAGGAAGTTGGGAGTGAAAGTGGAACAAGAGAAAGAGGAGCCGTAGTGGAGGGCTGCGGAGTAATTTCGACCACCTGGGGATCTTTAACGTGCGCTGTCATCGCACAGCACACGGACGCCTCTTCGTTTCGCCTCCATCGAAACGCAGCCGCCAAGGTAAGCTTTTAGCAAAGTCCCGTGGGACGTGGGAAGTAGAGGGGGAGAGACAGTCTGATGGAAGCTCGCGAACTCCCAAAATCAGCTCGCGGAACTCCTGGTATCTGCAGAGACCAGTTTGAGAACCTCTGATTTAGATGTAAATATAGCAACCTGTAATTAAAAATTGAACTCTGTGTTACACCTTGAGGCCAATATTGTTGAATAGCTTACGTCGAGTAACATTGGCGTGGGCTAAATGAAATGTTTAGTTACTTGCCGTTACCAATATATTTTGGGTCAGAAACTGCCCTTTATACTAAATCATTTAGTCAAATGTTGAATAGCTTCATTGTAATTGTAATTACGTCCTTATTACAAATCTCCACCTTGAGGGATTCTCTTATTATTCTACCAATAATAGCTTCTATTGGGCTCCGCCACGATGGTGCAGTGGTTAGGGTGCTTGACAACTGTGCCCAAGGATCCGGGATCGAATCCGGGGAATCCTGGCCGAGGCAGCAGCTTTATGATGGAGGCGAAAAGCAAGGCGCCCGTGTGCCGTGCGATGTCAGTGCACGTTAAAAAACCCCAAGTGGTCGAAATCTCCAAGCCCATCCACTACGTCGTCTCTCATAGCCTAAGTGGCTTCGGGACGTTAAATGGTTAAACCCCATAAACCAACCAAACCAGCCAGCTTGTATTGAATACGACTGCACTACCGTAACCACAGGTCACAACCGAAAGTCTTTAATTACTTACCTGCAATTGAAAATTGAACTTTACGTAACAACGTCGTCATATACAGTTGAAAAGATTTTGACGAGTGAAATCAGAAAATATCATCGCATAGCCACGGCCCCTTGATCTCCTACGGGAGATCGATCAAGCGGCCATGGTAGCTATCGCTCTATCTTAGATGTGACCAGGGTGAAACGCAATGATATTTTCTTCATTAAACGATTACCTCTGTTGCTCTGTTACTGCGATAGCGTGATAGACCCTGTGTTAGAGGAACTGTGACATGAGCGTTGTTGGCGCTGGCATTGCGGCTGAAAAATAACACGCTTGGTTCCGGCATGTGGATAAACCTGTAGCTGGAAGCTGCCAGCTGGCATGAACATTCCCTGACTCATCGTAAGGCTATTCGATGGCACGTGTGGACAAGAAATCACCGATTCGGCAGGAGATGCCTTGCTGCGCGCTTCGAACTCACAGTCAGACACGCTACCCCTTCTATGACATGCAGACAACCTCGTATGGCTTGGTAAAGCGGGGATTTATATTAACTACGAGTGGTCTTCCATACACTGTGCTAGCTTAAAAATAAAAGAGGCGCAAATCAAGAAACTGGTGATTAAGCGAACTTTGAGAAGCATGCATTCAAGCGAGGATCCTAAGTGAGTGAGTGAGTGAACTTTATTAATTGCTCGGAGATCTTTTTCTTCGCCTCTTCAACCGAGGCTGTCGAGCGGTTGGCGCCCCCAGTCCAGGGCACCACTGGCTTTCGCCAGTTTGCGAGCTCTTGTGACCAGGTAGAGCTGAGCCTCCGGGTCAGAGCTGGCCAGCAAAGCCTCCCACTGTCTTTCATTTGGGTTTTCAATTCTTTGCAGTTGACATGAGCTGCATTCCCATGTTATGTGGTACAGGGTAGGGGTCTTCCCGCACCAGGGGCACTCGTCTCTGAATGTCGTGGGATGCATCATGTGTAATATGTGTAAATTAATGAAGGTACCCGTCTGTATCCGCCTCAGATCTATGGCCTCCTCGTTGCTGAGCTTTTTATGCGGCTCCGGATATACTTTCCGCAAGCCTGTGTAGTGTTGTAGTATTGTGGTGTAGTCAGGGTCAAGCGGAATCAGGTCCTCTGTTCCGAGACTGTTGGGCGCACGGTAGGTTGCATGTCCTCGTGTTACCCTGTCTGCGTACAAATTCCCCGTGATCCCTGCATGCCCTGGAATCCACAGTAGTGTTTGAGTGTATTGTTTTGTTGGCTCGCTTGTGGAAGAAAGGATTTGGTGCGCTACCTTAGATAATTTACCCCGTTGAAAATTTCTGCATGCGGATTGAGAGTCTGACAGTATCGTCAGGCTCTCTCCCGTTTCTCTTCCTTGCCTAATGGCCAGTGCGATAGCCACTTCCTCTGCCTCCGTGACTGTACAGTTTTGGATCGAGGCGCTTACTACCTCCCGGCCTTCGCAGTCTGTGACCGTGGCTATCGCCCTCTTTGCGTTGGTTTCGTATAAGGCTGCGTCGGTGAACCTTGACGTGTCTTGTTGGCCGAATGTTTTTTCATAATACTCTGCCCTTGCCTGCCTCTGAGAAAGCTGTATAGCTTTCCTTTGTAGCGGTATGGCTGTGTTTGGGTGGATGTTATTGAGTAATTAATCCCTTATTACAAATTACTCTACCTTGGGGGATTCCCCTAAATATTCGAAAACGTCCTTAAAGTGGGGCTTAAGCGTCCCCACAAGTTTTTTTCACAAACAAATCTTTAGCCAGTCACATAACTTCAAAAATTTGAGGAGCACTTCGGACTACTCAAGTGCGATGAGGCGAAAGCCTTTACAGTGCGGTAGTTGTTGAGTCTTACGTCACTGCTCACGCCATCCCTCACCCGACCTGTTCAAGACAATTGTCGCGCCACCAGTTGCGCCGCAGTGGTACCACACATTGACGTCATGGGATTAAATTTGATGACGCCACGTGATTAATTAATTGGAATCAATTGATCAATTAGTTTCGATCAATCATGATTTTAATTAGCTGCAATTGATTATTGCCTGACGATATCTGTTAGTTAATTGATTTGTATTGGTGTTCGATTGCTTATCGATGATTTTGTTGTTTAGGACGTCACTCGTTGGTGGGGGCTAATGTCACTTGATTGACAGGTTGAGTGGGACACTTTCTACGGACAGACGGACGCACACAGAGCAGCAAGGATTGAGCTGCGAAGTTGCGCTTGCGAGAACGTACAGCCTTTGCCAAAAATATACGGCCCAAGGGGTTCGCTTCTAAGCACTGTAACTAAGCCCCTGGAAGCAATACTGGAATATATAGGTAAGCATAGAGAAGAATGGGGACTAGATTTGTCGTCTACTAGATCTCGAACGGTGCAGATGCGTACTGAGCCCCGTTATGCGGCTTAGAAGCAAAACCTTTGGGCTGTATACTTTTGACTAAGACTGTACATACGTACTTCACATATGCAACCTTGAGCAGCTTGAATTTGGCTATAGGCATGCGCTCAGTGCTTCACGTGGCGCATTTCAGGACAACTGTAGAATGGAAGGTCACGTTCAGTATGCCTAGTTTTGTTGCCTCACAGCCTGAACAGCAGCTAAGCGTGGTGTTCTGCGTAACCATGAGATGATACGCAAATGTTTTGTGCGTGTATTAAAAAGCAACTCACTTAATCCCTCCAGCGCGTACGGAATCACACAGTTATCTTCAATCTAAGAGCCGTGGCGGCGATGGGGTATCGAACCCGTAACTTCTTTCTTACGCAACGCAAAGTGACGCTTACTACATCGGCACCGCGACTCCAACAAGATCCGAATGCATCGTTTTGTACACAAAGACTTCGCTCCACATGGGAGCTCACCAAACCACGCATTTAAAATTGTCAGCTTGCCATTCATGAAGAAGACTGCCGGCTGCTGCGATCAGGACAACCTCATTCCAATGTCTCCGGGAGAAAATTACGACACTCACAAGCTTACGTTCTTCGCTATAAGCAATACTGCGACCGGAAAGAAGGCGGCATTCGCATTCGGAGAGGGAGTCGGTGAAAGTGGGTAATAAACAGTCAAAGCAAGTCTGTGGAATCAGAGGGCGTCCTCCATGCACTCGAGCCGACTCGCACGTGCGTCTGTGCCACGAAAACTCGAATTACAAAATGCGCCTGGCCCCGCCGGGGTGGTGCAGTGGTAAGACGCCCGACTACTGTGCCGGAGTTCCCGGGATCGAATCCCGGCCTCGGCGGCTGCGTTTCGATGGAGGCGAAACGAAGTGGCGTCCGTGTGCTGTGCGATGTCAGCGCACGTTAAAGATCCCCAGGTGGTCGAAATTACTCCG